>NC_134180.1:20843428-21202406 GCF_964188355.1 Buteo buteo
CAAAGACCTGGACAGCTGCATGTTTACATGGGAGCTCTGTTTGCGTTGCCACATTTTTCCTAACAATGGCTTTCACCCAAGTGGCAACCATACCTGGGTCTCCCTCTGGGCCGACACCCACCACTTGAGTAGCCTTCTCTAGCTGGGAAGAGGGGGGGGTGCACCCCATCAGCACTCCATGTCTGCGCAAACTGCCACGCAAACTGCCGCGCCACGCCCTGGTCGCCAGCGCTCCTGGGTGCCGGCGCTCCCCGGGGCCGTTCGAATCTCCCGCAGTTGCCCCTGGCAATGCCTACACCGCGTCAGCCTCTCTCGGGAGAGCCACCGTCTCTGGCTGGGTCCCTCCGCTCTTCCCCGACGCTCCTGGGCCTCGGGAACCTCCCTGTCCGCCTCAATCTAGCGCTTAGCCCACTTACCATTGCCTCTGCTGGCCTCGCCGCTGACTGGATGCTGCTTACAAAGAAACACCCTGGGAACCATGCTTAGTTACAGCCCAGTGGCCTGGTTTATTGTCATTTTCTGGAATGGACTCATGCTTTGGCATGTCCATTTACTATTATTTCCTTAAACTTTTCACACAGTGAATAAAGCTGAATTTTCTGAGGTGAACACCCACAGGGCTACTGCAGCTGTCTCTGCTATAAAAGGTTTAGTAGTGACACACGATTTTGAGACCTTGACATCCTGCAGATAGTTTACAAATGAAATTACTCTCAGTCAGGAGAGGACAGATTCTTATCTCAGCAAGTAAACCATGCTTAGCTGCAAACTTAAACCCTGTGATTTCTTACCTCAGCTTCTGTAAGTAAAATGGAGTTAGAATAATGAAAATTTGCAACAATCATGAGGGGATCTTAGAGTGAAAAAAGGATAACAGAGCAGCCATCTAAACCTCGTTTGGCACTGGCAGAAGTAGACCCACCAACACCACGACCTCTGATTAGGCCAGGCAGAGCATCCTCCCCTTCAAATGCCATAAGCAACCTACAAGTAGCTAGAGGAGTGACAGTGCAGGGTGCAGCACCAGGGACCCAAACCTGGGTGTGAGTATGTGGCCATGGTGCCTTTCTCACGATCATGTGGATTAGCAGGTTTTTGCAGTGACTGAATCAAGCGCTCAAGCTCTCTGTGCAAGATTCCCTTTATTTCACAAAAGAATCCAACTGATATATGTTTCAACAAAGATCTAGAAAGAACTAATGGCATACAGCCAATACTACTAACACAGAAGCACATATCTGGCTCAGCTGGGATGTTTGCCAGTCCTCAGAACAGTTGAAGATAAAAACATTCCATACACATACTCGTGACTGTCTTCAGCCACATCTTCCCAGGCCTACACAAGGCCATCCTCCAACCTGACCTTGTGAAACTAGTTCTTCAAAGGCTTGGCAAACATGCAGCACAACAAATTCTAATGGTCACTCTTGAAAACAAATGTCAGGTGTTCTGAGCTGCTCCCACATCTCCCCCTTTTTTGTTTAGGAACATCAGATTCATGAGGAAGGCAGCAAGGACTCTAGCTTCAAACTGACGCAATCACTGTACTGCTCCTCAAATGATTCTGATTGCTGCAAACACAAATTATTAATAACCCTCCAATAGTGATACAAATTTAGATACACAAATTTAGACCTTCAAATCATGTTTTTGGATTTAAGCATTGAACACTATTAGACAATTCTTTGAAAAACACCTTATTCTGCTAATTTTGTATATTTCCCATTTGATCTTGTAATATCTGTGCAAGGTCTTAGATCTCTCCTGCAATATTAGTAGCAAATGCACCTTGCAAATGCGCCTTCACCTAATTCCAATCTCATACACTTTCATTCATGTGTATGAATGTCAGTTCATCACATCTTATCTCTGTCCTCCTCAGTAGCAGCACTCATCACACTCTTCCCCTGTTCCAGCATGGGATCTCTCCCACAGGAGGCAGTCCTCCATGAAGATCTTCAGCATGGGTTCTTTCTGTGGCGTGCAGTCCTTCAGGAGCACACTGCTCCAGCGTGGGTCCCCCACGGGGTCATAGGTCCTGCCAGAAAACCTGCTCCATGGGCTTCTCTCTCCACAGATCCACAGGTCCTGCCAGGAACCTGCTCCAGCGCGGGCTTCCCACAGGATCACATCCTCCTTTGGGCACCCACCTGCTCTGGCATGGGGTCCTCCATGGACTGCAGGTGGATATCTGCTCCACTGTGGACCACCATGGACCACAGGGGAACAACCCACCTCACCATGGTCTTCACCACGGGCTGCAGGGGAATCTCTGCTCCGGTGCCTGGAGCGTTTCCTTCCCCTCCTTCTTCACTGACCTTGGTGTCTTGTCTGCAGGGTTATTTCTCTTACACGTTCTCACTCTTCAACTGCCATTTCTGTGTGTTCCGCAACCGCATTTCTCTTCCCCCTCTCCAGCTGTTTGTTTTTATTATTTTTTTCTGTCTCTTCCTCTCTCTCTCTTTTCTTTTTTCTTTTTTCTTTTTTTTTTCTGTGCACAGAGGTGCTACCACTATCACTGATCAGCTTGGCTTCGGCCGGCGGCAGGTCCATCTTAGAGCCAGCCAGCATTGGCTCTGTCAGATACAGGGGAAAAACTGCAGCAGCCCCCACAGAAGCCACCCCTGTAACCCCCCCACTACCAAAACCTTGCCACACAAACCCAATACAGTCCAAGCCAAATTACCACTGCTTCTAAAGCGTCCAGTCATGCTAGTATTGTTGATCAATTTGTACCTGGGCATTCATTTCAGCCATAACATTTTTTAATACATTAGCTACTGCGTGAGCAGTCTGAAGGGATTTCACAAGCACCGTGGTAGCAACAGCAGCAGTAGCTGCAATAATGATAGCTGATATTATAAAGGCAATGAGCCATCCTACAAATTGTTTTGAGTGACTAATTGTCTGCTTTAAAAGCCTTGATAATTGACTTAATCCTTATTCCCTTTCCCACGATTTGGTCATATTTAAAGGGATCCACAATTCAGCATGATGTCACATTGGCATGATTACTGTAAGACTTAGTTCAGATATATTCTTATAAGTAAAACAGCTAAAACACCAAGGTTAATTCAGATTAGTTTCAAAAGCATGGTTACATAAAGCAATATCTACAAATTGAGCTGCTACAAAAACATAAGGATGTGAAGTACGTCACCGAATCTTTGTGATTCTGTGTGAGGTTCAAACTTATACAAGGAATGTTTTTTTTATATAGTCACTGTGGCTTAGGCGCAACACCTCCAGTGGGCCCAATAAAAATGCTGCACCCGAGCCACAGTGACCCCACAAAGAAAAATGATCAGAATTCTTACAATACTGTTGCTGGCCACTATTGCCAGGTATGTTAAAAAAGGTATTCTTTGGAGTAGGATACACGTTGCATCATCTCACTAGCTTGTTGTTGCATTCTCTTCAAATGTCCCTATGTGATAGCTTTTTCATTCTTGATGTGCTGCTTCCTCCTCATTTGTCTCTTCTCCTTCAAATTCAGAGTCTTGATCTGTGGGATTGGGTGTCCGAGTGGTTTTGCCAGCTCATGATATGGCTTCACGTGTTTAGCTGGAATTCACTTGGTTCCTGTGGGAAGAAGAACACAAGCATACCCTCGCCCCCAGGTGATTAGTTCCACAGGTCCATTCCAACCAGGTCCACTAAAAGGATCTTTATACAGTACTTTAGGTCTGTGTGAAATGGAATCAGGAGTTTTAAAATGCCGATCTATGGCTGTGCTGGCCATTAAGTCTGGTGAGCGATTTAAAAAATTCAAAGTAAACATAGCATTATCTAGCTGTTCTTGTGGTGGCATATTCCCCCTTTTTTTGTTTATGCAACATGGACTTTAAAGCATGATCAGCACGCTCAATTATTGCTTGTCCAGTAGGTGAATGTGGAATTCCTGTCACATGGGATATCTGCCACTGTTGCAAAAAATAATTGAGTAGATTTAGCTACATACCCTGGACCATTGTCAGTTTTAATGCTTTGAGGAACCCCCATAATTGCAAAGCATTGTGACCAATGTCATTGAATATCACATGCCCTTTCTCCAGAATGAGCAGTAGCACAAATATAAGAGAAAAAGGTATCAATAGAAACATGCACAAATTTCAAGAAGCCAAAGGCAGATACATGTGTAACATCACTTTGCCAAATGGCATTAGAGTGTAAGCCACGTGGGTTAACTCCAATGCTCACTGCATCAGAAGCAACTCTTTGACAATCTGGACAAGAACGAATTATATCCTTAGCCTGTGCTTTTGTCAAATTAAACATCTTTTGCAATGCTGCAGCATTTTGGTGAAAAAAGGAATGAAAGGCCACAGCAGAGTGGAATTGCACTGTGCTGGCAGTAAAAGAGTCAGCCACGGCATTGCCTTTAGTCAAAGGTCCTGGCAACACAGTGTGCGACCTAATGTGACAAATAAACAAAGGATAAGCTCTTTTATTTAACAGAGTTTGCAATTACAACATTTTGTTGAGTAAGTCTTCATCATTTATCTCATTTAAGTAAGATCCTGGTAATTGCTGTACAACATGTATGACATATTCTGAATCAGAAACAATATTGAGTGCTTCCGATGGAAATAAAGCTAAAGCGTGTAAAACAGCCTGTAATTCCACACACTGTGTGGAACCTTGTAACAAAACAACAGATGTCTGCCATACTTCATTATCTAGCCAGGCAACTACACCTCATCCAGTTCTTCCAGAGCCATCTACAAAAACTGTACGAGCATTAACAATAGGAGTATCTGATACTGTCGTCTGGGGTTTGATGTTTAATGTGTGGAGGTTTTGCAGTAACTTACATTTAGGCAGTGAGAAAGAAATTTTGTTCGTGAAGTCGGCCAATGCGATTTGCAGTGATTGTGATTGAACAAAAAGGTAATCAAAATCTTGTTTTGAAAAAGGAAGATACAAGGTATTGGGATCAAAACCAATAAGACACTGAGGGCATGACCGTGCTTTTTGTACCACAGTCACAATAATTTCTAAAGGCGGTGTAACAGTTTTCTTTAAAGTGTGAGAGAGAAACACCCATTCCAAATATAAAATTTTCTGAGTGACTTTATCATGTTGCCCTATAATAGCAAAAGGTTGTTTTGGACCTTGTATGACATACACATCAACAGGTAAAGTTAGGTCCCTTCTATAGGCTTGTAATGTAGATATCTTTTGTGAAACTAAATTTAACTCTTCCTTGGCAGCTGGAGTTAAGATCCGTGGTGATGTTAAATCAGGATCACCTCTCAGAATGTTAAAGAGATTACTTAATTCCTCTGTGGTTATACCTAACATGGGTCGTACCCAGGTTATTGTTCCTAATAATTTTTGAGCATCATTCAGAGTTCGTATATCTGTCTGCAACTTTAATGATTGAGGCTGTACTGTTCTTTCTGTAAGAATCCACCCTAAATATTTCCAGGGCTGCATCTTTTGAATTTTTTCTGTAGCAATTTGAAGTCCAAAGGTGTGCAAAGAATTTACAAGATGTTGCACAACACTTTCCAAATACTGTGTTGTTTCTGTTGCAATTAAAATATCATCCATATAATGATATATTATAGCATTTGGAAATGCGTCTCGGCTCGGTTGAATAGCTGCAGCAACTACTATCTGACATATAGTAGTGTCGTGGTTTAACCCCAGCCAGCAACTAAGCACCACGCAGCTGCTCACTCACTCCCCCCCATCCAGTGGGATGGGGGAGAAAATCAGGAAAAGAAGTAAAACTCCTGGGTTGAGATAAGAACGGTTTAATAGAACAGAAAAGAAGAAACTAATAATGATAATGATAACACTAATAAAATGACAACAGCAGTGATAAAAGGATTGGAATGTACAAATGATGCGCAGGGCAATTGCTCACCACCCGCCAACCGACACCCAGCTAGTCCCTGAGTGGCGATTCCCCGCCCCCACTTCCCCGTTCCTATACTAGATGGGACGTCACATGGTATGGAATACCCCGTTGGTCAGTTTGGGTCAGCTGCCCTGGCTGTGTCCTGTGCCAACTTCTTGTGCCCCTCCAGCTTTCTCACTGGCTGGGCATGAGAAGCTGAAAAATCCTTGACTATAGTCTAAACACTACTGAGCAACAACTGAAAACATCAGTGTTATCAACATTCTTCGCATACTGAACTCAAAACATAGCACTGTACCAGCTACTAGGAAGACAGTTAACTCTATCCCAGCTGAAACCAGGACAAGTAGACTATTCATCATGCCCTGAGGTAGCACTGTCCACCGATAACGGTGCATAAGCTCAGTGTTATTTACACTAGGCACTGAAAAGGCAAAATGTGCACAATTATCAGGATGTAAAGTAATCATGAAGAAGCAGTCTTTTAAATCAATTACTTGTAATTCCCACTGTTTAGGGATCATTGCAGGATTTGGCGTTCCCGGCTGGATAATCCCCATAGGTTGTAACACTGCATTTATCACTCGTAAATCCTGTAATAATCTCCATTTTCCCGACTTTTTTTGAGTAACAAAAATCAGTGTATTCCATGGACTAGTTGAAGTGACAATGTGTCCTTGCTGCAACTTCTCTTGAATTAATTTATGTGCTTGTATCAGTTTGTCCCCTTTTAATGGCCACTGATTGACCCAAACAGGGGCAGAGGTTAGCCACTTAAGTTTGAGCAGGGGTTTTACATCAGTGACTCTTAGGATAAATTTTAATTGACTGTGGTTAGAGTAATGTGCCATTGTTTCAATAAATCTCTGCCCCACAAATTTACAGTGAATCAAGTACATAAGGCTGAATCCATGCTTCATGCTTCTCAGGCCCCTTTACTGACAAAAGTTTGGCACTTCGCATGGGCTGTTGAGTGCCTCCTATACCAACAATTGTAGAAAGAGCTATTTGAAATGGACACGAAGTTGGCCAGTCCTTTTTTAATATTATAGAAACGTCTGCTCCGGTATCTAGCAATCCCGAAAACCATCTACCCTCAATTTGCAATTTTAAAATAAGCTGTTGCTGTGTTATTTCCTGTGACCACAATTCAAAAGGTCTCCCGGTGCTATCAAAGCTACCGTAGCCTCGATTATTTTGCATGTTTTGAGGTACCCAACAAGGAAGCAATATTAATTGAACTATTTTTGTGTTTGCCGGAATTTTACATGGAATTTGCATTGAAGCTAGCATGATTTTAATTTCCCCTTGATAATCTGAATCGATAACTCCAGGGTATACAATTATTCCCTGTGTCGTAGCACTAGATCGTCCAATTATTAATCCTAACATGCCATCAGGCAAGGGTCCGAATATTGCAGTCCCCACAATATAAATTCTCTGTTCTTTTATTGAGAGGTCAGCTGCTGTTGCCAAATCCAGCCCGCCACTCCCTGTAGTTGCGAGCTGGAGGTCATAGATGGTTCTTGCATGCTGCCTGTTTGTGTAGCAGTCCCATCGGTTAGTGGTACCTCCACTGAATTCCAGACCCTGTTGGTTTGCGGGGCACCGGGTCTTGCACCCCTCCTGTAGTTTCCCTGGAAGAGATTACCTTCTTTGTCAAATTTCGATTTGTGTTGATTCGCCCAATGATATCCTTTACTACAATGAGGGCAGAAGTGATTTACAGGTTTATCACATTTGGATTTTTGTCGTTTAGGACATTGCTTAGCCATATGGCCCAATTTTCCACAGTCAAAGCATTTCACAGTAACTTGATTAACATTTAGTTGCTGTGACAGTGCAGCAGCTAACATGTTAATTCTATGAGTGTCTGTCCCTACATTTTGACATATCTTAATATACTGCCCAATGTCAGTAGCTCGTCCTTTAACTGATTTCAGTGCAGCCTGACAGTCCATATTTGCATTTTCATAAGCCAATTGAAATAATAACGCTTTTGCAGCTTCCTGATTTTCTACCTGCCGTGTTATCGTGGCTTGAAGGCGATCAATAAAAGATACTTACGGTTCCTAAGAGCCCTGTCGTATAGAGGCAAATGAAGTGGTACTTTGCCCAGTTTCGGGTACATGTCGTAAAGCCATGATTGCCATATGAGTGGCTTGATCGAAAACTTGCTTTGGCAAAGCTGCTTTTGCCTGAGGTGTAATGTAAGGGCCTGTTCCTTGTAACATATTTTGATCTATAAGTATCCCTGATAACAAGTTGTCCATAATTTGTTCCACTGACAAATCATTGTATTCTAATTGCCATACAGAATACTAAGCAGAAGCCAACACCATTTTCATAAGCAATTTCCAGTCCCAAGGAGTCATAGTATAAGTTCCTCCAATTGCTTCCACTAGTCCCATTGTAAATGAATTGTGTAACCCATTTTCATGAATTGATTTCCGTAATTCTTTTATCATTTCATAAGGTAAACCGTCATGCTGTGGTGGATTATGGGGTCTGTATATAACAGGAAAAGTAAACGTGGGATGTCCTTGCTGTAGAGCTTTTTCTTGTCAGCGTTGCATCAAGCTACGTGTATTTTTTCCGAAATCATTAAGTGAATTGTCACATTTAGCATCAAAGTCTGTTAAAGACAGAGCTGAAGGCGCTGTAGTTTTTTCTCCGCACCGCTGTAAAGCAGGAGCCACGGGATTAGGCAGAGGCATAGAGTTAGAGGGATTAGCAGGAGAAGGAGATACAGGCAGTGCAGCAAAGCCAGGTTCTGTTTTAAGTTCTGCAAACCCTGGAGAGGGAGTACCAGGTGATTGGGATGGGGTGGTGGGGGACGGCGGTGGCACGGCGGTGGCAGTGGCGGGTGCAGCGGCCGCGGCAGGCGGCGGTGGCGAAGCGGGTGCGAAAGCGGTGGGGCGGCGGGGACCTGTATGCGGTGGTAAGGGTCAGCGACCCCGCGGAGCCCGTGCTGCCCGCCCGCTGCCTGCCTGTCTGCCTGCCGGTGGGGTGTGTGCGTTAACAGTGTTAGTGCAGGTGGCGGTGAGTGATATAAATCTGGCTCTTTTTCGGAGTCCACCCTGCACGATGCAAAAGAATTATTATTGGAATCAGAATCCTGCTTCTTACCAGCCTGCTTACAAACTGTCTCCTCAAAAGCAGTACCAGGTTGTATTGGTATGTTTTTCTCTGCCGGCTGTAAATGCACCAGGGCAGTATAAATAAATTTCCATGTCACAATTAAATTTTCTGATACACCGAATGCCAGAGTTTTTCGCCTCTGTAAACGCTCCCCAACCCTTTCCAAAACCTCGCTATCAAAAGTTCCCTCTATGGGAAACCAGTTACAATTATCCTTTACCCATATTAAAAGCGAAGCAATTTGTCCCCCTGTTATTTCATACCCAGAGGCCCGTAAAATCTGCTGCAAAACATTTAAGTAGAGCTTATGCTCCTGTGAAACTGACTGCCCCATGCTACCGCAATCTCGCAACTCACCCGTTCCACAGGGGTTACTGTTACCTATTTTCTCGGAGTCGTGGCCACTTCTTCAAAACTCTCCCCATTAGATTGCGTGGTCTCCGCAGTGAAGGGGAATCACCTCTTCTTCTCTCAATCATGTCGTTTTCTTCTCTTAATCATTCCGGCTTCTTTTCTCCATCACATCATCTTCTCTCCAACACATCGTCTTCTTCTCTAGATCATGTTGGGGTCACCATCTGTGGCAACTCAATCAAGTGCTCAAGCTCTCTGCAAGATTCCGCTTATTTCACAAAAGAAACCAACTTATATGTTTCAACAAAGATCTAGAAAGAACTAACGGCATACAGTCAATATTACTAACACAGGGAGGCATATCTGGCCCAGCTGGGATGTTTGCCAGTCCTCAGAACAGTTAAAGATAAAAACATTCCATATACATACTCGTGACTGTCTTCAGCCACATCTTCCCAGGCCTACACAAGGCCATCCTCCAACCTGACCTTGTAAAACTAGTTCTTCAAAGGCTTGGCAAACATGCAGCACAACAAATTCTAATGGTCACTCTTGAAAACAAATGCCAGGTGTTCCGAGCTGCTCCCACAGTTTTAGGTAGCAGCAGGTACCCCCAGCTCTAACAGGAGATGTATGTAAATAGGAGAACCTGCACCCCCAGAAGCAGAGAGGGGTGCCTGCAACTCACATAGCCTGGAAGAGGGGGAGCATGCACATAGTATTGAGTGTGTGACTAGAACATTTCAGGAGTAGTTATAAAGCATTTAGAAAATTGTAGGTTTTCATGAATATTTTGTGCGCTACTGCAGCTATCCTGAATGACCGTCTCACTGATAGACAGTTAATAACATGTCATTAATAAATCATTAAGCTGCTCCAATCCTTATTTGTTGTAAACCACAAGTTGAGCAGTTTTCCCTGTGACAGGCTACCTCTCATTTTTATTATATACAAAGCTTTGGTCTGTGCACATGCCCAGAATAGCCATATGGCACAGCAGAGTTGAAAGGTACCTATACTACCTCTCCTTACTACAGGTATTTATCCTAGCTTGAAAACTGTGCTAGTAGACCTTACAGCTCTGCACTTGCACCTAAACATGTCAGCATACTCACAGCTATCTGCTGCAGAAGTTAAATAAGAAAAGAAAAGAGCATATAGAGGAGCTCTTCAAAATACCATTGTCTTTTACTAGGGCCCTTCAAGTTTTTTCAATTGCTCCTTAGAGGAAATAAGCTCTAAGCAAAGCAGGTTCTGACAGGACTTGTAACTGGGGTAAATAGATTACTACCTTCAGAGGACAAAATAGAGATCTGAGATCATCTACAAACAGAAAATGAGAGGGATTTATTTCAGTAAAACGTATTTAATCTACCAAAAAAGACCCTTACAGTGTTTTAAGCTGCTAGTACATGAAACTAACTGAATTCACAAAAGAAGGCACTTATAAAAAATAATCTAACAATAACCTGACAAAATCAGGGTGGAATAACCACCGGCACCACGGCTGTGGTATACTGTTCACCATTTGTACTCTTTCAGTGAAGACTTAATGCTTAACTAAAAGTAATTCTCTAACCAAACAAGAATTAATGGAGTTAAGGTGAAATCTTCTTGATGTAAATAATATAGGTCAGTCATAATGATCCTTTAGATCATGGAATATAGCCACCTGCCTAATACTTTACATTCCTCCTACCGCTATTAATGTTCCTCTCTTTCCTATGCAGAAGAGTTTTTTTCCTCAAGCTTAATTACATTTTAACTAAAAGGTTATATATATGCAGCGTTTATAATCACATTTTCATGAAATGTTGAAAATAGAATGAAATCAGTTCAAGAGGATTTAAATAATGAGAAAGCATAATTAAAAAAATCAATTCTGTTTAATATTTACTGTAATTTAATGTAGAAGTCACTAACTTTGAATTTGCAAAATATTTTCTAACTTCTGGTTTATGAGTTAATACTGCTGTGTATTAAGTCTGCATGTGATTTGTTATCCTTTTTCCCCAAAGTTATTAAAGTGTTCCACTAAGTCCGGACAGCTTTTGGTTACTTTCTAGAGACGAATAAGTAACTCATGTCAGCAGTGGCTACAAATTTCATCTGCAAGAACCATGTACAGAAAAACACCCACACTAGATATAAGCATTCAAATTTAAGGGGGATTCAGTTATGAAATAAACTTGCAATAGTAAGTAGCTGCACAGTCTTTGACAGTTGTCTTTTACGTTATACTGGAACAACTTTCTCAATGACACCCTTAGCACTAGCATTGTCATACTGTAAGCACCAATCTCTTGGAACGGTATCTGAATATATACAACAAATCATTTGAGACAAAAAAATACTTCAAGTAAAACATTTGCTTTAGGATATAATGAGTCTCTTAAGGTCCTTAAAAATTGAATTACTTTCAATTAGATGTAACTTAACAAGTTCTCTGAAGTTTGGATCTTGATTATAGCCAAACTAATACTCTGACCAGTGACTTTCTCACTAGAAAGAATTTAGTAATTATCATATCTGCAGATACATAAAGATTGAGACAGAGATTAATGTAGTGGAACAATCATGATGAAAAGCAATCTCTATTATTTGGTAAACCAGGCACAAGTGAAAAACATAAATCTTTCTTAATAGCTAAATATATAGCTTTATACATAATAAAAAAGTTTATGTTCTTTAGGGATAGGACACTGTACTCGAAAGAAGTAACACCAAAACCAGCCCTGGCAATCATGAGCCTAAGTTCACAACATGACAATGCAGTAGAAGGTGCTAAGAGTAAGATTTTGCTACATATTTAAGAAATAAAACAGCTACCTTGTGTCTTTATTTACGATGATATAATTGCTATTGGAATAGTGTACAAAGTCTGCAGTGAAGAAAATAGTGTAGAAACTGGAAGGGTTCAACTGCAAATGCCTTTGAAGGTTTGGAAAGCCTGTAACACTGTGGTGGGTTGACCCTGGTTGGGTGCCAGGTGCCCACCAAAGCCGCTCTATCACTCCCCCTCCTCAGCTGGACAGGGGGGGAGAAAATATAACAAAAGGCTCATGGGTCAAGATAAGGACAGTTTAATAAAGTGATAGCAAAGGTCACGCGCGAAAGCAAAGAAAAAATAAATGATGTTATTCTCTACTTCCCATCAGCAGGCGATGTCTAGCCACTTCCCGGGAAGCAGGGCTTCAGTACACGTAGTGGTTGCTCTGGAAGACAAAAATGCCCCCTTCCGTCTCCCTTTACTTAGCTTTTATATCTGAGCTGACGTCATATGGTATGGAATATCTGTTTGGTTAGTTTAGGTCAGCTGTCCTAGTTATGTCCCCTCCCAAGATCTTGCCCTGCCCCAGTCTGCCATTGAGGGGGGGGCAAAAGTGTTGGAGAGACAGCCTTGATGCTGTGCCAGCACTGCTCAGCAATAGCCAAAACACTGGTGTGCTATCAACACCTTTCTAGCTACTGATGCAGAGCACAGCGCAATGAGGGCTGCTATGGGGAGTGTTAACTCATCTCAGCCAGACCCAATATAAACACTGAAGCATTTTAGTCTATTTATTTTACTCAAGAAAAGATGAAAGACTAACAATAATAATTTATAAATAACAATATGGAGACTAAAAAGGTGAAGGAATTCAAATTCCAGAAGTTCTTTATGGTATTTAAAGTTAACATCTAAACATTTTGGTTTTGTCCTTTTTTTATAGGGCAAGAAGGAAGGATGGATTAATGCTGGTACTGCTGTTTATACATTGACTCTTTGCTGTAACTGCTCTGATACTGTAAGTGACAATATATTACTGCAGTTTGTCTTTATGATGGAGATTTAAATTACTCTCCCACAGCAAGTGCAAGCAAAACAGTGCATTTTTTTATAATATACTTATTTCTATAAACGAAACTGAACTTAATGATATTCAGTATAACACTTGTTACATACAGATGAGTTCAGTTATATATTTATATATAAATACATATATTACATATTACTGCCTGCTCTCAAGGATATTAGACTTAGTGAAATAAATCTAATTCATCTACATAGAAAAAAATATAGTGTAAAATATGTTTGGAAATTTACTGTAAAATTGCATTTAAGAACCTCAAAGGATTTAAGGTTTGTTCCTTATTATTAAAATTTCCCTTGGATCCTTGTTTCAAAACCTTATAGGAATAAAATCAACTTTAACCCTTGTAATTTCAGAGATGTAGAAAACTAGAGAAAAGAATTGTAGAAATTATAAAATCTATGAAGAATAGATGTAGGACCCTCTTCTCCAAAATATTCTCCAGAACAATGATTTAAAAGTTTTTGTTGACAGGGATCTAACAGTCTTCAAGACTCCATAGTCTGATTGTTGACCTCGATTTCATAAGAGCTGAAGCTAGTATGTAAAATATGAGGCAAAGTGTGGAAGAAAGAATAAGGCTTAGAGCCATAGCAATAGTTCTACAAAAAATAAAAACAAATCAGAAGAAATAAATTTTAAATTAAATGGAAATTAGAACTACTGCAGCCATGTAACATGAAAGAAAGTAACAAATGCAGTATGTTCTTTATGTAGTGAAACTTGACAACAGGCATATGTAGGAGGCCTTAATAAAAAAAAAAAAGGGGGGGATTTGCTTTAATTTGCTTTCATTTCAGATGATCTTTAAGTATGGAGCTCTTTGAAAAAAAAACTTACCTCTAGCATAATATCCTGACTTATCCATTCATAATTGTGATTCTACAGCACACATGGAAAAAGAACCGTCATGGAAGTGTTGTCTAAAACAACTTAGAATAGTGAACACTAAAAACATGTCAACAAATTATTGATCAGTTTGAGTCCATCATAGTAATCAGTGAAACTGTTGTGAAGAAAGTAATCTCATCAGTGAGTAGATTCATTGAAAAGCATCAGTACAATAAACAACCTGAGATTCAAATAGCTGTTATGTTATTTAGGAAACCTTTCTGTAAAAAGAAAAAAAAAAAACAAACAACCCCCCCCCAAACCCCAACCACAACAGAATTTTACCATCAATATCACTGAACTGTTTAAATTGCTTTTTTTTAAGCTGATAAGTGACTCTGAACAGATTGTGGTAGTTTGTTGTTTTTTTAAACACATTCTCTACAGTTGAAAGGTAACATTAAAAAAAATAAAGAAAATGGTTCATAATTTGGTTTAACAGGAATTTAGCCTATATAAGAAAGAAGCGTCATGAAAATAACATCGCTGCAGCTTACCTGAGAACTAAATATTACAGCACTTTTTTCTGACAAATGGTCAACTCGGCCAGATTCCCTTATTACAAAATGTCAAAGCAGAACTGTCAGGAAAAACGTTCAATTTAGCACCACTTCAAAATAATTGCTTAATATTCGGATAACTATTATTAAATATGTTTAACTATGCTGAAAACAAGAAGCAATCAAAAACAAGGAAGAAAACACACAATATTGTACCTCCAGTTAATTGAAATCTTACCGTTTCCTCTCACTTACTAGCACTTATGGAGATAAGATCTGATATTTTTTAGATGCTTTTGTTAAATTAACACAGACCAAACTTCCTTCTACTTTCAGTCGTTAGCCTCAGGGTGCAGGTACCAGGAAATGTCTAAGAGCACTGAGAAACCTCTTATTATTGATGGTTGTACAGATTTTTTTTACCATGATAGTACCTTGCCTCCTTTCCCTTTTTGTTATGACAGATAAGCCTAAAAAATCTCAGAGTTTGAAACTGAAGATAAGCAGTGAGCAGCAAAATGTTTGATGCTTACTCAAAGCTTATCTGAATTGCCCATACTTCCTAACACCAGTCAGTCTCATAAGATCTACAGTTCTCCCAAATTCCAGACAGGTCAGAAATACCAGGAAAATTGGTTTTAATCTTTGTATGTTGGCACTTCTGTTTCTGTAGACTCCAGCTAAGACCTGCAAGTGCAAAGCTGTGCAAAACTAAAAAAAATGTGACTTAAGTCTGTACCTTACACAGTTATTTGATTTTTTAAGGACTATTATCACTTTTATTTTGGGAGCCCTCAGCTGTGATCTTACCCTCAATCACAGGTCTCCCATATGACTTGCCAGAATTTAAATGCTGTTAGTTACACCACCTGCTTCTGCATGTCCTCACAGTTTATTTTTCTATACTTTAAATTATTTCTTTACTGTAGCAGGAAATTATGCACTCCAAAAACTTTAAGCTCTGGCATGGAAAAAAAAAGGCACACAAAAAAAGAAGTGCTCTTAAAAAAATACTCAGGAAGAAAAGAAATAATCACTGTAGGTTTCCTCAGAATAATTAATTCCAGTTTTATCACTTCTGCTACGGAAAAATTAGAAAGCAGTTTCAAAACAGAAAACTGATCTTGTTATAATAGAATTATATTGAAACATTTGATTAAAGTCCATAATATTATAGGATTGATTTCTAAAAGAATCTAGTCACTATTGTAATTTAAATTGAAATTAATACACTGTTTCTCCTCAACTCTCCGTTTGTGAAGATAGGTTAGTCTCTGAAGAACTGGACATTAAGTGTGAATGATCATCAACACCATCATATCCCATTTTGAGAAGACAGGCTTACAGTTACATGACTGGCTGTATTTAACAAAAATCTTTAAATGCAAAGAATTTAAATACAGGTCTACCCTGTTCAGCCAATTTGTTAGAAGAATGAGAAATAACAGTAAGGTCAAGACTTATAACACAATGGTTTTGAGAATGATTAAACCACCTTTTCACTCCTGGAAAACCTAGCAGCACAACTGACAGATAGTCAAGATAAAAATGACCATGAACTACTGTCATTTGATTGCATTACTTTTATTATGAGCAGCTAAATCATGTTTGACTAAACAAAACAAGGACTGAATATTTCTTCCTCTAGTCTACCTTGTGAGGATCTAGGTTTATTCATAGTAGCAATCTCACCCGAGATTCCTACATCCAACTATGCAGGGGTTTGGTCTCTAAAATTCTTTAGAGTAGTTTCTCTTCTATATGTATTCTGTGGGAAAGCATACCTACTTTTAGTACTGCTTTCTTTTGCTTTTCCTATTGATATTAGTATGAAAATATTTTATCATTAAAATATTATGAAAATGCAATCCAAAGTTATTAGGAAGTACCTTCTGTTTTAAAAACCAGGAGGGTTATTATTTGTTTATCAACTTCTGTTTCAATATTCTGGAAGATGAAAATACCACTTGCATGATGCCTGCACAGGGGTGTCTCTGTGTGTGTCAATATAACTATGCAATCCATCTGTTAGATAAAAGCAAAGCACAGCCAAACATATATATACACACACGCATATATCATACTTGTGTAGGAAGACAGTTTAGCTACCTAAGCCACACTGCATTTTCTACCATGCTCTTGAGTAGAAGCAGAATGAAATCCCTAACAAGCAACTGCAACCTTTGCAGGTAACCACCCTCATTCCAAGCCTAGCATCTCCTGGGAGAAAATAACTGTTCTATAACAAAACCAGAGAAATCCCTGCTTACTAACTTGCATGAGGCATCTTGAAATCTGAATTCAGAAAGCAGAGGAAATTGGTTTGCCTATGGCATTTGCACTGCACTTACAACAGTTTTCAGCATCTAGTACACATGCTGAATGTCCACAAGTCACATTTAGATCTTTTTCAAGGTACATGATTATTTCTTTCTCTTTACATAGAGCTTTCCCTCACTTGGAAATTGTCCTAGCATATCCTGTTCATGTACACTTAATGAGGATTTAAAGGGATTCTAAGGTATAGTCTGTATTTCCTTGTTTGAAAAGTCAAGCACTTTGTATCTTCTAATCACAGACCAAAATCCTCTGAATTCAGGAAAATGTTTGAGGCCCAGCCCTCAACTGTATGAATACCATTTTTGCATTGATCATTGCACTAGTATCTAAGCATGTCCTGGAAATCAGAAGTACAGAAGCCAGTGCATAGAATTGTCTCACAGACAATGCTCTGTTCTCAAAGAACACGTCTTTTCCCTTCTTCATTTCTACTGATTGTCCCACCCTCTGTTTTACCAAGATCAAGAAACTGTGTCTAAATTTTTTAGATTTTATACTTTCATGGTCTATTTACCAACATGGTCAGCAATAAATAATCAACCCCAACTGCTCCTCTACCTGCATCTTTATTTTTAACATTTGAAGTACTTTATAATTACTTAGAACTGGAATACCCAATGAATTAAAATATATCTATGTGAGAAACTATGGAGTATGGTATTGTTTATTAAGATTTATGTTAAGCCCAATGTAAAGGTCGAACCGTAAAGGATATGAAACCGCTTACGCAA
This sequence comes from Buteo buteo, assembly GCF_964188355.1. NCBI lineage: Eukaryota > Metazoa > Chordata > Aves > Accipitriformes > Accipitridae > Buteo > Buteo buteo. The sequence continues at coordinate 20,861,109 of NC_134180.1, forward strand.
ACTAAAACAACCACCGGATACCGCTTGTGCAAGATAAGATAACCGCCAGATGTTCCAGGAACCTACAGAAACGTGACAAACAACTCCAGATAAGGACATATGGATAAAGGGTCAACTATGGGACAAGGAAGGAAGACTTCTTATCTCCTCAACGACCCCAGGAGGCAGAAAACGAACTCCTATCAACAACTGAAGCATGCGCAGAGTATCTCCACTACTTCACGAGCACGGAAGTAAAGATGTATAAGAAGGGACTGTTTGAACTACTTTTCACGGCAGTTGGCGGAGCGCAGACTCCCCTGCCGTCCAGCGCTGGTTTTGCTCATATTCTACTTGCTATAATCAATAAATTACAATTGGGTTGTAATCTGTTGTGGTCGAAATTTATAACAATCTGGTGCCGTGACTCGGATAAGGAACGGTGGGCTTTGGTCCTCCGGGGAGGCGCCCCGCGATACTCCGCGGCCCCGCGACCAACAGCTTACTTCAACCTTACCGACGAACCTAAATTCTAGGATAGTGAGCAAAAAAAGAACCGGTAAAATCCCATAAAATTCTGTGCACGGAAGTCCGGACGAAGACGCAGGGCCCGTAAGTATATTGCGAATTTGTTCACGGGTTTGCCGTTCAGGCGGGATTGGGTTTCCTGGAATATAGCAAATGAGAGGTTCAACATACTGAACCAAGCGAGTGTGGACTCTTAAGTACTGCGTTTCCCATCTCCCGCGAGGGACTGGGCCAGGAACAAGAGGAGCGAGTGAGTGTGTATTTGTGGATATTCCAGAAGATGGGGGCGAAGGGCAGCAAGCCTTCGACTCCCATGGGAAGGGTACCCACAGTACCTAAGAATACCCCTCTGGCATATCTCTTAGACAATTGGAGATATCTCCCTGGAACCCTAGGGAAAGATAAGCAGAAAGTGATAAAATATTGTACTAAGATATGGGGAGGGAAGAAGATTTCTAAAGAAATCTTTTGGCCGGTCTACGGGTCAGAAGAAGATTGGGTAAGACAGCAGTTAAACCTCTGGGTCAATAATAAAAGACCCCTTAACCCAGAGGAGAGTCAATATGCGGAAGTGTGGCTAGAAAGACCGGGAGCTAAACTTTATCCGCTAAATGAAATAAAAACCAAACAAAAGAAAAAGAAGGAAGGGTTAGACGAAACCCTTCTAACCCCCCCCCCCCTTATGCTCCCCCTCCTGCCCCCGCAGCCTCTCCAGAGGTCCCCAGAGCGCCCACTCCTCCATTAGAGTTAGAACAAGAGTCTTCCCCTCCTCCTACTCCTAGACGTGTGACTAGAAGTCAAAAAGGGGCAGCTCAGATGTACCCCCTAAGGGAAATGCCCATGGGGGGACCTCAACCCGTGATCGGATATATTTCCGTACCCCTAAACTCGGCTGACTTACGAGATTTTAAAAGAACCGAGATGGGAAACTTAATTGAGGACCCACTCGGAGTGGCAGAAAGATTAGATCAATTTCTGGGACCAAGCCTTTACACTTGGGATGAAATGCAATTTATCCTTGGTCAATTATTTACTACCGAGGAAAGAGATATGATTAGGCGAGCAGGAATGAGACTGTGGGATGCTCAACATGTTCAGGGACCCCAAGCAGACATTAAATGGCCACTTCAAAGACCTAATTGGGATAATCAGGACCCGGTGCATAGAACTCATATGCAGGACCTGAGAACTATAGTAATTCAGGGAATTAGAGAAGCAGTACCCCATGGCCAGAATATCAATAAAGCATTTAATGAAATGCAAAAGAAAGATGAGAGCCCTACTGAGTGGCTGGAGTGACTGAGGAAAGCCCTTCAGCTATATTCTGGGGTAAATCCAGACAACCCTCTAGGACAAGCACTCCTTAAAACTCAGTTTGTGGCAAAATCATGGGAAGATATCAGGAAGAAGATTGAAAAGTTAGAAGACTGGCAGGATAGAGGCTTGGATGAATTGTTAAGGGAAGCTCAGAAAGTCTACGTGAGGCGAGAAGAGGAGAGCAGCAAGCGGCAAGTGAAGATGATGGTAGCAGCAGTCAGAGAGGATCGCAAGGGGCGGACCGGTGAACACAGACCTGTTGGAATGAAACAAGGGAAAGTAGTAATAAAAAAGGAACAGGGATGTTGTTTTTACTGTGGAAAGAAGGGACATATACAGAGGAATTGCAGAGAAAGGATCAGGGATGAGGAAGTATTAAAAACGGAATAGGAAAGTCAGGGGCTCTATATCCTAGGGGACCGGAGTCATCATGAGCCCTTGATAAAATTAAAAATAGGTCCCCATAAACAAGAGTTCACCTTTTTAGTAGACACTGGGGCTGAAAAATCGACTATTAGGCAAATACCTGAGGGATGTAAGGTTTCCCCTGAAAAAGTACAAGTAATTGGGGCAAAAGGGGAACCCTTTAAAGTAAGCAAAATCAAAGATGTGGTATTCGAAACCGAAAATAAATTTGGAATAGGTGAACTCTTGCTCGTCCCTGAAGCAGAATTTAATCTGCTAGGGCAAGATTTAATTGTTGAATTGCAATTAGAAATTAAAGTGAAAAATCAAGAACTAACGGTGTCTACTTATCCTTTGACTGCAGAAGATCAAAAACAAATTGACCCCGATGTTTGGTACTCTCCGGACACAATTAGTAGACTGGAAATCCCACCGATTAAAGTCCAAATTTCTGAACCCCACATACCTGTGAGGGTAAAACAATATCCAATATCTCTAGAAGGATGAAGAGGATTAAAACCAGAAATTGATCGATTGTTAGCACAAGGAATCCTAGAGCCTTGTATGTCACCCTTTAACACCCCCATTCTGCCTGTAAAGAAACCAAATGGGAAATATCGGCTCGTACATGATTTAAGAGAAATAAACAAAAGAACTGTCACCCGGTTCCCTGTAGTAGCAAATCCATACACACTGCTAAGCAAGCTAGGACCCCATAACTCCTGGTATAGTGTGGTAGATTTAAAAGATGCCTTTTGGGCCTGTCCACTGGCGGAAGAATGCCGCAATTATTTTGCCTTTGAATGGGAAGACCCAGAGACAGGCCGTAGACAGCAATTAAGATGGACCGTGCTCCCCCAAGGGTACACTGAGTCCCCTAATCTGTTTGGACAAGCCCTGGAAGAGCTCTTAAAAGAATACCAGGTACAAACGGGAAACGTGTTGTTACAGTATGTAGATGATATGCTCATAGCAGGGAATAATAGGGAGAATGTAAGAAAAGAGAGTATCCGACTCCTAAATTTTCTTGCACAAAAGGGACTACGGGTATCACAGGAAAAGTTACAATTTGTGGAAGAAAAAGTGAAATATTTGGGGCATTATTTGTTTAACGGCAAGAAGATATTGGATCCAGAGCGCATTAAAGGAATTCTGGAATTATCTATGCCTGTCACTAAGAGGCAAATTCGGCAGGCATTAGGATTATTTGGGTATTGTAGGCAATGGATAGAGAATTACAGTTTTAAAGTTAAATTTTTATATGAACAACTGTCTAAAGACAAAATACCCAAGTGGACCCCTCAGGATCAAGAACAGTTTGCCAGTCTCAAAAGAGAGCTAAGCCAAGCACCGGTTTTAAGCCTCCCAGATTTAAAGCGGCCATTCCATTTATTTGTTAACATACATGAAGGAACGGCATTCGGAGTATTAACTCAGGAATGGGCTGGACAAAAGAAACCGGTGGCATACCTATCAAAGCTGTTGGACCCTGTGAGCAGGGGTTGGCCGAGTTGTTTACAAATCATTGTGGCTGCTGCCTTATTACTTGAGGAAACGAATCGCATTACCTTTAATGGAGAAGTTGTCTTATATGCGCCTCTTAACATCAGGGGAGTGTTACAACAAAAAGCGGAAAAATGGCTTACAGATAGCCGATTATTAAAGTATGAGGGAATACTTATAGAATCCCCTAAACTATCTTTGAAAACTATTGGAGCAGTTAACCCCGCTGAATTTTTGTACCCAGGAGAAGGTAATGAACTACTGCACGATTGTTTTCAAACAATTGAACAACAGACACGCATTAGGCCAGACTTAGAAGAAGAAGAACTACAATGTGGAGAAGTGCTATTTATAGATGGGTCATCACGAATAGTGGAAGGTAAACGATTGTCCGGATATGCTATCGTTAAGTTAGAAAAAGGCGAATTTAAGACAATTGAATCAGGCCCCCTGAGTGCCAGCTGGTCGGCTCAGGCCTGTGAGCTGTATGCATTGTGGAAAGCATTAATGTCACTGAAGGGAAAGGATGGAACTATATATACAGACTCCCGCTATGCGTTCGGAGTAGTACACACCTTTGGAAAAATATGGGAAGAAAGAGGATTCGTTAACTCACAGGGAAAAGAACTGATACACCCGGAATTAATTTGGCGAGTTCTGGGGGCATTAAAAGTGCCGAATAAAATAGCAGTTGTACATATAAAGGGACACCAGCGAGGTACAAGTTATCAAGTTAGGGGAAATAATGCAGCTGATACAGAAGCGAAACGAGTGGCAGGCAATTATAGTACGGTTTTGACTATGCGACAAATACCTGTTAGTAAAAATTTGAGTTTTGAGCCTGCAGAAAAGGGAAAACTAGAACAAATGGGGGCTAAGGAACAGGATGGTAAGTACATATTGCCAGATGGGAGAGAAGTCTTGCCGAAGGGCATAGCACTCGAAATATTTTCAAAAATACACAGTAAAACACACTGGGGAACCCAGGCGTTAGTTGATCATTTCAATCAACAGTTTGCCTGTATAGGCGTATATAACATAGCAAAAGCAGTCACGGCAGCCTGTGAGACCTGTCAAAAGATTAATCGAAGCAGCATGAGACAAAAACCTTTTGGAGGGCGTTCCCCAGCATATAGACCCTTTTCACACATACAAGTGGATTTTACTGAACTACCCAAAGTAGGGCTACAAATATTTATTAGTAATGGTGGATCATTTAACGCATTATGTTGAGGCTTTTTCTACCTCTAGGGCAACTGCTAACCAAGTTACTAAAGTGTTACTTGAACACATTATACCTCGATATGGAGTACCTGAGGTAATCGACTCGGACAGAGGAACACACTTTGTGTCAAAAATTGTTAGAGATTTAACAGAAAGTTTGGGTATTAAGTGGGAATACCATACACCATGGCATCCACAAAGTTCGGGAAAAGTTGAAAGGATGAATGGAGAAATCAAAACTATTTTGACTAAATTAATGATAGAAACTAAATTATCATGGATTAAGTGCCTACCCATGGCACTATTAATTCTTAGAACCAGACCCCGGGCAGACGCGGGAATTTCAGCATTTGAAATAGTGTATGGAATGCCCTATAGAATTGAAAGTCCACAAACAAATGTTTTAATTCAAGACCATGTGATTAACGAATATGTTTCACAATTAGCAGAACATCGTAACAAGCTTTGGGAACATGGACTGATTGTGCAACGACCCCCATTGGACTTAAAGATTCATAATCTTAAACCTGGGGACTGGATATTGGTTAAAGCACGGAAAGAAGAAACCCTAAAACCCAATTGGGAGGGACCTTACCTTGTTCTACTCACCACAGAGACAGCTATCCGCACTGCAGAGCGCAGATGGACACATGCCAGTCGTGTTAAAGTAACTCCTCCACAGTGGAAGATTGTCAGTTCACCCGGAGACACCAAGCTTGTGTTAAGACGATAAGTAATGATACAAACTGTTTTTCAGTATTTTTTAAATCTACCTTTTGGTATACAGTGTGTAATAGGAATATTGTTTGCATTAGTTGGTTCTTTGATTGTATATTACCTGTGGAAAATAGTTAAGTGTGGAAAAGGGGTGTGTTAAATTTATGTCTGCTCAGTATATGACCCAGCTTGAAGTCTTTTGAGCTTGTCCGTTGAAAGTTAATCTACCAAAATTTTGTTACTTGAAAGTCACCTCAACTCCTGCCACCTATACCTCTGACGTGAAGGTAAAGTGTGAGAAACCTAACTGTGAGTGTTATCCATTTATATGTTTTAAGTGCAAAAAGTGTCAGGAAAAATGGTGGACACACTGTGAGAGGGGAACTCCTCCTCGAGGAGTTTGTAGCTCTTGCTATAAAAGCGAGAGGCACCTGACTGATTGGGCCCTAAAACAATTTGGAAACAAATTTCCGGATTGGACTCCTGAACAGTGGTTTTATTTTGCATTCGGAATAAGCCCTGAGTATTATTGCTATCACCCTCAGGAACGAGTACCATTCATAATTGATATTGTCACAGTCCAATGTAGACGGGAAGTAAAAGCCATAAGGTGCAACGGACATATGGTAAAGGCCAAGGCCTGGCCTGCTTATGTTCACCGATTAACCAAGTGCAACAGGCATATTCCCACCAGGGACTCCTGCTGCCGAGAAGATGGCAACCCCCGTGGCTGGCTGCAACCCAGTCGACAGGCGAGGCAGAGGGGAACCTACCAGAGGAAAGAGCCTACAACTTGGAATGCGCAAACGACCTTGGCTGAACTCCCCCAGGACTGGTAAGAGCATAAAGTTTAATAAGAAACAAAACCATCTCACAGTACCCTTTTTCTTGTGCACCTTTAGCATGTTAGTCCTACCCACAATGGCAGGAAACCCACATGAACCTATGGTCTGGAAATTGTATAACTTCCAAGAATCAAAATTAATTCAAACCCAGACCGGTCCAGGAAAACGGAACTTTTCTGTGTCTATAACTTCTCTGATACCTATTGAGCAATTCAAGAAGAATTATGGCCGGGGGGGCCGCGGAGGCCGCCTTGGTGTGAGGTTTAAGGCCGAGGAAATACCATTTTACATATGTCCAGCAAGTAACCCTGGCAAAAGTTATTGCAATCATCCAGGCGAATATTTTTGTGCATATTGGGGTTGTGAAACTATTGCTTCAGACTGGAAAACAGAAGGAGACAAATACATAGACGTAACTCGGGGACCCCAGGCTGTAAACCCCCACAGTGTCCTAGAGTTGAAATTACTATAAGAGAACCCCAAGATGACACATGGTTACTTGGACAAATTTGGGGAATCAGATTTTGGGAAACAGGGGCGGATAGAGGAAGCTATTTTAAAGTTGTTAAAGAAAAGCTTCCTCATGACCTTTTGCCAATAGGACCAAATCTGGTCCTAAATCCACCCACTTTCTCTAAAGAAAAAGAAAAAGTTGGCCCCACAATTACCACCACCGATTCTTTAAACTCCCTATCGAAAACAACTAAAGACACTGTGACTGAATTCTCCTTATCCAGGGGTCCAGAGTTGTCGGAACCCAAAGACCCCTTATGGAATCTAATGAAAGCCTCCTATCGCGCTCTTAATGAAAGCAAACCAAATTTAACTAAGGAATGCTGGTTATGTTACAATGTTAGACCACCATATTTCGAGGCAATTGGAAAACTAGGTAGGATTCAATGGTCCAATAGTCAAAACCCACGAGAATGCCCATGGGATGACCAGAGGAACCATACTCAAGGAATTACTATTCAATCCGTGACAGGCCAAGGAAAATGTATAGGTACAGTTCTGGAAAAATATCAGCCTTTGTGCAATACAACAGTCACTCGCACCAACATAAAAAAACACAACAATGATAAATGGGCTATCCCGACATCAGGAGCTAAATGGGTTTGTTCAGACATCGGAGTAACACCTTGCTTATCCCTAAACGTGTTTAATCAATCTCAGTTTTGTATACAGGTAGTTATTGTTCCTCGTCTGATCTATCATACCTCTGAGGAGATAGTACGCCGTTTTGAAGGAGACCTGAACAGACATAAGCGAGAACCACTTACAGTGGTAACCCTAGCTACGTTGTTGATAACGGGCGGAGTTGGAGCAGGTACAGGTATAGCCTCTCTAGTAAAAGGTCAAGAATTACAAAATTTGCAGATGGCTGTAGATGAGGATTTAGCGAAAATAGAACAATCTATCCAAAATTTAGCCACTTCAATAAAGTCCTTATCAGAAGTAGTGCTGCAAAATAGAAGGGGATTGGATCTACTATTTTTAAAAGAAGGAGGATTATGTGTAGCTCTCAATGAGGAATGTTGTTCTTTCGCTGATCATACGGGAGTAGTCCAAGACGCCATGTCTGAACTCCGGAAAAGGTTAGATCAACGTAAGAAGGATCGTGAGACGGGCAGGTCGTGGTATGAAAATTGGTTTAATGTTTCACCTTGGTTAACTACTTTGTTGTCTGCTTTAGCAGGACCGCTTATTATGTTGATCTTGGGACTTATATTTGGGCCTTGTATATTACGCTATATTTTACACTTTATTAGAGAACGGTTTGACATAGCTAAATTGCTTATTTAACTACAGAATCTAAAACAAAATATAAGAGTGTACCTACTGATGAGGATGAAGACTATTGTGAATGCAATATGCGACGTGACTATTGTAGTTGTGAGAAACTACATTGCGAATGTTATGATAAATGCAGGGATTGTGGAAAAAGGTTTGCTTGCAGCACCGAGAATGAAAGCAGCATTTAATAAACAATAATAGAATAAAAAGAAAAAGGGGGGATTGTGAGAAACTATGGAGTATGGTATTGTTTATTAAGATTTATGTTAAGCCCAATGTAAAGGTCGAACCGTAAAGGATATGAAACCGCTTACGCAAACTAAAACAACCACTGGATACCGCTTGTGCAAGATAAGATAACCGCCAGATGTTCCAGGAACCTACAGAAACGTGACAAACAACTCCAGATAAGGACATATGGATAAAGGGTCAACTATGGGACAAGGAAGGAAGACTTCTTATCTCCTCAACGACCCCAGGAGGCAGAAAACGAACTCCTATCAACAACTGAAGCATGCGCAGAGTATCTCCACTACTTCACGAGCACGGAAGTAAAGATGTATAAGAAGGGACTGTTTGAACTACTTTTCACGGCAGTTGGCGGAGCGCAGACTCCCCTGCCGTCCAGCGCTGGTTTTGCTCATATTCTACTTGCTATAATCAATAAATTACAATTGGGTTGTAATCTGTTGTGGTCGAAATTTATAACATCTATTTGACAATGTCTATATTCCTTGAAGATTTAAGCTTTTTCTTCCTTTGAGACTATAATGGGCTCCAAATTCTGAAGCTGCGAGCAGAAGGCCCCCATGTCTCAGAGTATTCCAGTTTCTGCCAAACCATATGGAACATCTTTATTTAAATGTTAATGATTTCCATGTTCAGCATGAACTCTTTGAAGTAATGCTGCATTTGTCTTTTACATAAAGTAGTTTGATATAAAATAGCTTAATTAAAAGTCAATTTAATAAGTTTTCAGTATGCTGTAACTATAATTCCTTAGTACCAAACTTTCCAATCAGGACATATTTTTAACTGGTAGAAGTGTTACAGTGGTTTTAGGAAATCTTTTTCAATTAATTTGGAAGTGTTGTTCCAGTTAGTAGAATCAATGCCTCTTGCTATTTATCTTCAAGGGAATGTTTTGTTTCTAAGCAAATTAAATCCCAAAGGACAGAAAGTTGTATTTTAGCAGGGTATCCAAACGTTTTCTGTTTGAAATAATTGCAAATGTGCTTATTTATTTTTACAGCATATAATATGACTTCAACTTCTGTGCAAAGGTCCATTGTCGTGGTTTTAGCCCAGCCGGTAACAAAGAACCACGCAGCCGCTCGCTCACTCCTCCCGCCCCCCTCCGGTGGGATGGGGGGAAGACGAAGGAGAGAAAAGAAGAAAAAAACCCTGGAACCTCGAGGGTTGAGATAAAGGCAGTTTACTGGGACAACACAAAGGAATTACAACAACAACAACGGTACTAATGAACGAGTATACAAAAAGAGTGATGCACAGTGCAACTGCTCACCACCCGGGACCCGACGCTCCGCCACTTCCCCCACCGAAAGAAGGATCCACCCCCCGGCCCGCTCCCTATATATATACTGAGCATGATGGCACATGGTATGGAATAGCTCCTTGGCTAGTTCAGGTCAGCTGCCCCTGCTATGCCCCCCACCTCCCAGGTTCCTGTAAAAATTAACTCTATCCCAGCTGAACCCAGGACATCCATGAAAGATATTTGGATATACAATTTGCCAGGGGAAACAAATCCATTGTTTGAATAAAAGTTACATCAAGGTTTCCATGCAAAATCTAATATACTGCAGTTTTGATATTAGTCTGACAGTACCTTACTGTTCCTGCCACGTATTTTGTTTATCCTTATCAAAGCTGGATTTGACTGAAAGTGGGTGACACTTCCTATGTTCTAAATAGACTACCAGCAGGTGGTCGTGTAAAGAAGACTTTTTAACAAACCTCCCTGAGGTACAAGTAACAGAAGTTAGCACTACATCCCAGGAAGAATATATATTTATAGTCAATTAGCACTTTTGGCAATGTAGCATAAGGGTTGGTGTTTCTGGCAGCAACATTATCTACAAAACAACTTACAATCTGCTTCTAGAACAGAGTGTAGAACATTCTCTTTGCCAGTGACCTCAGTGCAGGACTGTTCCAAGTGACTATTTGCTTGGTTTTGTTCAAGAAGTGCACCTGTCCTGCAAACTAAAAAAACCCACAAGTTTGAAATCATATCCCACTGGATGCAAATTTCATTTGGTTTCTTGACCTACATGAAAATGCTATACATCTTTCTGGTATTAGGCTAAATGTTTATGAATTGACTTTCCACTGAAGTATATATACCCTGTTCAAGCACAGCAACACATTTGTTCAATGTCATCTAGCAACTTATCACTGGTCAAAAAATATTTTACTAATAACACAATAAAGAAATGTATACTCCTCTAATATAAGTCATTTCTTCTTTATAGCACAGTACTTTTTTCCTTTGGGAGTCAAGCCATTCCTTCATTCTGCCAAACTACATTTCTTTCCTGTTGGTGTAAAGAAGTTAGGTACGCCTTCTTTCTCCCAAAACCAGAAACATCAAGATATGAGCGGGTTCATGTAACAAAAACAAATACAGATTTTACAAGTGTACATTCAGTCTGTAGAGTCTCCACTGACACCCAACAGTGGAAATTCATCAGTCACTTATCTAGTCCTTTCTCAAACTTTTCCTATCCAATTCCTCATCCCCAACCTTTTCCTAATTTCACAAGTTTCCTTCTCATATTCCCTTAGGCCATTGCTTATCTAACAGATCACAATGCTCTGATCATCTCAAACCACAAAGTACTAAGTTTTTCCTCCCTGGAGGCTGAACTGTCAGTCTCTAGTTGAAGTATGTGTGGAATGACAGTGTTATAGATTCACGCCAAACCTTTATATTTAAGCAAACTTTAACATTACAGATGTGAACATTGCATTAAAACTAGAAAAGACTCATGCTTCCCTTTCCTTAGGTAACTTTAAAGGAATAACACAAACTAAAGTAACTAATTCCACATACAGGCTTGAGCTCTTCCTGTTCTCCAACTTACAATTCATGTTCTATGTACTGGCAATAAACCAAGCTTGCATAGGCCTTCTTCATCCAGTAAGTACTGTCTAGCATGATCTTCAATAAAACAGAATTATTCTACCTCTTCATTCTAGAAACTATTAAACCACAACTATTTGTAACCTGCGCTTCCTGTCAATTTTGATTTGGGGGCACTTGGAAGTGGAAAATGTATGCTCCAATACAAATTATAGAAATATAGAAATAATCACCTCATCACACAAGCATTTGCAACAGGCTGAAATCTAAAGGTAGAAATGCAAATAAAGAAGTCCTCCAGGTGGTAACAGCCAGTTAAACTGCATAACACGTATCTGTGCATTACATGCAGGAAAGTATTTACTGGCTTCCTCAAACCCATGTTTGGACAAGACTATTTGGAACACAATGTGAATACACTGAAGAACAGACCAGCATTAGGGCTATTTACTAAAATTCCAAGTAAGACTTCAAAATATTAAGTGGTACCTAGGTGTGAAGCTAGATTAAAAAGCTATATAATATTAGGGATTGAAAGCCACATTAGTAGTCAGACTTGGTCTTCCATGTTGTGGTGGGTTAACCCTGGCTGGATGCCAGGTGCCCACCAAAGCCGTTCTATCACTCGCCCCTGCCTGCTCAGCTGAACAGGGGAGAGAAAATATAACAAAGGGCTCATAAGTCGAGATAAGGACAGGGAGAGATCGCTCACTAGTTACCGTCGTGGGCAAAACAGACTCAAGTTGGGGAAAATTAACTCAATTTATTGCCAATCAACCAGAGTAGGGTAATAAGAAATAAAACCAAATCTCAAAACACCTTCCCTCCACCCCTCTCTTCTTCCCGGGCACAACCTCACTCCTGGATTCTCTACCTAACTCTCCCCAGCAGCGCAGGGGAACGGGAAATGGGGTTACAATCAGTTCATCACATGTTATTTCTGTGGCTTCATCCTTCTTAGGGGCAGGACTCATTACACTCTTCCACCGCACCAGTGTGGGGTCCCACCCACGGGAGACAGTCCTCCACGAACTTCTCTGAAGTGGGTCCTTCCCATGGGCTGCAGTTCTTCACAAACTACTCCAGCATGGGTCCCTTCCACAGGGTGCAGTCCTCCAGGAGAACACTGCTCCAGCATGGGTCCCCCACAGGGTCACAAGTCCTGCCAGAAAACTTACTCCGTGGGCTCCTCTCTCCACAGATCCACAGGTCCTGCCAGGAGCCTGCTCCAGCGTGGGCTTCCCACGGGGTCACATCCTCCTTCGGGCACCCACCTGCTCTGATGTGGGGTCCTCCACGGGCTGCAGGTGGATATCTGCTCCACCGTGGACCTCCATGGGCTGCAGGGGAACAACCTGCCTCACCTTCCCCACGGGCTGCAGGGGAATCTCTGCTCTGGCACCTGGAGCACCTCCTCCCCCTCCTTCTTTGCTGACCTTGGTGTCTGTAGGGCTGTTTCTCTCACATGTTCTCACTCTCTCTCTGGCTGCTTTTTCTGTGCCCACTGCAACTATTTTTCCCTTCTTAAAAATGTTATCACAGAGGCGCTACACTATCATTTATTGGCTTGGCTTTGGCCAGCGGTGGGTCCATCTTAGAGCCGGCTGGTATTGGCTCTGTTGGACATAGGGGAAGCTTCTAGCAGCTTCTCACAGAAGCCACCCCTGTAACCCCCCAGCTACCAAAACCTTGCCACACAAACCCGATACACATGTCCTTGATAAATGGCCTTTGTCTCCAGTTTAAAAAAAAAAAAGAGAGGAATAAAAGGTGAATTTGACTACTTGCATTGTGATAGAAAGTTCAATTTCTTGTCTAACCATTCCTAGATGAGGCTTTGCCCTTTAAAATGCAGAAAATGGTAATAAAAGGTAGAAAAGAGAAAGAGAAGCTTTCAGAATTTAAAAGTAAGCTGCCTTAAAAGAAGTAATTTTATTCCTCTGTGTGCCAATAACTTCAGCAAAGGTGGCTTTCAATATTACTGGGATAAATGTAGGTCAGACCTCTTTTGCTGTGAGCTCAGGACTGAGGGAGAAAAACATGTTGTTCTCAATTTTAAACTAGCCAAGGAGACAAGTTGGTGTTGGGACTAAAGTGGCAACTTAAAAACCTTTGTGCTCTTGGACTCACTAGATCTGGTCACCTAAAGCTTTCTGTTCAGTTGAAATAAGTCACTTTGTTGGAAATAAAATTTCTTAGTACATCTTTATACCTGAGATCCAGATTCAAGCTATTGTGTTGAATCAACTAGAGCACAAACCTGAATCGGCAATGACCCTATTGTCTACACAGTATTCTTAATTATCCTGTGTGCCTTATGCCCAAGAAGACTGTCAAAGACTCATTTTTGTTCTAATAAAAATTCAGATCAGAACACTGAAGTTTTCCTTGAAAGGAAGTCTTGTTTTCTAGTCCCCCCGTTCCTAAACTAGTGATTTTTCACTGAATAAATATCTGCAATAATGTTTTGAGTAAGGACATGAACAGAAGTAAATGGATCAGTACTTTACCACCTGTCATCCAAGCAGATCAGACAAAAGTGAGTTCTAATCCACAAACAGTAGTCACATTAGCACACTATTATGTTAAAGTAACATTAGCACCGCATCATGCCTTCCAATATGAGCTCAAGTCTGTATCTATTCATAAGAGATGCTCTAAAATATATTAAAGAATTTCTGAAAAAACCATAGACATCCAGCCTGGAAACATTTATTCTAGAACCAAATAGCCTAGAAGAAAATTAAAGGTCAGGTTTTTGGAGCACAGTGTTATAGAAAGGTTCAGAATTCACTGTGTATTCCAGAGCCAAGAAATACTGAAGTCATGCATGTAGCCAATTATTTTTGATCAACTCACGTTCTAACTCAGTGCAAAGTATTTCCTGCCTTTCCTTATTCAGTTCCAGAGAAGACAAAATTATCTCATAGTGAGAATGGGTTAAGGGAATTATGTATTTACTTTTTTAATTTCTTTATTGGGAAGAAAAATTAATCAGTTAATGTTCCTATTTGACTAGACATGCAGAACCCTAGCTGTACTTTGTGTGTGTTGTTGTGGTCTAAGTAATGTTACCTGCACCTTCTACCCCATGTACCTATAGTGAGCTAGCTGGTAGAAATAACCTCAGGAGAAAAGGTATATAAAACCAAGATATTGTCTTACATTTTTCTGAGCAACAGATGTGTGTTCTTGTTTGTAATCTGCAAGATACCTAGGAAGACTATTTTATACCAGTACACTAATTAATGCAGGAAGTTTGGAAAAAGAAATAGTTAATTAGATTGTAGGATTGAAGTACAATATTTGGGCAAGAAATCTTTACTCGCTGTTTAGCACTTAGACAATATTTTTATTTTCCCTGCCAGGTCCTTTTGTTATATTAGTTTGTATCTATCACCATCTATGTTCATTTATAAACATAGTTACAGAAAACAGTAGAAAGAAAAATTATGTGTTCTCTTCACACTGATATGGGAAACCCACTTGTATTAGTATACATTAAAAGAACTATCAGTTCTTAGTAATGATCAGAGTGAGCTGCTTCTCGACTGAAGAAAGAACACAAATCAGGTGTTTACAGCCCATTTAGAATGCAGGATATGATCCAAAACATAATGGACAGGTAGCCAACCTGGGCACACTCCACATACAGCTGCTGAGGAATTTTGTGTTGGTTTTTTTTTTCCTTAGTAAAATGAGGGAATGTAAAATCCTATTTAATTAATGCATGCTCCCTAACTAGTGTATCAAACAGAGTTAATTTTTAAAAGCAGGGTCTGCTTATATTCTTTCCCTGTGTTACCATGACACTATGCTATGCTGTATTCTAAACTTATGTCTGCATTACAAAAATTTCATGTTGCTTTTGGCCAGTGGACCAGTTAAGGAAATTACATACCTGATCCACACAGATTCAAATATGTAACTGCAACACTTTTTTTCTTCTTAAGTGGGAAGGTCATAATGTCCCTTTAGAAGACATTTTCAGGCATAATAGTAGAAATCCAAGAAAATACATCACTTAAGGTGTACTTTACAGGAAGCTTATCTCCTTTCTCTCACATTTCATGGTGAGATGACAGCGATCCTGTAAGGTACTCAAGCTGACACTGTCAACCGTAGCATTTACTGTGTAATGATTATTTACAATGACCTGCCATGATATGTCAGCATTTCCTTCAAGAAAAGGTGAAATGAGCTGGTGGAATACAAAACACTACACAATGATCAATGAAGAAAACTCAAGATTGGTCCCTTGTCAGATGTTATTCATTCCTTAGAACCAAAGAAAGGATGACCGTAATAATTCATGAATAATTTATTTAAAGATAAAACATTTGGAACAATAATCAACCAAAAATGAGTAGCTATTCTGAGCTAATTAATGTCCCCATTTATGTACTGATTGACAATCTTGCACTACACGACATTCTGTAATGGATAATCCATACAGTGCAGTTAAGCAGGCATTATGTGCCTCCTTGTGCTGCTTTTCTTATTCGAAGATTTTTATATGCATGCAGCAGATGTATTGTCTCATAGTAGCTTATGGATAGCTGTAGTGTTTCTACTCATAGCACAGCCAGTAACATATATAAAGTTGTTGTAAAAGCTTTTTCAGTAGAAGTATGGTACAAGTTCAAGGTTTCTAACACAAACATACAGTTAAAATCATATATGTCTTTCAAGGAAGAAGTGGTACTTTTTCCCTTTATTTAGTTTTTCAAGCTCAGCATATTTCAGTAAAATCTATATCCAGGAGACATTAATGTTGTATCACAGTTGTTAATTCTTAATGTTTCTTCCCCATAAAAATTAAGATATTGTACTATTTGGAAGAAATATTATATATACTTAAACCACTAAATCCCAAACCAGAAAGCAACATCCTGCAATCAAATTCAAAATACCTAAGTGCAATCCATGAAAGTTACTCCTATGGTGAATTTCATGTAGTGATCCAGAATATACTGGATTAGAACATAATGAGCTATAAGGCAAAATATGAGAATTTTATTTTGTTAGTAGCATGTTAGCAATAATTACTAGATAATATTATTTCTGTTATTATTTTACTGGGAAGTAATTGCATCATTCATGTACATCATTCATTTCAGATGTGTGTCTCTTCCCACTCTGTTTTCTTCCCTGGCCTTCACATCAGAGTAGATTCAGTATAGCAGTGTCCAGGAGGGCACATACAACTTGGGTATGTGCTACTCATTTCAAATTACAACTATTTCACTGCTTTGCTAAATGCAAGGAAGTGAGGAAGTAATTAACAAGGTCTTATTCTGATTTTTGGATGGTTAATTGAGCATATATAGACAGCCAATTCATTATTCATTTTCCTAGAAATTAAATAATTCACCATTCAAATTAAGCCATTTGAAATCACTTCACTGGTTAGTTCATGGAATGTAATATTTAATCACTATCCATTCAGCTAGGATAGCCAGCTTTCATTGTAAAGGAAGGGAACACAACCTACTTCAGGTTATGGGACAAGACTTGGTTCCTACATCAGCCATTAGCACTGATGCTAAGTTTGGGAATGCTGTATATCAGCCATGTCAGGTCAGGTGACAAATCCCTGCCTTCTGTATATAGTTCAGAATTACTCAGGGCTGTAACATGAGAAAATAACTAAATAGTTCTAATTATCTGTATGAGTGGTACAGAGACACCAGGAATACCTACGTGCCATCTGAGGCTCAGAACTGTTTACATAAGACTATTTTCCTTTACCTACTGAGGCCTTCAGAGACCAGTATGTCTATTTGTTAATGTCTTGTTACATACATATGCTTTTGGATTTTGGACCCAATGTGACAAGTACAGAGGGTACCAATTCTGACTAGATGGAATGTCATGTCCTCAGTGTGTCATTGTAAGAGTGAGGCCTTGCTGTGTGTACTGATTGAATAGGAAAGAACTCATTGAATAGGAAGGAACCATGTGGCCTTGACAGGCCACAGCTTTTCTCAAAGCATTATCATTGAAGTCATGAAATAATTCCCATGGAGTTAGTTAGATCCCTAAGTTTTTTTCCATGAATACAGGTTTTAGAACCATGAGCTAATAGCAATTACAGATTGATAAGGTTTGGATAATCACACTTATATACAGAAATAAGGATATATAATCTTATGAAGTTCATACTCTGAATTATACTTTCAATTTACTAATAATACTCTTACTGGTAAGATGCTAGTTTTGTCAAAAATCATCTAAGATACAATTGTATTTGTTTCGTGGCAAGAATACTTGTGGTGGGTTGACCCTGGTTAGATGCCAGGTGCCCACCAAAGCCGCTCTATCACTCCCCCTCCTCAGCTGGACAGGGGGGGAGAAAATATAACAAAAGGCTCGTGGGTCAAGATAAGGACAGTTTAATACAGTGATAGCAAAGGTCGCGCGCGCGAAAGCAAAGAAAAAAAATGATGTTATTCTCTACTTCCCATCAGCAGGCGATGTCTAGCCGCTTCTCGGGAAGCAGGGCTTCCGTACGCGTAGTGGTTGCTCCGGAAGACAAAATGCCCCCCCTCTGTCTCCCTTTACTTAGCTTTTATATCTGAGCTGACGTCATATGGTATGGAATATCTGTTTGGTTAGTTTAGGTCAGCTGTCCTGATTGTGTCCCCTCCCAAGATCTTGCCCTGCCCCAGCCTGCCATTGAGGGGAGGGCAAAAATGTTGGGGAGACAGCCTTGATGCTGCGCCAGCACTGCTCAGCAGTAGCCAAAACACTGGTGTGCTATCAACACCTTTCTAGCTACTGATGCAGGGCACAGTGCTATGAGGGCTGCTGTGGGGAGTATTAACTCCATCTCAGCCAGACCCAATACAATACTGAAAATGAAGTCTCACGAAGTAGTATGCAAAACTATCTGACTATATGGTAGTGTGGTGCATAATTTGTGTCATCTGCTTAACAATTTCCTGTTTGTAATCTGTACTTAACTGTATGTAAATAGATGGAAAGTCAATGCATCTTAATGGACATGTTGACTTATTTATAGCCTAGTTGGACTTGCAAGCTGTCT
This sequence comes from Buteo buteo, assembly GCF_964188355.1. Lineage (NCBI taxonomy): Eukaryota > Metazoa > Chordata > Aves > Accipitriformes > Accipitridae > Buteo > Buteo buteo. The sequence continues at coordinate 20,879,575 of NC_134180.1, forward strand.
GTGATTTTTATTTCCTTCTGTTTATGTTTGGAAGGCTAACTCAATCAGCACACTGAGGGAAGTATTGATCTCTTGGGGAGATTACTTTCCAGTGGGCTGAATACTTCAGAAGAAAAAGACCCTAGCACTAAGTCTTAATGTGTTTTTTAGAGTCTCTCAAACCTGATTATCCTGTAAATGCAGGTTCACAAGAAATTTCTATTTAAACTGCAATGCTAGGTGTTATTTAATCATATTTTTTAAATTCCAATTAACTGATTTTGTTTGTTTGTTTGTTTGTTTTTTTTTAATCTACAAAGTGTCTTCCTAGATATTGAAGACATTTGGTAGGTGTTAAAAAAAGGGGGGAGGGGTGATACTGGATACTCTTTGTAACTGTTTATTTTGTTGGGTTTTTTTTAGTAGACCTAGGTTAAGAGAAATGTGGAAGCAGTTGATCATTAAAGATTAATACTATGGAAGATTACACTATCAGATAGAACTGCATTATTTATAGAAAAACATATTAATTTTTGAACTTTGTTCTGACAACTACTGTACTTATGGATTTGGAAATTTTAATTGGACTCCAATTCCAAGTTCAAATGGACTCCATTTAAGAAGTTGACTCCTACCTTGTGGTTTACTGTCAGGGTACAATCCAAAAGATACATAGCAACAATATAAAGAATCGGATTAACACAAAATGGAAACGTACAGCAATGATAGATATCAATAACACAATACAAAAAAATCCTGTAGTATTTTTTTGGTTGCACAGTATCTACCACAGTGGCTTTGGCTGCTAGATGCTACTTAATACAGATGGGAACAATAAGAAAGTGAATTAACTGTATTAAGAGTATAGTTGGATTTCACATTACTGATCTTTCCTTTGCAGAGAGGCTCATTTTGCACAATCCAGCATTTGTTATCATGTAGTTATCTCACAGATACATTTAAAATAAATAAATAAATAAAACAAAAAAAAACCAGACTAAAATTACATGTGATTATTCCTGGCAGTAGACACAGAATGCAATTTAACTTTTCAAAGACAAAGCTTTATAGAATTCTAGCATCCCCTTGCTCAGAAACTTAGATCTCAGGCTGATGTCAAGATAGCCTTTTATAAATTAAACTTCTTCCTTATATTCTTATTATTTAATGGTAAAGAACACTTTCCTGGCATACTACAGGGTGGCAGCTAACATTCTTCTTTTCTCTTACTCTAGGGAGTCATTCAGTTCAACTGAAAAATCCCTCAACAGTACATTAGCATCCTATGGAGATTTCAATAATAGGCTGTCAGCATTTTCAGTTTCAGCAATTACCCAAGAGATGACTTCTTAATGAATTAACCAGGTTGCTAATTTACTGGAATTGTCTCATTGTCCATATGTTAAGTACTTCCTGCAAATGAAGAAATTTTTCTCTTTTTTTTGCCTTTCCCTATCTGACAAGTGTTAATCAAGTTGCATTCAGATTTAATTTTATTTAACTTTATTTGTGCTTGAGGAGATCTTGTTTTACTGAACTAATTTTCAATATGAAATTGCCTTTTTTGGGACATCATCATTATTTTTGTGTGAAAACTCCAAGACATATTCCAGAAAAATAAAGCACAATATGTTCCCTTTATTACCATTTATATGAATCCTATAATACAGCAAAATTAAGTCTTCATTCAGCTCAGTTGTATTTGCATAAATATGTCAACACAATATAAGACAGTATCTTTATACAAGCAGTTTAAGTGACCTTTAAACAGACCTTGTCAGCAAAAATTAAAACATGAGCCTCTTGCATCAAGAGTATCGGGTTTTTGCATGAAGAGTAACAAGTTCATTCCCTTTCTGAGATAGCTGCCCCTTTTAAGACAACAAATCTATTACTTCAGCCACAACCTATTAGATCACACAATGCTATCACCTGTGATGACTTGCAGTACTCAGAAGATCAGAATGAAAAAGAATAACCCATTCTGACTGACATTTTTATTGGGGAAAAATTTCAGACTATATTTTAAAGCACTGAGTAGATTCCTAAAACTAACTAAATACTTAATAAAAAAGGTGTGCTCGGATATTCAAGAACATTTGGAAAATATTCTCTTCTATGAATTGAAAACATCAGAATTTCCAAAATTATTTTCTAACTTATAAAATAGGGATGTTATTAATAAACATACCCATTCAGTTTTATCTTAACATACACTGAAAAAAGCACATTCTTAAAGTGACTAAGAAAATAAAAATATCAAGATCCCAAATATTGTTCTTTGCTAAAGCTGTGACTGATCATCTCCAGAACAGACCCATATTTAGGACACAATATTGAACTCAGCTTCAGTTCTCCTCTTTGTTATATCTTGCTTGGGTTCCTTTAATCACTGGGCTAAGGAGGCATGCTGAGTTGTGCCAAAATGCCCTTCTAGATTTAAGAAAATTTATGTTTGAGGATTTGGCCAAAAAAGTCACATTTAATCACCAGATGTTGCATATTACACAGTGACACACAGCTACAGAACTCCCCAGCTCACTTCATTTGTACTTAATAGCTGTGTGACATTGACCAAATGACTTTCAGTTTGTTTACTCTTACTTTTTTCCTACTTTAGGCAACAAAGATAGTGGCTGTTATTTTTTGTGTATTCCTAGCCCACAAAACTCCACATCTTGCTTGCTGTTCATGTTTGCTGTTCTACAATTGTAGGTATTTGGGGTTTGAATCTAGCACAAAAATACAAAAAGCAATGCAAATAACTTGAATTCCAATAATTGTAAATGGCATCCAAATTAACATGCTTTAAATATTGTAATATGTATACATACACACTCAAAAAGTAAGTCTGATGCACCAATATATGTCCTTCACCATATCTTGTTTAACAAGAGAATTTGGAAGTGGTAAAAGAGTACTTGTAATGCAACAGGATTAAAATTCATGCATATCTGTAAAGAACTTCTGTGACTTTTGTCAAATAATGGCAGATAATACAAAAAATAAGTGTCCTAGGTTTTGGCAAGATTCTCTACTACAGCTATTATAGTAAGTGATAGATGACAGTCCTATCTGACAGTTTCCCTCCAATCTTAAGGTAGGTTTTACTCAGACACTAGTGCTATAGTCCTGTCAGACTGTCAGCATTGATACGGATCTCAAAATTTCATAAGATCAGATGATAAATTAAACATGTGATTTCTTCATTTAAGTAACTGCTTCTACTGCTGGATCAGTGTAAACCCTCTTACATATATTAAAGAGATCAGCATATAGTGCAGTTATTTTTCCTTGAGAAGTAAAAATTTTCTAGTAGAAAAGTTAAAAAAATCCAGAGAAGGTAATTGCTTTTTACTACCTAGGACATAATTTTTTTTTCCTTGCCTTTACCCAAAGTTGTCTACTAGATATACTCTACCTTGTTTTTAATTTAAAAAAAAAAAAAAAAGTGTAAACTATACCAGAACAGTGTTTTAATGTGGCTACACAAAGTAATGGACTTGTATACAATTATTACTATGGAAAGATTTTTTAAAAATAACTGAAAGCTAAATAATTAAAACCGGAATAGGAATCATGTGTCACTACTGTGTATTTCCATCATAAACACCAGTGGAGATCGTTATTATAGCAATAATATTCCTAGCAAAGAAAATGAAAATGTTATTAGTAAAATGAAAATAATGACAAATGAGATGAAAAATGAAAGGGTGGCAAAGATAATGGAATCATCCAAAGATACAGAGAGATCTAAAAATCTCTAACCTGGGAAACAAATTGTCTTCAGATCTGTGTGTCCTTTTTTTGAGTTGTTTTTAGTACATGTATGTATCTATACATGTACACACATGCACGTATATATATATGTTTTGTACATATATACATAAAAAAACATTGTGCAAGTTCAAGGTTCCTGAAAAGCGCTTGTAGTGTTTACATAAGTTTTGGTAAGTCTGCTAAGTGCCTCCATTTGAAAATTCCATCATGCAGGGCTACTTAATGTACATTTCATATATTTTCTTACCATGATATTTAAGTGTGTCTCCGGAAAAAAAAAAATCACCTTGTCAAAATGACAGTTTGATGATGCATAAACACATTTACTTTTTCATGACAATGTCATATTGGCTGATACTGCTATTAAAATAATTGTTATGCTCAATAATCCATAGTCAGCTGCAGCTATGAAAATCTCAGAATTTCTACTCCACTATTTATTCATAATAATAATACTGATTAAAAAAAAAGGCAAAACAAAAGTACGATTTGTTAGACAGTCAGTTATAAGGAAAGAATAGGTTAGCTGTCTAACAGGATTACAAACTTGTTAATAAAAAAGTTATTTTTCCTGCACTTGCTCATGAGTTCTTAAAGTACAAGAATAAAAACCATTTTTTTATTATACAGTGACCAAACAAACATGGCATACATGTGTCTTAACTTTGTATGATTTAGTATCAGGGCATTTTCCACTTCCTGGAGGTTTAGCTACCTGGGATCTTGTACTACATACCTTGTTGATCCTGAACCATGGACTACTTTCAGGCTTAAACTCAGAGTTACCTCATTACCAAAGACTTGTCTGGTGATCCCTGAAGTCTTGGCTGTACCTGGCTACCCTCACCAGGTCTGCTCTTTGCTCTGCACAGGTACTGTGGGACTTTGTCCTTGTCAGTGAGGGTGCTGCTCTGCCTGGCTCCCTGTGGTCTCAGTTCCTGAATCACTTTCCCTTGCAGAGTTACACTAGTCTGTGCTGCTCCCCAAAGGACTGTCCCTACTGAAAATCTAGTATGGAAAATGGAGGTGAAACTGGCTGATCATTATACTGTACAATGCAACATAACAAGGCTTAGAATCTTTCTAATTGCCTTGCTTCAACTAATCTTTCTCTGAGAGAACGTTCCTCTACAGTGGGGTACTCTTTGATCCACTTTGACATTCTTATATTCTTCCTCTTCTGCAAATGATAGCATCAGCATAGTATTAGATTTTGAGCTATGACATTTGGCATTTTTACATTTCTAGACTGTGGCGTGTGAATACACAAGAATCTCTGCTTAAGTAACATCTGCTTTTTTAAACAGAAGTCAAAATCTCTGCTTTAAGTGGTCAGTTTCTGTTCCTCAAAAGCTTTAGAATCTAGAAAGCACCGTCAAAGCCCTCAAGATGTCACACTGTCTAGATCAGCGTCAAACCTTAGAATATTTTTAAATATCTTTTTAATTCCTAGTTATTGCACTGGTATTATAGTAAAGTTCCAAAGTCAAAGTCAATTTAAACACTGCGATAATTTTAAGTGCAATAAATTTAAGAATTCAAATATCTCTGGGAAATACCTCATATTGCAGTTCAGAATGTAGTCTGAAATGGGACAAGCCATCCCCAAGATACCTCTGAATGTTACTGGGGACCTACACCAGAAGCAAACTTATACTTTGGGATTGTAAAGCTCCCATTTCTTATTTGGGTTTACTTGCATTGTCTGAACATTTCATAACCATCAGATAGTAATACCTTCAAAAACAGTGAGAACAAGAGCTCTGTGGTTAAGTGTAGGCTGGAGTCCAGAAGATTAGGGTTCAAATGTGTCAAGTCAGCTAATTTTTCTATGCATTAGTTTAATTTTTGAAATATTCTCTTACATATTTAGACTGTTATGTTCTTTGAGATATGGCTTGTGTTTTATACACTTGCATCCTGAACAATACAAAGGCACAACAGTAATAAATTATAATTGTCAGTTGTGCTTAAAGTGAATGTAAAGAATGATTTCTGCATAGTCCAACTACAAATACAATGTAAGTGCTAAGGGAGTGAGACACATATATCCTTCTAGTTGCTTTTTTTCCTAATAATGGAATAACTTAGAGACATCATGTATTTGGAAGTAATATTCCTTTCATAAACTCTCAGAGTTTCCAAAATTCTCTATGAATTTCAGAAACATCAGTTGTGCCTGCTTTCACTTATTGGGATATGTATGGAACTCACAGCTTACAACAACAGTTCTGACACCCTGCACTGCACATCATACAGCTGTAAAAATTAACTAAGATTCACGTCTTGAACTGCATTTTGCTATGTTGGTTTCCGTAAGTCAATACCAGAAGTGAAATTTATATACAGAATGTATTCTTCTGATGTTATGCCTTACTAAGCCATATCTAGCAAACCTTATAAATCACACAAATGCCCAAGGATCAATGTCTGCCTAGGTTTGAAACTACAGTGATTTACTCCTTTAACTCTAGTTGGAGTAGACCAATATTAAACAATTATCTACTCCTGGGATGACAAAGGGCAACCCTTTGACCATTATAATACCTGCAATTATAAAGCCATTAAGGGTGACCAAGAAATGAAGGAACTAAGTATTCTGATAAACTTTCTGAAGTGCTTAATGAATGAAATATCTACTATTGTCCACATATCACCAGAAATTCTTGAGAACACAATATAAAAATGGTTCAGTACAACTCTGTGTCAGTAACTTTACAGAAGTGTCATATGACAACAAGGTCAGTCCAGGAAATATGACTTGTCTTATCCTTTCTAGAATATTTGAAGAAACATTTTCTTTACTTGTATCTAAAGTATAAAGAAATTTGAAGAAAGCATATTTCATTTTTTACTAGAGTATAACAGCCAACATTGGAACACTCTGTAGCTGTACTACACAAAGACAAGCTCTGTCCAAAGCAGCCCATATCCAAAAAGAAAACCAAACCAAAAAAAACCCCAAACAAAAACACAGGAAACAAATTGTACCATTCCCTTTTTTACAGATGAGGGCCTGAGGCCCAAACACAGAAAGACCCTTAAAAATACAAAACTTTTATCAAAGACCTCAACTGAATACAAACCTCTCTGTTTAGGTCATTAACTATACCATCACTGTTCCTTCTTGCTTGTTTTTGTCTTAGAGACAACTGTAGGGCTTTTATTTTTTAATTTACTTTTAAGGCAAAACAAACAGAAACAGACTATAAAAAAACACTGCTACTCCTCCAAAAAATATTGAATTCAATTTTATTAATAATATTAACTTAGAGAGAAACTGTCCTGTACACTATACCTTATTGTAATTCATAATTGCCAGTATAAATCTGTTTTCTATATCTTCACTGCAATAAAAACCTTCACTGCCATTACGAATATAGTTTCCATATTACATATAAAATCGTCAGTTCTAATCATTGTCTAGCTGTCTGGGTAACAGAGGCTGTTAATATTCCTACTGAATGATAAGCTTTTTACATAGCCTAAACAATTTATTGTAATGAATGTTTCAATAGGTGTGTAATATTGGTTTTTCAGAGGTATTAAATTATTCAAATTCATTGTAGCCAATATCTTAATTTATTATATTGCATTATTATAATGTAATTGCTTTCCACATATTCTGTATACATCTTGATTGCTGATTAAGTTCTGTGATTTTCCCATGGTGCATGGCATTCAGCTCAGACAGTAAATGCAAGTGTTAATGCAGTATTCTAGATAGTGCAGATGTCAGTGAGTGGTGGATGAAGAATAAAGACCAAATAAAACTTTATTTCCAGGCCTTAGGACAGCATAGAGGTGTTTTTCACCCTTCTACCTTGTCCCTTTTCCACAGCAGGGTTTAGGCCCAGGCACAACTTTTCTTCACTTGGGATTATGGTGACATACTGTAAAATATTTCATAGACATATAAAACAGAAGGACATCAGGTGACCTTCAAGTGTCAGGTACTTGAAAAAAACCTCCCATCCTATCATTTGTTAGAAATCTGATAACATGACTTTGAACTGAATCTAAATGAAATGGTTTAAGGCTTGGATAATCAGACTCATCCCTGGTGGTGTGTTTGAACTTTATCTTACAGCAGTGCCATGTCACATAATTTTGACAAAACTGTACTACCCACTGATATCTCCTCTGCTGGTAAAAGAGCAGAATTGAATAGACTTACACCAGCTTGCCCCAGGTAATTTATTAGACCAGATATCATATTGTTCTCTAACCAAATGCTGTTCTGATCCTGTTAAGCTTGCTGTAATAAACAAAATAATTTATACACATGTAAATAAAATATTAGGCTTTTTGTACGTTACATGTTTTCTGAAACTTAACTAGAAGTCAAACTTACATGCATGTGGTTATATTTTAGAGTTAGAAAAATCAGGTCAGACAGTTAAACTCATACATTTTCACTGAAGACAACAGAGCTGTTCTGTTTCATCTGTGCTAAGAACTTGATCATTAAGATTATTTTGTCATAGCCATATAAGTACATTTTGCTACATACCCTGTCTTCTGTCAGTTTATTTTTACTTAATAAGTAACACACCTTTGTTTGCTACCAGCTATTCCTTGAACTGTAAACCCTGGTAATCACACAAAAGGGAATATATTCTGAAAAATAAACAATGCCACCTCCCCACCCCACCCCCCAAAAAACCCCAACAGGTAGTGAATAGATTGGTATTTTACCAACATTCTTCCATTGCCATATTGTATAACTTAAAACTGAGGTCATTATTTCCTAAGACTCCAGCTAAGCAATTGTATTTTTCTTTGCCTACCCTATATAAGGAAATTATCAAGCGCATAGGGCTTGCAGCTGAAAGTCACGGACCTTGATAATATCCAACCATTGATTTTAGGGGAAACCACATTAACTGTGATATGTTACAAAAAATGCTCCTTTCTTGATGTTTGATTGTCAATTTAAAAACTATAATCCAAAACTTCATGTGTGGAACATCTTAACTTAGAACAAATGTGAATGTTTCAAAAACAGACTAGCAGACTTTGTCTCCCTGAAGATGGGCTTATGTTATCATTTATGTCTTCTAATAGTGCCAGTACCTTTATTTGAAAGATTTCTGTTTTTTTCCAAAGTACCTCCAGTTCCTGTGCACATTTCCATGAATGTCTTTTATTAGGTCTTAAATTCCATTTCCACTGTGGGTCTCCTTTTGGGACTTTGTTCATTATCTAATTTACCTCAAATTCTGACCCCGGGTTATTGGCAGGAAACCAATTGCCCTTTATCTCTTTGACTATTAATTGCATAGTTAGAACTGAAGGAATAAAAAATCATCATGAAATGAAATTACACAAAGGTCAACTGTAATGATGGCTTTTATCTTCCCACGGTATTTGTTCCAAGTTAACTTTGATTAAACCAGGAGGTGATCTGAAGACACTAGTAGACCTTGCCAGTGTTTACAGTGACAGATAATTTCATATTATCCATATTCTTGATACTATGAACTTTAGTGATGTTGAAAGTAACAGTGGATATCCAAAATGCTATTGATTTTTTGTTGTTGTTATTTTCAATCATTCATTTAAGGAGAGAACTTCTAGTAAAAGTTATCACAGATTAATCATTTTTCTATTATTGGAAAAAAAACCCCAAACCTGAGTAGACCACTCCAGAAGCAAAATCAATATCCTATGATACCAGCAATGAACCTGACTAGTTGTTTTTTTATAGCAAGCAGTTTACAAATAAAGAAGAAAAGATATTTGTTAAAAATTAATCTTAAAAGAAATGTGGGTACTTCAGAAGCAACTGAAAAGGCTTACATATGTAAGATTTGTAAACAGAAAATGGGAATAATGGTTAATGACTATTGCTTGCTATAAAGTATCCAACAAGTTCTAAGTTAATGGCATTTAAAGTTGTCATCTATCTGTTAATTGGTCAGTTTAGCAACTGAAAGAGCACCTGAAACTACTTTCCACCCCTTTCTTAGAATGTCAATGTTCTTTACAAAAAAGCACTTGCTGTTGTAAGCACAACATATATCACAAAGATGACCTGCTGGAATCAATGGAGATCTGTGGTTCCAATGTATTCTGTTATGCCTGCCCATAACATACTTATGGACAGAGAGAAATGCTACAAGAAGGAAAATTTAAATATGTTCATACTACAGATAATAGACTTGCTCTTGCTATACTATGTTTTAAAAGGTCAGTCATGTCCTAAGAAAAACAAATTCAAAATATAAAAATTGTAGAAAATGAAAGAGTCGAAGTGCTCTGCTAGACACAACAGTATGCTTCTAAAATGCTTTAAGGATAACTTATTTGCTATAGTCATATTTTATTGTTAAACCTAAATGTGAACAGATTCCATAGAGCTAGGCAGGAAATTATTTTCTCATCCTATGCAACTGAATTTCCCAGTGAACTCAGGATGAACATTGTATACACAGTATGATGTTTATTCTTGAGTTACTTTTCTGTCAGCATGGTATCTATCATGCGGGAATTCTGGGCTGAGGTAGCTGCAAGGACACAACCACACCACTCACTGACAAAAATCTATGATTATTTACTAAGCAAGATCAGTATAGGAGGCGGTAGCAATAAAGGTCTCCAGTCCCATTGTAACCAGTACTATGAACTCAGGAGAGCAGGAAACCACTCTAGATGGTTGAGGCATTAGAGTTGTGGCTGGCAGCCTGGTTTTTACACATAGCAGTTCCACCTTGGGTGCAGCCTTCTGCACTGTGTTGCATGTTCATGGATGTATTTTTCTCAAAGGGCTGTTGCTTTCATTATTTATTGCTTTTAATGTTGATGATTGGCATAAGTTATTGATGGTCTTATTGGTCATATCACTCCAGGCAAGTCTCTTTGACTTTCTTTGTATCTTGACTCTCTCCAGTAGCTCCATCTCTCTTGCACTGTTGAGCCCAAAACTAGACACAGCACTCCAGGTGTGGTCCCACCAGTGCTGAGTAGAGGATAAGGAACACCTTCTTCAACCTGCTGGCAGCACTCCCCCTAATGCAGTCCATGATAGTTAGCCTTTTTTCTGTAAGGGCCTATTGCTGGCTCATTTTTGACTTGTCCACCATGACCTCCGCATCCTCCTCTGCAAAGGTGCTTTCCAAGTGGTCAGTCCCCAGCATGTACTGGTGTCAAGGGGTTATTTCCTCCCCAGGTGGAGAACTTTGCACTTCCCCATGTTGACCTGTGTAATGTGTTTCCAACACATACTTAGATGCCCTCATAGCATACCCCACAGCATTTAACACAACCTTGGGATCATGCCCTAAGGACAACTTGTGCTGCAGTACAGTCATTATTTCAAGGACTTTGAACTGAAAAACACACAATAAATGCAACTCCCTTGGAGTGATCTAGATCCCCAGGACACTAAAAAGCCAAGTGCTACACAGTATGTACACAGCCTAGAAGAAACCAACACTGAACAGTGAAGACATGACCCAATCTTGTGCTACAAGGCTTTAGAGCTAGGAAATGATCCCTGGGCTTTTATACTTTTAGTATTTAGAGGTAGTCCACATGCTTCCATATCTCAGATTTTTTAAAAAAGTCAAGGAAGTTAACATATTAGAGTTCACTGTCAAGACTACACTTCAAGTAAACTCCAGGACCAGCTTAATTCACAGGTTCATTTACTGCATACACTGTAGTCCCTGTAGCATGCAGGGACTCCATGCAGACCAGCTACCTGCTTTCATTCAGATTGTGAGCAGACATCCCAATAGGAGGCATTAAGCTCCTTCATCCAGAATTAAGTGTTGCTGTATTGCACTAGCTAACTTAAATCCAGATTGGATACTCTCTCTGGTGGAAATGTATGTCTTTAAATGTCACCCACCTGAAAATGTAGATTTTAGTATAGACAATTAATTCCTATGAATCTGAAGCATGGAAGCCCAGATTCTCAAACATACTTCAACATTTCACTGCCAACATTTGAGGCCCTTGATAAGGGAGCAGAATTCCACAGCATACAGGTGAAACTTTCATATACTACGATTAACCGATTCCACACCACTTTTGCTTCTTTATTGGTGAAAAAATTATTATTTTTTTTTATTTATTATGTGTGTCTGAATGTGTGTAGTTTTGTATCTTCTCATCTTACTCATTTCTTGGAAATAAAAAGAGTTTGCTTGGATTAATTTTATTGGAACCCCACTGATCATTTAAAAACTCCAGTTAGGTGGACAAATTCCAAGGCTTTTCCCACCCCCACTACTTCCAAGAAAAAGCTCAACTTCTATAAGGCTCATAATTTAAGTCTTTGAGCCAAAAAAGCATACTGGCTAGATAGTTTTTCTATCGTACCATAAGCAACTACAGCTTTTCTCACACAGCTATTAGTGCATGCAAGGGTCTTGCTGAGATCTAACCAGTACCTTGTGATTCCTTTAATGTTTTTACGCATCTGGGATTCATACCAATATCCTGTTCCTTCTGTGAAATGCCAACACCTTAAAGGCTTTTGCTGCTTAGTGTTCTCAAGGCTTTACATAGTCATTGTATTCTAGCACTTCCTCCTTTTCATTATTTTTCAAAGAATTCATTCTTTTGCATTTATATCCATTAAATTCTGATTTCTATGCAATAACCCAGAACATCAGATTCTATCTTGAATTCCTGAAGGAAAATACACATTGTAACTCAAAACAAAAGAGAAGGAAGTAACTTGCACTTGTAAAACATTCCTACCCCAAGCCAGGGGCACCTGTGAGTCACAGCAAGCAAAAGGATTATCTAAAGTAAGGCAGCTGTCCCCAGGAGCCAGTATGATTACACTTGCCTATGTTGCTCAAGCTAGGAAAAGACAAGCTCGATATGTAATGATACCAAAAAGCCAGTCGAAGAAACTCTCTAAGACTCATTTTGGAGCTTCAGAAAGCAGGCATTCTTTATTGCAGCACTGGATGCACGGGGGATAGTTCCACCTAGAGTGCATGCCACAGCTTTAGTACAAACAGGTTATATAGAATAACTAATTGCATATTAAACAGATTAGTATACATATACATAAAAATTATTGCAACTGATTATCTTAGTACTGTCTACATCCAATTATGCACAATGAAGGATCCATTTGAGTCAAAGGGCTGCTTTTGCGACCTCCGACCCATTTGAAGTTCTTGTTGGCTGTCCCTGAAGACTTTATTCTTGTCCTCGTTCTTTGATCTTGAAGTTTAATGCAGTTTCAATCACATGTGGTCAGTTTCAACATTGTTCTCATCTAGCGTACAGGAACATCTAGTCATAAGAGCAAAGAACTGCAAAACTTATGAGTAACTACCTCTACTAGTTAATTGCTTGGCTATATTTTTGTCTATTGTTTCAATCATAGCGTTAGTATAAGATTTCTAATAATTATTTACCAAATCTCACTTTTACAGTCACCTAGCATCTAACCAGTTTCCACGGCTGGTACAAAATATTAAAACCATCAAAATATTTAGACATATCATACAGAATGTATGGAAATATGCTATCAGTAACATCATAATGGTATCATATGGGAAGAACTGGATGACCTTGAGACCTGGACTAAAGGTAATGAATGAAATTCAATAGTGAAAAATGAGGTCATGTACTAACAACAAAATTAATAGCAACTGTTAAAAAAACTTGTTGTGACAAAAGCGTCAGCAATAATCCAGGAACTTTGTAATCTGAAAGAACAAAGGAGAAAGAATTCTTTGAGTGACCACGTCATCACGTGAAGATTATGAACCATTAAGGAGATGCACCTTTAAAAAAGGCAAATATAATCAAGATAGTGAAGTGCTAAGGGATTTGGACCAGGTAAGAATGATCCTTTACCTGAAATAGTTAATTTTTTTTCTTCAGCTTGGTTGTTGAATGTTGAGGATTTCTTGGCTGGGCAAAGGCATGTGAGCAATCCAGCCGTTATGTGGGAACGAAGCATAAGTTTACAAAATACTGGAGCAGACAAGGACGCTGTGTCCTTGTACACTGGGAAAAAGGAAGATAAGAAGAGCCTGACAAACAACACCTGGATGCTGAAGAATGAGATAAGTAACTGCTGGACGCCTCGTGGAGAAGCTTGCACAGCCAATAGAGAATAAGATAGTGTCGCGTGAAACGGGGTATTGTACCAATTAAAGTATTGTATAAGGCGCGTGGCCAAGTCAGCTTTGTATAAATGTCAGAATGTCTGAACAGTAAACGAGTAAGATGTTAACTCATATTGAGTGTGATTCTTGACTAAGGCCGTTTTTCCCGACAGTTGAAGAAACTAGAAGTTAAAAAGATAACTTTTAGACTGGAGAATCTTACAAAGGAGGAAGTTGACTTGTTTTGCTTCCCAGACTAAAAGTAGTATTGATCAGTAGCTTTTATTCTGAACATGGACTTCAAAGTTAACAGTTGTCTACATGCACTTTAAAATGACCCTGGGTGGTTGTCAGGAAAGAGGTTAAGTCACAAACTTCAAGCTTCAAAAATAGAGGAATTAAAAATTGTCAGAATCTGGTAGGTTTTCACAACTGTCATTTAAGTACAGTGAAGAATTTACCCTTCTATTCCTTTTACACTATTGAGGCTAGTGATTCTGCAGAGCCTTTACTTTCTGATGGGAAATTAATTTCTAATGGCATTTCTGCATTCTGCTGCTACTTTACATGTAAAATTTGGCATAGATTCACCTTAAAAGATCCAGCCAATAGTGACAAAGCTTGCTAGTAACTTGCTTCATCTAAAATGGGTTTGCTTCCTACCTGAGCTAAGCACCAGTGCCAATGGATCTGGGCACACAGGTGACTGTCAATTTTTAAGAGATGTCCATTTCAGTGGAAGACTTTAAAGAAATCAATAGTTTATTCCACCCCAAATATATCCTCATACAACTTTTTTATAACATGAAAAGCATTTTTTCTACATGTCTGAAGTTATTCACGCACAGAAGTGTTCTTGGCCTTCCTCACAAAATCAAAATAATGCTGAAAGTAATATTATACTGCAGAGAACATTACACTGAAGAAAATACTATACTGAAGAATGTGAAAAACAGGTGGGCTTAGGATAAGACAGAAGTAACAAATGATGGGGAAAATGGTATTTGACAAGAATATCAAGGATTAAGTTGGGGAGGGATAAAATGCATTTTTTGCATCTCTGACAAGCACCATGGTTTCTTTGCTTATTCATTTTGATCTTCCCTCTTCCTGATTTGCCAAGTTTTGTGGACCTACTCTGGAAGAAGTAATTTACTCCATTAGGCTTACTCATAAGACTTTCTGATTGCCTAATTTTCAGAGTTACAAATAACCACCTATGTCTGGCTGGCAGTATCATCCTGGATTCTAGCCTGCTACAACTAATTGCTTCAGGCAAGTCACACCCTTAAATGTAAGCATTAGAGCCAGGAAGCATCATGAAACTTTTTTTTAATTTCTTCTTTGTTCTTCTGTAACTAGGTCAGGTTTTCCTCTTGCTCTCTATTGCACGTTAAATCAACTTCAAATCTGGCCTACACGAATAAAGGATCATAAGATGCAAGAATGTCTCTACAAAGCATTTCTGATCCCCCTTATGGACCCCTAAAATTCTGAACTCAAATCAAACAGCTGTAATACACACTGTAAGTGTTCTATACATCCTACAGTTTCATCCCAGAATGTGATGTGTATTGGATTTTGTCAAGCAGACCCCAAAATACTCATTACTTTTTTCTGTATACAGGAAAGGGAAAGATAAAGAACCAAGAAGAAATGCATCTCCAATCCTGAAGATACCACCAGATAAAGCCGCAAGTAAAAGCATTTAATTCATATCTACATGGACACCATCCCAGAAGCACCACCAGCCAGGATCAGGGACCATCAGTGCCACAAAAGCAAAGCAAGACAAAACCCACATGAGAAAGCCAGCACTGCTCTTTCAATAATTCCATGTTAAAACAGAAGGATTTGCTTCCTAAACCTCAGAGGCAATCAGCTTATCTCTACAGAGAAAAGATTTATCTTTAGCAATGTTTTTGGTTCTGTAAGCTCTCTTAATGGAAATCAATTTATTTAAAAAAAAAAAAATCCAGGTTCATTAACCTCTCACAACAGCAAAACCCAAATCTTGGCAGCAGGCTAGAAACAAGTCCATTCTTCTCTGGTCACTTCTGCCAATGCTTCACAAATATGCTACATAAAATAACAGAGCAAATATAGAGACAGGAGGCTGGTCAATATCTGTCATGCATACATGGCATTAAGGTACAAATGTTTATATCGGCTTCTATGAACTAAGTATTCCTTTTCCAATTCAATTGAAAATTCCAGTTTGAAATAGACCTCAAATCAATGAATTCTAATAACAATCTCTTAATTACTCAATAAACTGTCTTCCAATTTAAAGTTTAGTACTTGGTATAGAACAGACTCTTCTAACACTATGAAGGAGCTCAAAACAAGACAATGAAGCAGAGCAAGACTTCACTTAATAGAGGAATAGTTAATATTTTTAAATTATACCACTTACACTTCATTGTGAATAATCCTAATAGTGTGCATATTATGTTTTGCAGAAGGGCTAACGGCAGGACATCTATAGGGAGCCATTGGCATTTTCAAGATTCTCCCCATCCCTCCATCAGGCTAGCAAAATAATTTTAATTTAGTTAAACAAAGAAGCTTCAGGTTTCAATCCATGTTAAACAGTTGATATAATAGTCATCATTATCTTCTTCACCCTGCAACTCCTACCATCTTTTTTCCAAAACTCAACAGTTTAAAAAAAAAAAAAAAAAGGAAAATGCTCTTAACACTAAAAATGATCTCTGCCTACTACTGTTGCCAGCCACACTGAACATTTGATCTCAGCATAAATAACAGATGATAGGTAGTTCTGCCCTTGAAATGCAGATCAAATAATGTTGTAAATGCTTGCAGTATTCTTCCTTTTCAAGCATGCCAGTGAACTCAGCTCAGCGGTGATCTTTAAAGGCACATTCTTTGTTACTATGACTTCAGCAGTCTCTCTAGATGTTTTCAATTTCTTTTTCCATTTTCTTCCAGTAAGAGCTGCAGGTGTCAGGTAAGTAGCAGTACATGATACTAACCATAACTTTGTGAGTAGGCAATTAAGTGGCAGCAGGCTTCTAACTGAACCAGCAATTATACTCTTTTGGACATAAAAGGAAGGCAAACTATCTACATCTTATGTTAAGCTTGCCAAGTTTTGTTCTGAATGGCTTTTCACTGCTTGTTCTGTGTCTCCCACTCAGTTTTTTTGTATGTGCTGTAGAATCCTCTTGAATATGTAGGGAATTGCATTCCCACGTAATGGAACTAGACCTGAAAAAATGATTTGGATAAAAATTGTGCAAAGACAGACAGCCCAAGCCAGCCACATTCTAGTTGTTGGGACTGTCCAAAAGTGTTATGAATTGGATAAGAATTGGACATGAATTGGATTTTTCTGACATAAAGTTGGGATAATAGTATTTGCAAATGCACCATATCCTATTTAT
Source organism: Buteo buteo (assembly GCF_964188355.1). Taxonomy (NCBI): domain Eukaryota; kingdom Metazoa; phylum Chordata; class Aves; order Accipitriformes; family Accipitridae; genus Buteo; species Buteo buteo. Next base: position 20,896,826 of record NC_134180.1, read on the forward strand.
TCATACTTGTACATGTAGGGCTTTCTCTATGCAAGCATGGTTCTAGCATGACAGCTGCTCCAAGCTAACCATTTGTGGCATAAAAGACACCTGCAGATCCACTATGCTGCAACAGGGACTGTACTATAGTGCAATGTTTTTTAAGCTGTTACAAGTGCAGATTTTTTTTTCTCAGGGTCTATAAGCAACTCCAAGGGTTCTTTTTTTTTTCTTCTTTTTTTTTTTTAAAAAAAACAAAACAAAAAACGTCCTACTGAAAAAGTTTTTTTCTTATATACAGTAAAATACTGCTAAAATACAAAAATTACTGTATTTAACTTTCAGCAGTTGAACATAGAACAGCAGAAATCCATTTTTGGTTATTTTCTGACCTGATAGAAATAATTGTCTTCAATTACTCAACACACAACTCAATTCAACAAGGCGCTGTATGGTCTCAGTGAATGCACATTATTCAAAGCAACTGCAGGGCTGTTTAAGAAAAAAAAAAAAGGAAAAGGTACCAATGTTTATTTGTTTTTCCACATTAAAAGTAGCATTTGAAAGCTGATTCAAAGCCTTTACAATTCTGTGAAACAGTTCCTTTTGAGTTCAGTGGACCTCAGATAAGGCCTCTGGGGAAAGAAATGGAAGATAGATAAGGTTTACAGAGGATAGTTTTGATTAAAAATGAAATCTTCAAGAGGAAATTAAAACAAAAAGAGTTGAGTGTATTTACATCTATTTTGGCACTGGTTCATATGAGTGCAGTAAACTGTACTGTCAGAAATGAAATTTATATTGGTAAGAGAGTTCAAAATATAATGGTTTAAAAGAACCTAGTTAAGGAATATCATAAAGGTACCTCCTGTGATGAACCCCTGCTAGAGACTCTGCACAGGGCATTTCTGAACACTTGAGTTTGGAAACATTGGTTTTGAGCTAAGTAACAAACTTTGGTGAAGGGTAGCAGGTGTGAAATTGCTACCATTTGAGATATTCGGCTGTGTTTTCTTAAACAAGTAATGTACAACTTTGCAGAGAATGAAAGTGAATTCAGTTTATGAAGCACCAGTCTCTCCAGTGATGTTGAGAGAAGGGATATAGGAAGGCCATGTAAACATGGAAATTAGTTTTATTTCTCCATTTTCTTTTTGTTGCAAGGACTAAGAATATCAAAAGGTGAGACTAAGTAGACAAATGTAGCAATGCTGAAACTATTAGCTGTGAAGTACTGCCCTAATCTTTGATTCACATCTTGAGCACATGAACTTTTGTAAGACTGAGCAAAACCTACATATTTAGACTCCAAAGCTTTTAATTTTTTGAGGGTATAATTAACAGCCAAGTACAAAATGTACCAAGTTTAAAGGAACTGTGCTGCAGGAAGCAAGTATTGCTGGAGAAAGAGGAGACAGAGAGTGCGGATATATGTCAGTTAGAGCCTGTGTCCTTCTGTAGCCAAAAGACAAATGTAAGCTTATCTTAACAGTAAATACCTGTGATATTTTTCTTCTAATAGTTGCTTTTTTTTAAGATTTCACAAGGGTTTGAGGAGAAAAGACTAGGTGAGTTTGTTTTACATTAAAGGTACTGAAACATATGACCGAGTATGATAGAAATATTTTTCCTTCCTACATTACAAAGCCTGTTTTCTCAGTAGACGTGAATACAAATAACTTGAACTAGACAGACATTGCATGAGTTCTCATTACCATCTATAAAATCAACACTAAAAACTTTTAATTGCCTGTTTTCTCGTAAGAATCCACTTCACAAATTGAGCAGATGGGGAACAAGGGGATTAGGGCTGAATTTCTGCCCTGAACCACAGGTCTCTTCCGTGATGCTGAGTTGGTCACTTAAGCTTATGTCTTCAAAATTACCTAAGGGACTACAAATTAAATTAAGTGCTGCAATTATCTATTTGTTGAAAGTTTCTTCCACTTTTCTAGATCACAATGATGACTGTATAAGTTCTCTAACATTTCTGAGCTTTCTGTATACTGCAGCAAACTTTTGGAGACTCTCCAAGGAACATAAGAAGCAGAGAAGCTCCATGGAGGAGAAAGAGCAGGAACTGAGGGTGACTACAGCACAGGCTGTGACCTCACCACCTGGCCCCCCACCCCACAGAGCCTGAGCATGGCAGACTTTCCCAGACAGATGAGGGGATGGACAAGGGCTGTCCCAGGAGCCCAGCCAGAAGTAGTAGGAGGCAGAGCTAGAGACAGGGCTACAGTGTAGGTTGTAGGTCTGACATCCATACAGGAGACAGAGACGCCTATGACACAGACCAGGGCCCCAGACCTGAGCTCAAATGACTACCATAGATGTAGGGCAGGGTGTATGGAAGAGGGAGCTAGGCGAGGCTGGTCAGGACATTTAAGGCCTACTGTTGCCCTCAGGGCCATGACAATACCCTTTAAAAATCCAGGTTAATGTGTTTCAGAAGTTAAATGAGTTAAATAGTTGCATCTAGTCCAATTTGCTCTTTATCAACATAAAAGAAAGCTGGCCCAATTGTCAGACTGCCCAGGAGAAAGTCAGTAATGAGATGACAAGAGCTTGGCTGGACTAAAGTGAGCTCTGTTGGCAGAGCTGTGTGGAAAAGCTTGGAGAGCACCTGCTCCCATCATGCTTGGCTCTAGCTGCCAGACCCAGCTTCACAAAATTTTTACACACGATAGTTTTTCTCCTGAAAGGAATAAAACAATCACATAAAATATGTCCAAAGTAGTGTGTTTGTTTTAAATATTTAAAGAGCAGAAGGAACCCATAGGAAAATCAAGGGAATGAAACACAGGCTAACAAGATACTACTATGACTTTTTAACAGAATAACAGAAAAGTAACAGAAAAATATAATCAAGACACCTAAACTCTCCCGGTACAGTCTACCATGTAGCAGCTTAGCAAATTTGAGAGAAGCTGTGGAGAAGGCTTAACAAAGATTTCTTTGAATTAATGGCATTTTATACCTTTTCTGGATCCATGGGCAGTGTATTCTGTTCACCCAAAACACAGTCAAAAAATGCTAACTGACTCAAGAAAGAAAACAACGCTCTGGTGACTTCAACTGTCATTACCTGCTTAAAATCTTGACTCTTTGTCTATAAGCCTCTGATTTACCTCACTGTCTCCCTTACTCTAATTACTATTAATCACTCAGACCAGCTGCACAGATGCTGTACTGTTTCCCTATCTCCTCAGCCACTTCATTTACATTCTGTTTTTCTTTATTATCTTCATACCTTCAATTTTCAAATTTTTTTCAACATTCCTCTGCCCTTTCAAGATCCTAGTACAAACTATCAACACCCAAATATTCCAGTTAGTCTCTCTTTTTTCATGTTATGAAATGGCAAATGGGAGGGATTAAAAGATGCCTTAGACAGCAAAAAGCATAAATAAATATGTACTTATGTATGAATCTGGCTATACTGAAGTGGCAAATTTGCTGTGTGGTTACGTTCAAAAGGTTTGTTGGATTTCAAGAAGTAACATCTATCTGACTGAATACAAGAGCACTATGATAAGACTGTGCTATCAGAGGATTTATTTGAAAATACTTAGGTATGGTAGGCTTGGTACATGTAAATAAGGATGAAGACATGTCAGTGGATGCATCTCACCTTTATTGCTACATGCTAATCCAACAAGATGCTGGGTAAGCCATGCTTATATCTGTATTGCCTACTACTTTTTTAAGCCTCTGTGAACACACCGTGGAGAAAAAAAATATATGGAAAACATATTATGTCTCTCCAATTCGAGCTCTCTCTATCAGTATTCAATACAGATCTTGGGCAGACAAAGTATTATGGTTTATGAAAAAATTAAATTGTTTTTCAATGTGGAAGGCAGAAGCAAATGGAATTGTAAAGCCCTTTTTGCTGCAATAATAGCTCTAATTATTTGTCCCCATTAAAATTTATCACTGACAAACTTAAGAGCAGTTTTTGTAAGCTGTTCATATTATATTATCTGTCCTCTCCAATACTTACTATGAATTGTCACCAGCTCAGCTTTTGGGTACAGGACAGAGAAGATATGCTTAGCAGAGTAATATTACCATTAATTACTGTAATTAATGTAAATTATGCAAAACCAGTAAAACTCAATTACCAAAGAAATAATAACCTTTGAACTGAAAATGCAGAAGTTCAACTCATAATGGCTTAATTGTGGAAGAAAGAATGCTGAGCAGAGTGTTTAGATTTTGGTTCTACATGCTAAGGCTGTTTACAAAAAGCTGTGTAAGTTTATAGAATGCTAATATATGGAACATAATATAAGAAATGGTATTATATGAAACCGTTCATATATTAAAAAAAATATCTCGTAAGCCATTTGTTTTATGGGATTTGATACTGTTCATTAAACCAGCTGTTTTATAAAGCAGTTCACCATGGGTTTCTCACAGAGGACAATAGGCTAGTTGGATCCCCATTTTCATGGGCAAACGACATTCTCCCCATTTTAAATCAATACAGTAGACAATTCTTACAAAGTTACTAGAGTTTCATAAAGCCATAGTTCCATACACAATATGCCCAACTGTATTGGCTTTGTGTGGCAAGGTTTTGGTAGCGAGGGGGGGGCGAATTACAGGGGTGGCTTCTGTAAGAAGCTGCTGGAAGCTTCCCCTGTGTTCGAGAGAGAGCCAATACCAGCCGGCTCTAAGACGGACCCACCACCGGCCAAGGCCAAACCAATCAGTGATAGTGGTAACGCCTCTGTGATAACATTTTTAAGAAGGAAAAAAAGTTGGGACAGACGGAAACAGACACTGGAGAGAGGAGTGAGAACATGTAAGAGAAACAGCCCTGCGGACACCAAGGTCAGTGAAGAAGGAGGGGGAGGTGATGCTCCAGGCGCCAGAGCAGAGATTCCCCTGCAGCCCGTGGGGAAGACCATGGTGAGGCAGGCTGTCCCCCTGCAGTTCATGGAGGTCCACGGTGGAGCAGATATCCACCTGCAGCCCATGGAGGACCCCATACCAGAGCAGGTGGGTTCCCGAAGGAGGCTGTGACCCCGTGGGAAGCCCACGCTGGAGCAGGCTCCTGGCAGGACCTGTGGATCTGTGGAGAGAGGAGCCCACGGAGCAGGTTCTCTGGCAGGACTTGTGACCCTGTGGGGGACCCATGCTGGAGCAGTGTGCTCCTGAAGGACTGCACACCGTGGAAAGGACCCATGCTGGAGCAGTTCGTGAAGAGCTGCAGCCCGTGGGAATGGCCCGCATTGGAGAAGTTCATGGAGGACTGTCTCCCGTGGGACGGACCCCATGCTGGAGCGAGGAAAGAGTGTGATGAGCCCTGCCCCTGAGGAGGATGAAGCAGCAGAAAATAACGTGTGATGAAATGACCGTAAACTCCATCCCCATCCCCCTGTGCTGCTGGGGTGGGCTGGTAGAGAATCCGGGAGTGAAGTTGTGCCTGGGAAGAAGGAGGAGTGGAGGGAAGGTGTTCTGAGATTTGGGGTTATTTCTCATTACCCTACTCTGGTTGATTGGTAATAAATTGAGTTAATTTTCCCTAAGCTGAGTCTGTTTTGCCTGTGACGGTAATTGGTGAGTGATCTCTCCTGTTCTTATCTCGACCCACAAGCTCTTTGTTATATATTCTCTCCCCTGTCCAGCTGAGGAGGGGGAGTGATAGAACGGCTTTGGTGGGCACCTGGTGTCCACCCAGGGTCAACCCACCACACCAACATGTCAGTATTTTGAGGTTTTTTGATGTGGAAACACGCTTGCAATCCTAACCTAAATTCATTACAACCTTTAGTCTCAGTTAAGGGGTCAGGAGTTTGGGTTTTTCAGTACTTACATTATTTGTAATACAAATACTATGATAAAGATGGAAGAATTTAAATGGTCTGTAAAATTATGAACCAAATCACAGAGTTCATTAACATCTCCTGGTCCTACTGAATTAAAAGAATTCTGGAATTTATGTCAAAGAATCAGAATTTCACCAACTGTTGAATTCAGGTCCAAGATGAGGGGATTTATAGCTTCACAGTTTTCAGTTTCAAAGCTCCCCCTACATCTTAGTCCTTATTTCTGTAAATTTGTTATTTGGCTGAATAATAGGAAGGATTGTACTAAATTATACTAGTAAACCAACCACTTTACGATATTTGTAAAGTCAGCTCTTGAAGAAAAAACATATTTTTACTTCTGAACTATCAGCTATGAAATAACCAGCTTAGGAGAAAAGTATTCTTAATTTCAAGTAGTGCATGATCTTGAGTGTGCAGGTTTATGCAAATATTATAGATCTAATTTAATGCTGGATGTTCTCATGCATTTCTCTCATGAATCCTCCAGAGCTGTCCATTTCAATTATGTTTTTCAGCAATCTGTCTCAAACATGAATTATGTGTGGTATTAAAAAAGGAAGTAATTCACATGTTTCATTTCACTTTGCTCTACTAAGCTAGCTTTCTTTGGAATAAAGAACAGCAGGAGTGTTTCAGACTAATCTTTATAGATTTACATATTAAAATTAAGACTTGCCCTGGTGTCAGATACCTTATATGATTATATTGTGTCATATATGTGAAATCAAGGTATTTCTTTAGAAAGGGTACCATTTAAATTCACCTTGCAATCTAGTCGTATACCATGTAATATAGGTGCTCCTCCCTGCAATTCAGGAGATAATGGCTCATGTCAATTAAAAATACAGCTGCTGTTTGCTGTTGAAGAGCAAAAACTCAAAGCTTTAACTGTTGTTTTAAAGTATGTGTTAAATGGTGATCAGGCACTGTAAAATACCAGATCGCCTAAAAAACTGACAGCTGTGAATATTACAAAATTCTCTGGAGAATCAACAAAGGCCAGATAGTATGCTGCTGCTGGTAAAATACACCTGCTACCTAGAGAAGACTATAAATGTTTAGGTAATGTATAATTTTAAATAAATATGTTACACATAGGTATATGTATAAATAGGAGTTACAGGTAAAAAATATTAGCTGTTAGATATGTGACTATTAAGAAACAAGTTCCTTACCAGATCTAAGTGAAATAGGGACAATGTTGTTGCCTGTAGGTCAGACCTAGGGATAGGGTTTGTCAGTAGCTGCCTGTAAGGAAATCCATCAACTTTATAATTTATTTTCATATGTTAACAAAAAAACTGGGAAAAGTTAAAGGCTTGATTCTGTGACTTCTCCGAGAGTTGGATTGCCCCTTCTTGGCCTTTTTTTTCCTTTATATTGACTTCAAAAGATCTTATATCAAGCTCTGTAGGTACAGTTTCATGACACTGAAATCAATTGGATCATTCACCTCCCTAAATCCAAGTATGCCTATAAGTGTTTGCAAGGTTATTGCCCAAGCCTTCTGTTTAATAGTTCATGCAGTATTTTTTTATTCTAACTGACTCTTTAAGTAGAATCACAATGCAAAATTGCTTTGGTTTGAACAGAAGCTCAAGAATGCTTATTTTATAGTATACAGATTTTTGTACCACTGTGTACTCATCACATCAGCTTGTTAAAAAAAATTTTAAGGATTTTTTTTGGTTTTTTTTGTTTGGTTCGGTGGGTGTTTTTCTCCCTCATTAAGAGAGGCTTAAAAGCCATGAAAAGAAAACTTACAGTTGGCTCATTTGAGAAAATGAAGTGAAAATCCTGCCTTGGAACACTGAGCCCAGACTTTGCCAGTGCAGTAAGTGAAAGTGAAACCAGAGTAAATGCCAAATGAACAGGTGGAAAAAAAGCTAAAATAAGATCTTTGTTGGTCTGTAATGACAGGTATTACTCCTTATAACTAACTTACAAAATTGCTTCCATGTATCTTTACTCTTTGTAGGATTCAATTTTCTTATTTTATTTTATTGCATGTTTGAGTTTTGCCTTTCTAGGACCATAAACAATTTTCTGTATCTTGAGCTATAATCATACAACAAATACAGGGCAAGCAGTCACACTCATGTTATCATGCATTTAGCTAGCACAGGCAATAACAAAATCAACTAGATACATCCCATACAACCTAGGCAAAACCAAGCATCCCAAGCCACCAGCCTGAAGCTTGATCAGTAACACCTTTACTATTGCTATCAACCATGCTACCTACCTCCACTTCAGTATACTTATGCCAACGTGTACTGCAATTACATTCTTTAACTGAGCTTCGTGGCTGATGAAAACATGCGTAACTAGGTTTACCCACCCTTGTATGTTCCCACATGACAAAAATAATGAATGAAACTCCCAGAATCATGAAGTCATCTTAGAAATCACTAAATACATACATACTTCATTAAATGTGTTCTGAAGCATATGAAAGTTTAAAAGATGGCTTTAAAAATACATTATTAAAAGTACTCCTATACTAATATTACTACTCTTTTAATCAATTTATGCCAATGCTAGTGTTAGCAGTTCTTGGAACAATGTGTGATCATTATGGCAGGAACAGGCTTTTGGAACAGAAAAATCAGGCAGGAAAACTGTCTCAATAAAGCACAGCTATGGCCCTGTTACCCACTTTGATTATGTCTTCTCTCAGTGGTAATGCACACCAGCTGTTCAAGAAAGGTGGTGTCCAAGCAGCTGGTCTCATTTGCACAGCTTCATGCATAGCTGACCCTGCTGCTGCAGCTGCCACCAGGGACAGACTCAGGATGTGAGGAACAGTGACAGCTAGTAGGGCGGTTATAACTCTTACAATATAACACTCTTATAATATCTGTTATTATAATTCTTATAATAACTTTGCTTATCCTGCTGAGAGCTCTAAAACTCCTCTTTACATATTGTCACATCTTTAGGGCCCTGTTACAAATCCAGACCAGGTAAATAATGAATAAATAACTGAAAGTAAAGGCCACCCAATAGTAGTGTCCTCCTGATGCAGAGCTCCACTCCTGAGATGACTTACGTCCATATCACACAAAAATATTAAAGTGAATTGCTGGTAGTTTTAGCAGAAATAGCATGGCTGCATAAGCTCAAAAGACCACAATTCCTCCCCCTCAAAGATGGTGCTTGCATGCTTAAAACCCCAGTCCAACAAAGCAACATTCAGATGATTTAGATTCATTTAACAAGCACTTCAGTGTTTTTAAAATTACTGAGTTATTCTGCAATAAAGATTGAACAAAAGCCAAATGGGGAGAAATGACCCACATTTATATCTGGAAGAAAACATAATCTATTGTTAGTTTCAGCAATCCCTATTTCATCATTTCAGACAGTTAAAGAAAGTTCTTTCCATGAATTTCAGCATAATCACAGAATTCAATTCTTATCTGTTTCATGCTTTAAATGCCAATTTAAGTCTATCAATTTTTTGCAGCTGTGTTTTTCATCTGTGTATAAAGTTCTATCTTGCTTCTCTTCTCTGATCCTGCTGCAAATATGACCATAACAAAAAAAAACACAACAAAAACAAAACGAAATCAAAACAAAAAAAAAAACCACACAAACAAAACACCATCACCACCCATTTTATTTAGTGTTTTGTGGCTTGGACATTCATTTCTCCTCACTGCTTTTGGAAAATATTTATCCCTTCTTTCTCCTTCCCAGGGAAAAAAAAGCTTCTCAAGTATAACTGAATTTTCCATTCTGCCTCTTGAGAAAACACAGGAAGGAAACTAAGATTTCTGCTGGTTCTTTTAAAAGACAAAAAAAAAAAAAAAAAGATAATGGATTTTTTTTCTTTTTTTTTTTTATTTTTGGTAAAGGCTGTAGAAAAGTCAAAGGTGAAATCCTACTTAGCTGAAACCACTGGAAGCTCTGCCATTGACTTCAGTAGACCAAGATTCACCTAAAATGTTTCCAAAATTCACCTTTCCCTACTATGTTGGGTATCCTATACACAGCTTTCCCTGTGCAGTGTTCAAGCAATTTAAACATTTGGCTTTATCTTTGATGTCAGCAGAGCCAGAAAACAAAATCCTGAGAGACAGCTCACTCCAAAGTCACTGGATTACTAAAGAAATAACCAACATATTACCCTCCGAAAGATGTATCCCCAGTTCTACAAATCTAAATTGATCCTTGAACAATTTTATGCATCTATGTCCATTTCCATTATTAGTTCCTGGACTATTTCTTGTGTTTCTTCTTTCCTTATCTTCTCTTTTTCCTAGTTTTATCATCATAAAGTGTTCTAGGCTGTGGTAAGCTTGACTGTATGGGTTGCTTAGTATGTTGGAAGTCACATGAAAATTTCTTTTTATATGCCCAATCTTGTTTAGCATGATGAATCTAAATTCAGTTTGGCAAGAGACATTTGTCCTGTTCCTGAGAAAAAGGACTTGAATTGATCTAAAATCTTTGGAACATTGAGAAAAATTAGAGGAATGGTATGTTTGGGGATTTTTTTTTTCCCCTCCTCATCTTGGCTTTACCTAAGTGTCTGCAAAAAAGTAACAACATGCGTGTTATATTTGAAAATCCTATGGACAACCTTTTGTTACTATTATTTTGTATTTTATCTCAGAGTACTTTCATTTTGACAACTAAATTTGTTTCACAAGTGTCCTAGGTTCAGCTGGGATAGAGTTAATTTTCACAGGAACCTGGGAGAGGGCACAGCCGGGACAGCTGACCTGAACTAGCCAAGGAGCTACTCCATACCATGTGACATCATGCTCAGTTGTCCTGGTTTCAGCCGGGATGGAGTTAACTGTCTTCCTAGTAGCTGGTACAGTGCTATGTTTTGAGTTCAGTATGTGAAGAATGTTGATAACACTGATGTTTTCAGTTGTTGCTCAGTAGTGTTTAGACTATGGTCGGGGATTTTTCAGCTTCTCATGCCCAGCCAGGGCACCTGACCCAAACTGGCCAACGGTGTATTCCATACCATGTGACGTCCCATCTAGTTCAGGAACTGGGAAGGGGTGGGGGGGCAGGGATTCGCCGCTCGAGGACTGGCTGGGTGTCGGTCGGTGGGTGGTGAGCAATTGCCCTGTGCATCATTTGTACATTCCAATCCTTTTATTACTTACTGTTGTCATTTTATTAGTGTTATCATTATCATTATTAGTTTCTTCTTTTCTGTTCTATTAAACCGTTCTTATCTCAACCCAGGAGTTTTACTTCTTTTCCTGATTTTCTCCCCCATCCCACTGGATGGGGGGGGGGGGGGTGTGTGTGAGTGAGCGGCTGCGTGGTGCTTAGTTGCTGGCTGGGGTTAAACCACGACATCAGTATATAAATGGGGAGCCAGCTGGGGGGGACCCTCAGGTCTTTCGGTGGGGGAAGTGGCGGAGCGTCGGGTTCCGGGTGGTGAGCAGTTGCACTGTGCATCACTCGTTTTGTATATTCTTTTATTACTACCGTTGTTGTAACTTCTCTTCTTGTGTTGTTCCAGTAAATTGTCCTTATCTCAACCCTCGAGGTTCTGTGGTGGTGTGGTTTTGTTTTTGTTTTTTTTTTTCTTTTCTCCTTTCTAATTCTCCTCCCCATCCCACTGGAGGGGGGTGGGAGGAGTGAGCAAGCGGCTGCGTGGTCCTTTGTTAACGGCTGGGCTGAAACCACGACAGGTAACAGTGTTGTGTTGTACAATTACATGGTTCACCATATGGTGAATTATACCTACAACCTGGCAATACCCAATGCTGACTGCCTTGATTTACACCTGGCAGGCCCCAAACCTGCAGAGGCTCACGTATGCATAGCTCACTGTGCATATTATGAAGCTTATAGCTTTTGCAGGATCAACAACTGATGAACTTTGCTTTCATCATTTAATATTAACATCTTGGTTTACATTTTTACTGTAGACTGCCACATGTTCTTCCCTGATGCCACTCTGAATTATCAACAATCAGGATGTCAGTTTATATTGTTGTGATAGGTTTCAGAAAATGGAACTATTTAATGCAAATCAAGTTATTTTCCTTAACACCTGAGTTTCCATTGCTAGAAGAGCTAGCTGCCTGCATTTCTTTACTAAAAGATCAGCACTTTGGGAAGGAAGAAAGTTTCCTACTTAAGTAATCTGATTAATTAACTCCAGAGACAAAATGACTCCCTGAAAACAGAGAATTGTGTACAGACCTGTACATTGCTTTGATACCTTTGTTTTACTGACAATAAGTAAAAACAATACAAAGAGAACATGCTTAGGCTGTACCCCAAAGGAACAAAGCTGCTCTATCCTTCCTTGGGAAGAGCATCTCTAAAACCCTGGAAAGCTGCTACCAGTCAGCAATGAACGCTCTTTCTGGAGCACTAGTGCTGCTCTGGTTTTCTTCAGCTCTTAATTGCTCCTTAATATGTTTGTGAAGTTAAAGAGAGAGGGTAGGACTGGGCTGAAGAATGAAAATGAAAGTATTCTGTAGAAATTTTGGCCTCTGATTCTGTAAATTTCTGATTAATCTGAAGGACTGTTAGATTTTAGAAATCCATCTGAACTATTTAATTCTGTTTTCTTGATATTACACAGATTGTATGGGGATTCCGTCTGTCAGACACTTTTATTCTTATTTCTAGTAAACTAGGAAAACATTTCTATTTGGCCATTCTTTGGCCAAATCATATTTACATAAGTGGATGAGCTTGCTCTTATTTTAATTTTCCCTTCAATTGTCATTCTTTGGCAGCGCAGACAAAGCACTGAATTAGCCAGCCATTAGCAATGTGGAGATGCCATTTGGGACTAGGCCAGAGCACTAAACATTTAACTTCTGCCACTGTCTACATTCATCGTCTTAACAAAATGTTATTTCCTTGTCTCTGCTCCCATAACTCTGTGTGAATTAGAGAGTGAATTTGGTACCCTCTGCAACCCCTTATCCTAGATAAAACTACCTGTTTTCAGTGGATTGAGAGACTGAAAACAGTGACTAACACCCTCACTAATATGAACATTTATTTGCACACTTCAATTTAACTGCAGGCATATTTTGATTAATGTCAAACAACAAAAATTATGTTGAGTAGCTGCATTCAAGGAAATGAATAGGAGTCATGAAACTACACATAATACCAATCATTTTTTAAAATGCCTTGTTTACAACCTTTTATGATTAGAGTAACCTGTATACTAGATTATAACCCTATGTCTATCATGTAATATTCCTAACAGCAAACTTAGTTACATTTTAATTACCTATGATACATACGAGTATTATGGCTACCTGTTTAGCCCCAAGCCTTTAATCTGCCTTCTAAAACAGACCAGACCTGCTGAACTGGTAACAGAAATCTCCATCTTTTTCTGAGCATTTTATTTTCATTTTACTGAAATGAGGTCCAGTTTGCAATGATCTAGTGTGAATATAGATTGACCCAAGCCCATCTAGCAAAAATGAAGCTCAATTTAGGAGAGGTGAGCAAAACAACAAGGCAGAATAGCAATACTCTTCTGTTCCTGGTAAAGGAGCTAGGCTTTTACAGTTCTTATTTCTTTGGGAAAAATTGTTACTTTGCAGGACTTACATCCTGGAAAGACTCAGCTGTAAATGCAATAAAGTTTTCTCATTTTTAACCTACTGTAGATCTGATTCTGTCTCTGCATTTTAGCTGGAGTGTATTATTAGTATTACTACTATGTCTCCAAAATGCATCGATAGATGGAATGAAACACAAACGCTTCTCAGTCTGTTCACTTCTGCACTGAGCGAAAAATGTAATGGAGATGATTTACTGTTGGAGCCCAATTCAAAATGAGTGGAAGTGACAGTAAATTTTAATGGAACTCTCCATCAAGTTCACTCTTTATTCCATTTTGCAACATTTAATGTAAAGAACAAATGTTTTCTGTTAGCTAAAAACAGTTGAAAATACTACTTTTTCTATGCATAAAGTATCATGAGCTGAGCCTTACTAATTTCGTATTTTCTATTCCTTGATATTTGATAGTGAAATAGCAAAGATGCTACACAAAGCAGCATATTTAAAACCAAAGACTAAAACAACGGTCGGAGAGCTCATCTGCTAAAAATCAGTGTCATCCTCCTTTCTTAAAACAAAATATTTAATAAAATCACTGGCAGTTTCAGAGGATACCATAGTCAGGTTGTCATAGAAACAAGAGGTTCAGGATCATTTGGCATTTTATGAAGACATTTTAAAGCTATTTATATAGAGAAAAACATGAACTCTAAGGTAATTTTCCAATTAAACAAGTCAATACCAGAAACCTAAGTGTTTATTTCTCCTTTGTCTCTGAAAGTAAAGTAATAAGTAAGGATGAGCAGACATAGTTATCACCTGATGCTATTCTTGCCTATTATTTAAATTCAGCTGTATAATATACATAACAAAATAAAAAGAATGGGTGGTTACACACAAAATTCATTAGAGGTTTTCTGTCAATCTGCAACACAATTTGGTGTTAAGAAGCATGAAAAAAACCAAAACAGCTAGTAAAGGGCACATAAAATATTTTTAGGTGTAAGAACAAAATGCTGTACACACATTCTTGTGAAAGTGATTTACACATTACCTTCAATTTAATGTGGAAGTCTTGGTAAACTCTAAAAAGATATATGTATGAAATTATTCTATAGCTAGATTTTTTTGTTAAATTAGAAGATTGCATGCAAAATATTTCATTAACTCAGGGAAAAACAGAAATGAAAATGAGAAATGTTCAAGTCTATTTGAATATTTGCTGTTAAAAATAGAACAACTGTCATTGATGTAATGATATAACATTAATGGCTTAATGCAGACTAGCGAACTACTATTTCTTGAATGACTATAAATCACAAGTACAACTTCAAAACAACAACATGTTATCTAATTCTCTGTAAGAAAAGAAAAGATACATGTAATGTGCATTTACTTGCACACAGACATTCAGGCATTTATGTGGTGAAGAACAGAAGCAAAATTTAATGCACAAATGTCTGTATCACCTCATATAACTATGCATACCACAGCAAAGTATTAAAAAGGATATTTGTATTGTAAATGAGACCATACCCATACATATAAGTATCTGCGTAAGAGACAAAAGTGAGTATGAGCTGCACATTACAAGTATATTTTTAATAGATAACCAGAGAATCTCAATATTTATAAACGGACCATGGAATGACACTATTTATATCTATTTAATGTCTCTGATTTGGTACAAATAAACTTGACTGTATTGGAGAATTATTTACAAAGACAAAAACACTGATAGGGATTTTTAACCTGAGAGAGGTTAAATCTGATAGATATTTTAAACCTGATATTTGAAAAAGTTAGATGCATTAACCAGAATCTTTCTCTTCTTCTTATGAATGAAATTACTTTCATTATAAAAAGTCGTAACAAGGCATTTTTCATAATCCATCTCAATGCATGTTCATGAGAGCAGAAGGAATGAAATCCCACCTAAAGCAACAATCTCAGACCCAGATGAAGGATTTTTTATTATTATTTTATTTTTTAAGAAAAAAAGCTCTTTTCTATTATTGCACAAGCAGCTGCAGAATCAGTGGACAACCTAAAATAATAGTAAATTAGTAGAAGTGTAAATCTGGAAAAAACCAAAAACAACTATTCAAAGCTAGAAAGTTGTTTAAAGGATGAGAAAATGGCTTTATATTGCTTTAAAGATTAAAAATTTCAAAAGCAGGCTGATGAATAGAGCTTAAAAAGGCAATGTTTCTTGTTCCTTTTCATAGCATCTACATTGTCACACTGGATCAGAATAATGCCATGCAATATTTACAGCATTACTTTACAATGTACTTTTTCTTAAATGACACAAGATCTAACGTACAAAATGAAAGATAACTCTATTACATTCTGCCAACTATTTTTTTGTGTGCAGTATAAAGAAAGAAATTGTCCCTAGAGCATTTTCAGATTCTCAGCAAAACATTTGATGTCTTTTAATTTTATTAAAGATTATATCTGCAACATCATCTTGTATTAATTTTAAAATTATCTTGCTTAGTAAGTTCATATTTACTACATGAAAACAATGTAATCCATGTGTAAGAAGGAGCTTGTTCTCAAATTTTCTTGGAGTTGCCACCTCTGCTTGAATTTGAAAAGGCAAGATAACATCAGGACTTCAACTAGCACGTGTCAATTTTTGTTATAAAGCTCCTGAAACTCCTACTGCTTTGTCCCTTTAATATCTCTCTCTTCACTGCTGTAAAAATACACGTACATCCTTGTAATTTTCCTAGTTAGAAAAGCACCATATTATTTATTTTATTGAATAAACTGAATCTCTGAAAGCCCAAGGATACGCAGAAGCTCAAACAGCAGATATAGTAGTGCAGAAAGAAATCAAGCAAGGAATTCTGTCAACTCTGTACATCCAAGTACCCAAAATAGGCTTCTCTCTCAACTTCTTTTGTAATTTTTCATACATCTGACTACAATTCTCTCTTTCTTTAGTTTTTCCTTTCTTTATTTTGTTACATCCATATTTGTCAGATGTAAAACTTTAGAAGTGATTGGAAAGCTCTAGTAGTTATGCTGGTCCTACTTGCACTGTTCTTCCCTTGCAGATAGAATCTACATGGGATCTTTCTTTGTACCTTTCATTTTTGCATCTTTAATGTGATCTCGTTCACTAATGTATTGCAGTATAATTATAACCTCGCTATGCAGATACAAAATGAGATAATATATACAACACAAAAGTAAGTTGAAATTAAAAGTTTTGATTATTTTTTGTTTCACATTTTTTAGAACTTTTCTCCTGTAAAACTTGCTTCAACATTCTAAGGACTCACTAGGGTACTCTGAATTCCCTGGTGTTGTGGTTTAACCCCAGCCAACAACTAAGCACCACACAGCCACTCACTCACTTCCCCTCCAGTGGGATGGGGGAGAGAATCACAAGAGTAAAAGTGAGGAAACTCCTGGGTTGAGATAAAGACAGTTTACTAGGTAAAGCAAAAGCCACGCATGCAAGCAAAGCTACACAAGGAGTTCATTCACCACTTCCCATCAGAAGGCAGGTGTTCAGCCATCTCTAGGAAAGAAGGGTTCCATCATGTGTAACTGTTACTTGGGAAGACAAATGTCATCATTCCGAATATCTCCCCCCTTCCTTCTTCTTCCCCCAGATTTATATGCTGAGCATGACATCATATGGTCTGGAATATACCTTTGGCCAGTTGGGGTCAGCTGTCCTAGCTGTGTCCCCTCCCAGCTTGTTGTGTCCCTCCAGCCTCCTCGCTGATGGGGTGGGGCGAGAAGCAGAAAAGGCCTTGGCTCTGTGTAAACACTGCTCAGCAATGACTGAAACTTCCCTGTGTTATCAACACTGTTTTCAGCACAAATCCAAAACATAGCCCCATACCAGCTACTATGAAGAAAATTAACTCTATCCCAGCCAAAACCAGCACACCTGGATGTGTGCTTTACATCAAAACCAGAATGAATCCTTAAGGTTTATCGAACTAGGTTTACTATAGCAGATGTTGGAAATTATAACATTGGATCCTCCCTGCAACTCTGTGCTCTAAGAGCTCTGTTGAACTGAGGGGGAAACTGTAGTGATTGCTTGTTGGGGGTTGTGCTGTAAAATGATGTGTCCAGGTTAATCTTGCCTGGCAATCCCAGGTAAGCAATCACACATTTTCTTGCCTGTTCCACTTCCTTTTTTTTTTTTTTTAACTTTTTCCATTTGGCTCTCTACAGCACTAGCCCTTGTGGCTGTTTGTACTGATGGGCTTTATAGAAGCAAACTGTCTGCCATAAGCAAGACTGTGTCTTTACTCCTGCTATGAAACAAGGCTTCTTTTTATAAACAATGAAAACTCTACCCAAAAATTACATTGGGACTATTGTATTTGTGCTCTGTGCCAATCTGCTTTCCCAATTCTTGTTTCAAAGGACAACCCCAAATAACCTGTTTGTAATGACTTCTCTGCCTTTTAATTTTTCATTAGACTGGTTTTACTTCTTATAGAAATATAAGAATGTAGAATCATTTCACTACTTTGAGTTCACATGTCAAATGACATCCATATCACATTCATGGAGAAGATGCAGAATGCACTCAAGAGCCACTTCTGTTGATGCTAATTTGGCCACATATTAAAGATCTTGAAGAGTATCAAAGGAATGGCAATATAGTTAAACAAATCTTTTCTATTACAGATTTTATTTTCTTCGTTTTGATTGACATACCTACAGCTAGAGCTTGCCTGGTAGGTTGTAGAGATATTTTCTTTGCAAGTATGAAACTGTAATAAATGCTGAGATGGGAGTGGAAATCCAATGCTTTTACCGTAAGTATGCAGGATATGTGAAGCATTTCCACATCTAAGAGAACTTCAAAAGCTACACAAACCTCTGTAGATGACAATCTAAGCAAAGGAGTTTATGACTAGCACAACAGCATACTATATAATATTCTATTTAAGGGAGGGAGGATAATTTCCAATCTTTCATGTGGACTCTGCCTGTTTGGAAAGGTACAGGAAGATAGTGTAAGAAGAAAATATACAGGAATAAAAAAATAGGACAGAAAGGCAGATTCTTCATAAATTTCACATCTTGCATAACATGCAGACCTAAAGTTCTGAAATTCCAGCTGTCCTACAGGACAGGATATTAAAGTATCAGCAGTTGTTTTCCTTTTTATTCTACCTCATTATATCTCACGAAAGAGTTATAGCTGCAAACAAGCATTAAGTAAAGACTTTGTACTCCCCATTACCATATTGCTTGCCAGTTCTTCAAAGCACCAAAGAAAATCAAGATTTTCATTGTTATCCTAATAAATATGTCCACATCTCTCTGATTTCAAGGTACTCATTGATATGAATCATGCACCTAAGAGAATATTTTTTTCTTTCAAGAACAGATAACGATACCAAGATGTTTTCCTCCTAAATGCCCATTGCAATATTTTAAGAAGTTATATATATATAATACAGATTATTTTAACATCTCAGGGTGCCCAAATTAACAAAACTCGTGACTTTTTCATGAGTAGTGTTTGTACTATGCAATTATATTAAATTTTGTTTTGCCTCTATTATGCTTGAAGATATTTTGTTATAGATGGTTTTCACTGAAATTTGGGGGGTGTTACATGAGGGTAATATAACTTTTTCTAGGAGAACACGACAGAGTATAACAAAAGTGTTTAGGGTATCGCTATGATTTAAACCTTTTATAGATTGCTAAACTTGGTAACTGTGAATAAGCTCATAGTTAAAAACAGAGTACTGCTTGGTATTTTTGTTTCCCAGTTACCTATTCTGTCACAATGACACCAGTGTTGGGGTGTTATTTTTTAACACAGATGTGCAATATCCATAAAGGCAGTGTTTTAGTAAATGTTTAAGAGTTTCATAGATAACACCACTTTTTAATCTAACGAATTGCACAATTTTACAAAGACAAGAAACATGGTACTGCTTGTTTACTGTTGGAGCTCTTAATAGCTAAATCACTGAATAGCCTGGATTTCTTCTCAAAATACAACCACTTTATGTAGTTCATTCTTTGACACTTCAGACTGCCATTACATTTGGTTTATAGTCAGTACATTTTATGCAACAAACATTTTATGAATATTTATTCAAGAATGCCAGTTTTCATTACAGAGATGACAGAATTTTAAAGGTGGGTTTGCTTTTTGTGGTAAGCAAACCAAGAACATGAAGGCTGGTGATTAAAATTGATAATAAAAAGGAATTTTGAAAGAGCAAAAATGCTAATGAACTTTGAAATAACATATTCTACTGGGATTCATCTTCCTTTTACGGAAAAAGTACAGACATAAGATGTAATTGTATGAGGTTTTAAAAAAGCCAGTAACATACAATGATCCTGGGTTCAGCCAGGATAGAGTTAATTTTCACAAGAAGCTGGGAGGGGACACAGCCAGGATAGCTGACCCGAACTAGCCAAGGGGATACTCAATGCCATATGATGTCATGCTCAGTATATAAAGTGGGGGAGCTGGCTGGGCGGGGGGGGCAGGAGGGATCGCAGCTCAGGAACAGGCTGAGCATCAGGTTCCAGGTGGTGAAAGATTGCATTGTGCATCACTCCCTTTACATATTATTTTATTAGTATTACTGTTATTATTATTTCTTCTCTCCTTCTGTTACCCTACTAAACTGTCCCTATCCCAGTCCTCAAGTTTTTACATTTTTCTTCTGATTCTTCTCCCCATCCACCAGTGTGGTGGAGGAGTGAGCGAGCGGCCACATGGTACTTACTTAGTTGCTGGCTGGGCCTAAACCACAACAACCATTATACTATCCTTATTATAGTTCAGTATTTGATACAGCATGTATCAAATAAAAACCAAAGAACTCGGAAAGAGATGCTTCTAAATCAGGTCAGAGACTAATTTAGAATCACATCACTATCAAAGACAGAACCCAGGCAAAACAAAATAAGAATGTGTCATCCTGAAAAAAAATAAGAAAAAGCAAGTGACAAAGCACTAAATTACTGGAAGTACTTCACACAGGAATGAATTAGAGTATGAGCCACAGTACATGCAGAAACACCTGGCTAGATGTACTAAGGACCTGGCTGGAAAGGCTAAGAAATTCCTGCCAACACAAGGAAGGTTTGGGTTTGTGTTTTGTTATTGTTGTTTTTTTAAAAATCTGTGTACAGCTTATTGGTTCAGACTGTATATATGGCAAGGATACCATTCAAAATGGCTGTTATATTATACACTGACACCAAACACTGAAAATTAAATATATATATATTTAAGTCAGGGAGGAGTAGAGTACTCCAGAGAAATCCGACAAGATATTGACAATAAAACGTGCTATAATTAAAACATATTTTTAGCAAACGTTAAGAACACTGAAAATTTTACAAACTCACTGTAAATTGACTTCCTTTTCTAAAGAGCTCTTCACTCCTGCTTACAAGCTCTGATTGACATTTCAATCACCCCATGGCCTGCTCCATGTCACACATGCACAGGATCATTTCTTACCTTACATTTTGCAACTAGGAGTCAAGCTCATTCTCGCAGCATGTTGATTTCTGTTCTTTACTAGGTGTCTCTTAATCTACTTATACCACTGGCCATTTTTCTCAGCTTTCTCTTGCCCTTGCCTCCAGTCTCTGGGCTGTTCTAAAGAGTCTGTGGAGTAATGGAAGCCCTGCAACACCTAAACTGCCCCATTCTTTTTTCTTGTCAACTCCCTCACAGATTTTCTGCCTGCAGAGGAGCTCAGGAAGCTAAGTCTCAGTTGTTGCTTTTCAAAGAAGGCTATTTTTCCTGTGACAGATTTCTAAATGGTCTCAGACTACCTGCTTTCCAAGTGAGCAGAAACTGATCTGGATCTTGGCCCTTAAACTGTGATTTTATTCAAATCTATGATGCAAAGCCATACAGAGAGGAACACAGAAAGGAAGTTATGCATCTGAGATTGTGGGAAGGAGAGAGACGCCCTTATGTTAATACATATACTAATGCATAAACACAGAATGGGTATCACAACATCCAGATATGCTCAAAACTCAGAACTGGACCTGCTAATTTTCCGTTTAGCCTGACTGAGATGTCCTTTTCACCTGCTTTTCTACCTTTACAGTCAGAACTGGAATGGATCTCTGCTGCTCTGTTGTGAGAGTGATGTTTATTAGCTGACGTGTCCTACAGGCCTCATTTTAAGAAAAGGAAACAGTTTATAGAAACAAACACAGCTGAGTTGTCTATACATCTGCTGCAGATTCAGATGATAAAGGAGTTCTTTTGCTGCAGTGACTTCTAACATGCATGCCAATGCCTTAATCCTAATTATTAACTATAATCTTCCATGAGAGAATAGCGACTGTATCTTCCATCAATTGTCTAGACATGAAGATATTTGTGTATCTAACTCTCATTGTGATGGATGAGAGGGCTAAGTAACTTAATGACTCTGAAATCTCAGTCTAGGCATATAGCAAATTAGACCACAGTGAGCTTCAAGTTAGCTTTTGTAACACCTCTTGGAAGAACAGGGAAAAGTAGGAAAAGCTATGCTTGGAATATGGTTTGATTTCTTAGACTCCTGAATGCTTTCATTTTCATGCAGTTCAAGAGGAAAACAGCAAAAGAGGAAGAAAGTGAAGAATGTTATACCTGATTTTGGAATATAGGGGGAATTTCGCTTGACTGGCTGTTATTAGAACTTGTTATTTGGGCAGCATATTGGGGTTAGTGATCCTATTTACAAAAGGTGTCATGGGATCACAGTTGATATGGACCTTTTGAATTTATATAGACTAGCTGATCCAAAAGACAGCATAAAAAGAAGCTCAGAGTTCCCTGAAATTGCACTGAGACAGTAGATGAATGCCTCAGGGGGTAATAATTTGCAATTCCTATGACATTTAGCATTCAAATATTGACACATCTTAATCATGGTTAGTTTGGGTGTATTTCTTATCCTGATGGCATGATGAAGTGTCTGTCATTCAAGATACTGTAGCTAGCTCAACAGTATCAAAGTGGTATAAATGTACATAGATGAATACAGGTATAGTGTCAGAAATGGCAGATGCAACTAGACACAGGTGTTTTGCCTGTGCTAAATAGCCCTTCTAAGAAGCCAAATATACTTTATTAGGTATGACTTGCTTCCCTGCAGGGATAAAAGCAATAAGCATGCAGTCCCTTGATTTTTCTTGATCTATCTTTTGCCTGTAACATTGAACAGTGATAACATCCTGCTTAAAAACACAAACAGTGACCAAAATATCATTCTTTATTTTGCAATGCTGTTCACCATGTAATGAAAAAATCATTATTGGGATAGTAAGGCAATTTTTAAGTAAGCCAGTTTCTGTAGCCAATGCATACCATCATACTTGACCCCTTTTAATTCTCCCGAATGGACAATCAGATACCATCTGTGTTGTCCAGGCTTCCTATAAAAACTAGTCAAGGTGAAGATTCATATATTTGAATCCACAGTTAACACATCCTTACTAAAGTATTAAACCTAGAAACTGAAGATCCAGGGAAAAGAGTTTACCTAAGCAGATGTGGAGGAAAATCTTTTCCATTCAAAACACTTCATTACATCTTATTTGTCTTATGTATGCAGGAGAAAAATTCAGTAATGTAAATACCAATCCCATGCCCAACCATGAATGACTATTTAGAGGACATATAGATAAAAGTTGTGCCTCCCCATCAGTCATGAATTAGGTGTTTGTAACATAAAATAGGACAACTTTTAAATTTTGAGAGTAGTATTTTATGTTGGATTCTTACAAAATGGTTCATTCCAAAATATTGATTTGCTGATTCATAAGCACAAGAGGGCTGGTGTTTTCTACTTTTTCCTATTTCTTCATTTCAGAAACTACTAAGACAAAATCCATAAGAAATAATATAGCAATACAGATCAGTGTAGCATTAGTATTTATTTTAAAAATGCAGCAAGCTAAATGGACTTCTTTGGAATTGGTTTTCAGTTAATTTAATCTTTAACAAAGAGCTAAGACTGTTGTATTAAAAAAAGAAATCTGGGTATTTATTCCTAAACTTGCTGTCAGTATCAATCAACTTTCAATTCATAACATAACTTTTGATTCATTCTCTGTTTCGACAAGCTGTACATGTTTTTTGACATTAGTCATAAACACAAGAAATGGTAAATTCCATGTTCCACAATATAGGGAATTAGTTTGTAAAATGTATACGACTACAGGTAAGAAAAATCCCTGACTTCTAAAAAAGCAACACATACACCACAGAACAAATCTACAGGAAGGAATAGAAAGAAAAGTAAAAAGAAAAAATAAGGAAATATTGAAATGTTTAGTAAGAGGGGAAGAAAAATACAAACTGATCTTAAAATAATAGGGTATCCAACACTTAGTACTTTCTCTCCTGAAAACCTTCCCCTGTTTTTAGCATGCCCTACAAAGTAAAAAATTACTGCATGACCCTTTTAGGGGAAATTTTTACCTCTACATTCAATGATGGAAGTATTTATATGATTTCCTTTTAAGTGGTCACCTGTTTCTTTTATAAAAGCCCACAACAATTTTCATTTAACATACTAAATTAGACTAGCCTGGCGGAGGGATTTTTCAAGAAAATGGTGCTTATTTCCCATTAAGAGAGAAGCAATAATTAATAATTTTTCATGACACATCATTGATTTCTATAGAAGTCAGTCAAAATGCTGCCATATGAATTTTCACACCAACAGCTACATTGATCTCCTACTGGGTTAGCAGTTGCTGATTGAGTCTCTCATACAACTACTTATGTTACAACACTTCCAGCTGTACTTTTGCTGTTGTCACAAACTCCTCAATTTATTTCTTTTTGTCTTTGCAAACAAGAAAGTTTTTGTGCAACTTACATGCAGGCTGAACTACAAATGAACCTATACGGGAGCCTGGCCAGCCCCCACCTCAGGACAGTGTAAGTGAAAACAAGCATATCCAGTTATTTTGGAGTAATTTTTGGCATGTTATAAATGAGCTTCTGTTTCCCAGAAACTCCTCCCCATCTTTTGGGTCTTATGTATCCCTTCAGGTAAAACCACCTACAGAAACTGTAGGATCCTTCCCGAGTTCACTGCTTTTAGAGTTTTAGCATGTCTTCAGGACATCCAGCAGTTTCCTGGTACACAAGCAGTTTAATGACATCTATAGCTGGCACTGTGTGTTTTTTCTTTAGTAAAGGTCCTTGAATTTCAATCTATTGCCTTTTCATCATTTTTCTGTGCTTTAAATAGGTAAGACAAAGAAACAACCACATTTCTTTAATACAGGAAATAACTCTTCTCTCCAAAATATATGGAGTGTGCTTACCCTTGTCCTTAAGGAAAGGAAGAAAAGGGTAAGCTTTTCACAAATTTATGCACAAACAGTTAGCAAACTCTCACCTTTCATGTAAGCTATTAATTTTATTTTATTTTTTATGGCATATTTTACCTTTATGGATTATGCAAGATTTTTTCCCCTTCCACAATTGCTGAAGAGCCTTCCCAATTAACGATGGCTGCGTTAATAATCTATTTATTCTTTTACCATCTTTGCATTACACAGAAGCCTGTCTGCTAAACTCTAAGTGATGAGAAAAATAAGTATTTCCAGCTATGCTTATTTTATGGTTTACAGAAAAAAATGGCAAATCCTTTTTTTCTCAAAGAGTTTAGATGGCCTTTTGAAATATTGATCCTGTATATAATAATATATGACTACATTTCACATATAGCTATTCTTAGCCCCAGGTACTTGATAGGTGGTTTAAGGAGAGTAAAAGCTGTTTCAAATTCCCAAGCCATAGAGCAGCTGTTAGAAAATTATTTTTTCCCCTACTAAACCTACACTGAAGTAGAAATAATTCTATCCAAGTTCTGTGCGCTACGTAACACATTTGCACATTTAATTTATAAAGAAGGTTAATTACATTGCTCTGCTAGCACAACCCACTTCCATGCTGCAACCAGAAAGCACTAATGATTTTAAAGAATGCATCAAGGGAGTGGATTTTTTCCTCTAGGGTTGCTTCTAAGTCCTTTGTGCTTAGCCAGGCAATAAGAGATGTACACATATCTGCTGTGATTATACTCAGAATCCCAAGAAGTTTGAACCTGAAGGAATGTCAAACAAAGCTCAATAATAAATGAATTTTTGATGCTAGAATCAAAACAGAACAAGCAACATAATTTCTATATAAAACTTAAGTTAAACATATTTCTGGAAAACTGTAACTATGCATGCTGTGTCTTTTACCATTTGCAGCTAATAAATTCAGGCATTATTCAGGTCAATTATTTCCTAATAATTACAATTTGAAACACTAGAATAGATGATTTTTTTTTTAATACAGAATATTAATGGAGAGAAAGTGATACAAGGATATTCACTGTCTGTAAGATGCAGCACATTCGTAAAGGGTATCTGGCTTGACTACATTGTTACTGCTAGCAAATTATGATAATTTGCTGTGTACTGTAATCATGCGATAAATATGTGAGACAGAATAATAATTCTGGCTGGCATTAGTGGGACTCCTGAGTAATTAGGGAATGATTGTTTCAGATCTCTTAAGCAGAGGGCAAGATGCAACCAACAGATTGTATTCTTTCTTTAATATGAGGACACTGATGCATTTGTATAAGATGCATTCACATAAGATTCCTGCAAGAATTCCAGAAATAATACAGACCTGTCACATACAGCAAGCTGAAAGAACTGGGGGGTGAACAGTGCTTAGTCACACTGATGGTTACCTTCTTAGCACACCTACATCACACCTCTGATAGCTTCTTCACAGTCAAAGATTTTTCCTGAATTGGATGATTGATTACAAAAGAGCAATTTTAATACATAAGAGCTTCAACACTGACTTTCTCCTAATTTAATGTGAGAAGGAAAAGATTGAAATTGTTACAAACCTTTTTGGTCATGTCTACAGAGTTATGCAGAAAGAGGATACAAAACACTTTACTACTCTCATGCCCTATGCATAATAACAGCAAGCATAAGGATTGGTTCGGACTGTTACATCGGGGGCCTAAAGATTTCAGATCCATAGGCTTGCTCATCTCTCTGTGAATCAGCAAAATGAACTCATATTTAGTGGAAAAACACATTAAATAGCTTGCTCAGATTTGAGACACACAAGTAGCCTGTCTGACTGGGATCTCTTCAAGATCAAGACATTAATTAGATTCCAGAATTATGAGGAATTGCTCCATAGTTTAAGGGTAATACACTTGGCATTTACAGTGCTTTTGAAATAGCCACCTAAACCACACTTATATATGGTAAACAAGTAAGCAAGCTTGCTTAAGAAAGTTCCCATTTATGAACACTTAATAAGATTTTTTTTTAATTAAATACATGAAAAAACCCTCACCAATTCAGCTCTTTCCAACTGAAGTCATTATTTACAGATATGCAGCTATTTATTAATGAATGATCTAACACTATGGCTGATTAATGCTAATAGCATACTGTGCTTTAGATATGTAGTGACAGATGAGAGAACTGCAATGCCAGATCAAATTGGACAAGCTTTATACTGCATTCTGTCACACAGTTATTAATTTGAAGTTGAGAAGTGGTGTCTGATACAGAAAAAAATAAACAGTTCAAGAAAATGTTTAAAATAACCTCCAACAAGCATAAGTATTGCAGAGTCCACATAAACCAAATCAGAAAAGTTGTGGTTTATGCATGCTTTTCATCCATATATATGATTAAAATTATCCAAAGCAAAGGTAAACCAGCCCATAAGAACATATGAGTTGATCCTTTAAAAAGGCACTCACCAAAAAAAGGAGGAAAAAAAAAAGCATGATTCTTTCATATATATAATTTTTTTGCTGTTTCACTTGTACCGTGTTGCCTCGTTGACTGTTTTATTTTTCTTTTAAAGCGTATTTTGTTTTTCACTGTGCACCCCCCACCCCCCAAATATCTTTGTGTGGAAAGTTCCAAGTCAAGACATCCTTTTTATCATGTTAGAAATGCCTTTCCTATTAAGGAAAAGTGCATAGTGATTCACGTGAAAAAAAACATAATACTTTAAAGAGAAATGTCATTATGTGAAACACTCCCTGCCAGACAAGCCACAACCCCACTCTTAAACCAACTCCCCTCAAAGCCCAGCAAAATGTCCTACCTATATTAGAAACCTGTTTTTTAAACATTCCTTCATAAAATAAGCACGGCACACTTTGCTAACTTCCTTTTGAGAGGTATATGAACAAAGCACAAGCTATGGAAAAGTAGATGTAAACACTTAACCATCCTTTCCCCATGAAAAAAAAAGATGTATTTTTCTTGTAGACTTTCCCAAGCAGACTCCTTACCAGTTATTGAAAGGTCCTTTATTTCTAATGCACAAGATACTCAATTGCCAAGAAGATGGTGATATTACTTTTTGTTCCCCATGGGTTGCCTAGACTGTCACAAGAGCTATAATGAAGGCTAACAACAACAATAATAGTTACTGTATTTATGTATAGACTACTACACTGATTAAATGCTCCTTTATTTGGATTTCCAAATTCAAGTCAAAACAGCGGAGAGGTCATAATGCCAATGCTAGGCCGTAGTTTACTGCAGATTTATTATTTTTAAAAAACCCAAACCTAACAAAAATCAGTGAACGAGTATTTTCTTGTACCTCTACATACTCTATTCTGCAATATTACTCTATTATGGGCATAATACATTATCTAATTATAACACACACACACAAAAAACCCCAACCACGACCACACACAAAAAAAAGCCACACAAAAAAATACCCCCAAACCCCAAGTGCACACTTGAGGACTGCCATATATATATAAACAAGAAATTTTATCCAGATCAGTACTGGGGAGTGCGAGTAGATGATGATGTACCTTTCTAATCTTAAAAATCTGTTAAGTATAACTAATCCTATAAGTTAGGCTTGCAACTTTAAAAAAAAAAGGTCAAGTCTTTATTCTTATGGCCCTGTGTTGAAACATTTTTTGTTAAGTTACTTGTACTGCACATATTAAGGTTTCTCTATTCTATACTTGTATGGCCTAGCTTCATTACATGTAAAACAGCATTTATAGAAACATAAAGAATTTTTCAGTGTGCCTATAAAAATAAAAGTTTCAATCAAAGCAATATTGGTTGAATGCATGCAAGAATGATTCTAAGGTAATTGTCAAAATTGATTTTTACTGTAGGCTCTAAGTTATTTTAAACCCTGATGTCTAGGGAAATTAAGATTACATTGACACATAGATTTCTGTACTGCTCCTAGAAGTTTGAATATTTATACTGCTATTAGTTTGGAAATATGCTGGCTCCTCTTCCTAATTAAATGGTCATTCTGACCATTTTACAGTTATTCAGAGAGGGTTCACATCATCTGTAAACTGCTTCACCAACATAAGAAGACTATTAGACTGTTAGAGATTTGATTCTGAAAGAAGATTTAAGAAGTATATTTAAATAATTCCTGACATCTCAACCTGCACAAACTTTTGCTGTAAACATAATTAGACCACTTTTGAAATAAGAAAGAATTGTACTAAAATGTTTGAAAATACTGGCTGAAAATTACATTGACAATGAACTGTTACTCAAATACACTGAATCATCTAAGGAATAGATGCCACTACACCCCTGCATACTTTTAACACCTAAAAAATAAAGATATGCTTTATAGCAACTACATGTGTCCAGTTCTTTGGTAGACAGTAAATGGCCAAATGAGAAAAACATGAAATATTCTAGAAGTCCTATTGTAAGGACTACTTTCTTAGAAGGAGTTAGGAATTTTTTAAGGGAAGAAAAAGGTTACAATTATAAAGATAGCCATTTAATGTCTTTATCTTGTTGACAGCACCTTCCTTTTTGAAATGCTAAAAGGTCTTTCTCTGAATCTTCCTATGTCCTAGTCTTTATCTCTGAAAGACCTAAGCTAAATTATAGCTTTGGTATGCATAGAGGGTTCAGTGAAACTGCACTGCCTAGATTTTGAGAAATCATTCCTTTTGTAACACTATCATGAGCTACAGACAAGAATCTTTAAAAAGGAGGCTTAACTAGCCTAAACACTTAATTACTTTGTTTCTCTGCAGTGCCATGAGGCTCAGACCTCCTGAGGGCAGGCTAGGCAGGCTTGCTCAGCTGGGTTCCTCAGATGGTGCACAGGACTGCAGCTTCTCCCCATTTCCCCTGTGGCAGACGACAAGGAGCTGTGAGGCAGCCCAGGAGCACACCTTTCTTCTTGGCTGCTGGTCACCACTGTGGTAGTGCAACAAATTGGTGGGCAACCCTGGCTGCGGTCTGAGGGCACCATGACCCTGATGCCTGGTTAGCCTAGGGCCTGTCCCAGCTGCTCTGTAATTTCTGTTGCAGGTACACGGAGAAGACAGACACACACAGGCAACTGCTGCTTTCTCACAGCAGTTACATCACCAGCTCACAAAGGCAAGATCAAATGAAAGAACGTCACCTGGATTTGAAGCCAGATGAGACGGACACTTCACTTTTTCCCTCTCAGGTCATCAGGAGCATCTGCCACAGTCAGCAGCAGCTCCAGTGCCTAAGTCAAAAGATGATCATCTTTTCATGTCCTCAACTCCAGACTGACAGAGTATCTGCAATCTGTGTTTAACCAGTTGTTTGTTTGATCTTTTGCATTAGTGTTAAACAGATGTAAAGTACTATTTACATGCAGTTGCACCACAAATTTTCATTTAAGATGCAGGACAACAGTGAATCAAGTCCAAAGAATGCCACTAGATACAGTAAGAGAGTATCATGCTTTGAAATCAACGTCTCATGCCTGTTCTTTTCAGCAAACCAAAAAAAACCCACAATGAAGTATTTACTGCTTTGTAAGCCTCACTACGTTTTACTTTTCTTTCCCTACATTTGTGTAGGTTTTGAATAGATATTGCTATTGAATGTACGCAGAAATTTAACATGCTCTTTGAACAGACATTTTTAAGGTTTCTATTTATGGAAACCAGGTAACGCATACAGAAAATTCAATTAATGTTATACTTGTTTTCATAATTAAATTTCTCTAATTGCATTTTAAACTTTGAACTACACATTACTGTAGATGTTAGTACCAGGAAATGTTGGACTTCTCACTAATCAAAACATACATGAGTGATTATGAACCAGAATTCTCTCATTAATTTCAACATAAACTTAAATTTACTCTTTGGCAAATACCTTGCATGTTAAACGTATAAATAACTTTCCTTATCTTGGTAAACATAACTGGAGATGCAGATGACTGCATTTGCAGCACTTAGAAATACATCTTTGGAGTGCTATGCATGGTTTGTTTAGTTAATTGATTTTACGCATTCTTACTGATTTATGTTTATTTATCAAATTCAGAGAATGCAAATGCTGACCAGCAGTTCGACACACAGTGTTTGGAATTCATACACGTATTCTGATTTGAAGAAAATGTTGAGGATCATTGGTTATATTTCAGAGAATGAAAATATATTTCCAGCCACATATGTTAATCCTTGATCATATGGTGTTCAAAAAGCAAACTGCAATTACATGTCAGTGGCCTGGAAATTCATAATTCGGTTGCTTAAAAGTAGCTATGCATTCAACCCCTCTGAAATGTTACCACATAAAACTGGGCATAAAAAGAAACAAAACAAGCTCTCTTAAAATAAAATACCTGCTTTTCTTTCAGTCATCTTTAATTCTTCTGTTAGAAGAGCAACAAGTGACATTTCCTATTCCCTTACTAGTTTCTTCACACACGGAGATGGAAAGAAATAATATTTGTTGGTGGATTAGGGTGCCTCACTTTCATTGAAGTAGATGGGGAGTCGCACATAATTTTCTTCTGTTAATTCAGCTGTATGATCAGCAATTTTGAGCAGAGAAACAATATCAAACAGCTGGAGACCATTAATATCTTGGTCTTGTACAGCCATTTCTAAAAGCATCTTTGTCATTTCCTAACACATTGTGAGCCCACACCTCCTATGCTCCACTCTAAGCAAACACATTTGCAAATACGGTGCTTTATGTGGTAGAGAGCCTCGTGGCTCTAGAAGATCCAGTCGAGGAAAAAATTAATTCCACCCTACACACTCACACACCTAATGATAAAGATGTAGAATGAATAGAAATTTAATTTGTTAGTGAAGAAACAGGAATAACCAAAATATGGTACCAGACATGCAGCCATAAAGCAAAGCAAGGTAGGACATACTCTAGTAACACTGTGCAACAGAATACATGCAGATTCAACTAAGAGGTTTCTTGAAATATTTTTTTGAAAAATAATAATTCTTTTTCATTACTAAACAGAAATAATGCTTCTTTTTATTATGTTAGAATATTTTGTTTTATTAAGAAATATTTTATTTCTATTATGAAGGTCAAAGAAAGTGTCTTCTGCTAGGAAAAACTTATTCACCATCTGTTTAGTGGAAAATCCGTGACACAGACTGCATATCAGGTGTCTGATTCTTAGTTATATTTCTAGATCAGAGATGCTCTTCCCAGAAGAGTGTTTTATTTCCATTTTACTTCCTATTTTATTTTTTAAAAGCTCCTAGCAAAAGGTGGTTTCCTACAGCTTCAGATCTATGTAGCATATGACAGTGGCTTAAGTTTGCCAAGGGTGATTTCTGCACACTTCATCTAAAGTGCAAGAAAGGTACAACAATAAAGGATTGTTATAATTTATTAATTGTAAGAACAATCTGCAAAACTGATTTCTGTTCCCCAAGTTATAGATGCCAACCTGTCCTCAGGTTGGACCTGTAAAAAGCAATCATCATTACTGCACAAGTAAAACATTTTACAGAACAGAGTATTATTTTCACTTGCAACCAGAAAGTTGTGGTCTAAAAGCTGACCTCAGCAGGAAGTCAAGCAAGATACCCCTTTGTATTGGGTCTGGCTGAGAGGGAGTTAATACTCCCCACAGCAGCCCTCATAGCACTGTGCCCTGCATCAGTAGCTAGAAAGGTGTTGATAGCACACCAGTGTTTTGGCTACTGCTGAGCAGTGCTGGCGCAGCATCAAGGCTGTCTCCCCAACATTTTTGCCCTCCCCTCAATGGCAGGCTGGGGCAGGGCAAGATCTTGGGAGGGGACACAATCAGGACAGCTGACCTAAACTAACCAAACAGATATTCCATACCATATGACGTCAGCTCAGATATAAAAGCTAAGTAAAGGGAGACAGAGGGGGGGCATTTTGTCTTCCGGAGCAACCACTACGCGTACGGAAGCCCTGCTTCCCGAGAAGCGGCTAGACATCGCCTGCTGATGGGAAGTAGAGAATAACATCATTTGTTTTTTTTTTCTTTGCTTTCGCGCGCGCGACCTTTGCTATCACTGTATTAAACTGTCCTTATCTTGACCCACGAGCCTTTTGTTATATTTTCTTCCCCCCCCCCCCCGCTGAGGAGGGGGAGTGATAGAGCGGCTTTGGTGGTCACCTGGCAGCCAACCAGGGTCAACCCACCACACCCTTATACCTTTGTAGGTTTCTTTTCTAATGCAAATAGCCCATTCATAAATTTTCAGGTGAATTACTCTTGGCCACTTTAGGTACACAAGGCATTAACTAAAACAGAGTTATTTCCTTCTTGCTCTAAAAGCAAGAAAAAAGGCTTGGGGATTTAAGGGGAGGGAACATGAGGAAGCTAAGAATAATGTGTGTTTGATCTCTTCGTCATTTCATTTCTTGAAGTGGAAGACTGAAAAATAAAAGGATGTTATTCTCTAGATGGGTGAACTGAAACACAAGCCAAGTTGCACATGATTTATATAGTGGAAATATGTTCAGGGTGAGATATCTCAGCATGTTCCCACATTGCAAGGATTTCCCCATTTATGTAGACAGCATGGAGTAAACAGACAGAAGCCTCTGGCTCTTTTGTTCAACAGATGCACTGCACTGCCATATCAAAAAGTAGCAGAATTTTTACACAGTTTGAAGTAAAGACATGTTATGCAAAGGCAACATGGCATTATGCGTTTTCCACATACTTGGTATACACTTAATATTCCTGGTATTTTGATGTGGGAAATGAGACAGTATAGATTGACAAAAAAAATTCAAATACTGATGACAGTCTTGCTTCAAATACTGATGACAGTAGGGCTTATTTCTACAGTCGGATTCTTATCCTCTTGAGCTGATGCTGTCATGGGAGACAAGTAGGAAGATTTTCAGCTTGTGTATTTTGACAGCACTAATGGAGGGAATGATACCATTAGGATTCTGGTTTTGGAACAACGTAATAACCCCAAGGCCCTTCTAAGGTCTGTAGATATAAAATCTTCTTATAAAAAG
This sequence comes from Buteo buteo, assembly GCF_964188355.1. Classification (NCBI taxonomy): domain Eukaryota; kingdom Metazoa; phylum Chordata; class Aves; order Accipitriformes; family Accipitridae; genus Buteo; species Buteo buteo. The sequence continues at coordinate 20,930,485 of NC_134180.1, forward strand.
AATTTGAAATGGAAAACAGACAGATAAACATCCTATTAATCTAAACTACTGAGTAAATACTACCCATCAACAGGACAAATCCTTACCTCCTCATTTCTGAATTTTATGAACCTGTTTAATGACAAGAAGTTAGTCTACATAAAACAAGAAAAATCGAAAAAACCTTTGGAGTCCCAAACTGACTGCAGAAAAAATCCTTTCTACTATTTTTTGATCCTAGCAAAATGATACAGCTTTCTGAGAAATAGTCCTGCTCTGGGCAGAGCTCTTTTAAATAAAGGGGTTTGTATTTGGTGGAAAGGAAAAGCAGGCACAGCTGAGAAGTTTTCAAGTGATTACTGGTAGAAATATGAGCTAATCCAGGAGGTAAGGGGTAACTAAGTCCATGTGGGCACTGCTAAATAAAAGAAGGCCAGTAAAAAAAAGTCCAGGTCCTGGGCCTCTTATTAGTGGCACTGCTAAACTCCTAGCACAGCCCTTACCTCTGGTTTAGCATATTCTAATCAGAGCAAAAAGAAATATTCAGTAAAAGCAGCTGGCTGTAGGCCAGCTAGATGTAGTTATGTCAATGCTACTTGGTCTTAAAGCCAGTGGCTGGTTCCTAGCCCATTTTATTTGGCAATACAGGTACAACTTAATTAACAGAAGAGCTGCTAAAATGAAAAACAACAATAAATATAGTAGAAGGAGAATTTTGAGAACGCCAGTAATTTTGTTGGAACCAGGAAATGACGTTCTGAACAAAAGACCTAATCAGCTTCAAAACATAGCAGTCAAGGCTCCTTAAGTAGAAGAGGTAGTTCAAGCTGTTCTAAAGTCATTATTCTGATTCCTTCAAAAGGATAAACCAAAGCACCTTAAAATAATATGCTAATATGTTTATCTTCTATGTGAATGAAATTTATGAATGGCTTAACTTTTCAGTATGAGGGCTTGAATTTTATTTTAAGCTGTAGCTATTCAGTTTTAAAGTTTAACTTTACCCTTCGAGATAGCTGTCCATAGTATTGTCTTAATTAATCTTACCCTGCCTTTAGACTGTCAACTTATTAGACAACTCAGCAAGCATGCAATGGGGAATACTTGGGAGCACTAGTACATTTCATCCTCAGATTTTTTTCTTTCTAACCAGAGAAGGTGATGATGAGAAGGCAGGAGGAATGGCATGATATATCTGGATACAGCTGAATTATGCATTGATAATACAAAAAGTTTGCAACACTTCTATTTAATTTTGTTTTGGACTGTCTTCAGATGATTCTTTTAAGCTAAAGGAATATTAAATAATAAAGCATATTTAATATGAAATGTGAATGATGATACAATCTAGAAACAGGTGCTATTTTTTAAAAACACAAATTACTATCATGTTGATATTATTCAACCATATAGTACCTTGAGCTCTTACTGAAGTTTCACAGATGCCTTGTTCATATCCTTTTGATTATCTTAAAATTCAGTAACTGAGTATGATTACATTGAATGAATGCAATGTTTATCAGCACTTATCAGCTTCCTTTGATTTTTGATAGACAGAAACTTCAAGTAGCATGCAGGAGTATAAATTCACTGACTTCAGGGAAGGTATGCTAGCTTCTACCTGGTCAAGATCTGGACTGCAGTGAATAGTGTGCAATTATCACAAGCCACAGGTGACTGCTTAGATCTCAAAGTGATTTACCACAGTAATATTATTCCTCTTTAAATGAGAAGGTGAGTTGTAGAGAGAAAATGAAATTTGCCTAGGACTAACACATAAACAAGGGAATTAGATTGGGTTTTCTTCCAGACACCATTTGTTTCATGCTTTTTTAATGCTCTGCCGCATAGCTTAAATGGTTAATTTTGTAGTAGATTTATAAATCTCTGATGGAGTTCATATTAGTCCATTTTTCTGTCTCACAATTCAGAGCAAGGTGATATTGAAAGGCTTTCTACTAGTTTAAAAGCATTTTAAAATAGTCTAGAAAGAAAAACAAAAGAACCCTCAGGTAAGAAAAGACAATGAAATAATATGCAGTGTCATGTCTGCAGGCTACTTCTACTCAGCCTGGCCTTGGAGGAGACACTTTACTGCTAAGGAGGTGGGCAGCAGGGGCCTTTAGGGCAACACAAGCTGGTCAAAGGACATGGAAGAGTGCATCTCTCTTCTCCCACCTCCTGGTTTCACTCAGCTCTTATCCTTTGTAGTAGCAGTTTGGCTAATTTTTTTCCCAGGTTGGTACTGACACTTCATATGCAACTTGTTCTTTGCATCGCTCAACCCTCAAAAGGGCTGCAAATACACTGGTTCTTGGTGGCTTTCCTCATTGCCTGAAAAGTTCATTCTCAGGCAAGCATGATAAACTCATGTTATAAATAACATTGTCAAAAATAATGTTACAATAAATGTTATAATAAACTCTCAGGTTATCAGTGATTGTTACCATGCTTTCCTCCTCCTCAAAACCTAGTTCTCCAAATCTTTCCTCAAAAGTCATGTTTTCACTGACAGTTCTTATTCTTCTCCCTGGATTAATTCCAAATGTTCAGTATAAAACGTGGTGCTCAAAATTTGCAATAATATTAAAGAGCCCTTACTAAGCAGAAATAAAAGTACAAAGCCTCTGTTTTATCAGAATGCAGAAAAATATTACTGATTAGCCCACAAACTTCCTTTATAAATTCACAAAGAAAAATCAAAATTTGTTTGAGCTCAACCCTAAACCAGAATGCTTAGCAAGTCAGAGCAGATCATTGTATATATATTAAAAAGACTCCAAAGCAAGCATCTACATACCTAAATAGAAGCACTGCTTCTCGTGATGGTTTATTAACAAGAGCGAGCTGAAAAGGATCCATTCGTCACAGGTATCCAACGAATGAAAGAACAAATAACTGGAAAACTTCATTATGAATCTTCTTTCTACTGTGGTGAATCTTTCCCCTTAAAATATATTCTCAGATAAATCTTTGAAAGAAAGATTTTTTCAAATTTAAAATTTTGCTAGATTTGCCCCTCACTTTTACACTTTACAGAGAACTAGTTACAGTTGAGGATTTGGGGGGAGGGCTTAGGCTGTTGGATTTGTTTTGCATTTTAGGAAGTTTCTTGTTTCTATTTAGCTGGCTACCTTTAAAATTATTTTAAGTATATAGGCATTCTCATTATATGCGTATATGAGGTTTGAGAACCTTAATATAACTTGTTGCTGCAGAAAAACTGTAAACGTTTTGATGGGAACCTGTCAAAAGTTAGCACCTGTTTTTCAGAGCATCAACAGCATGTGCCCTCAAGCCTGCAGAAATATAGTGCACACAACCTAGAATGCTCTGCGGTGAGACAGGGCAACAAAATGGCTTATATGTCTATTCCTTATGTTGCAAAATAAGCTAGCAAAAAGTAAAGTTTCGAAACCTCTTTGGGAGTAAAACTACTTTTGCTACCATATCTTGACAGATATAAATTGCTTAGCACTTTTATCTTTGGCTTTACCTTGTCATCTTATTTTACTGCGGGACCAGGCTGTTGGATCTCACCCTTGATTTAACTCGGGCTGTAAGGAGGAGCTCTCCTTCATGCCAGCTCTGAAGAGAAAGTGTCATACAGAATGAGGAATGTAGTTTCTTTTGACATCCCTCTCTTTCTGTGCACTCCTCCTAGGGGCTGCTATTGGCAAAGTCTGATTAGACCTAAGCATTTCTATTATTAGATCCCTGCTTTGCAATGTCATAATTACTGCAATTTGATTTTCAGAAAAGCTATCTTCCTGTGCTTTTATCAGAAATAAATTATTCACTTAGAAAATATTATTTCATGTCATAATGACAACAAGTACTTTCTATTATGAGTTACTAGTATTTATTTGAACCCTGTCACATTCCTAATTTCAAGAGAGTAGTCAGAGTGACAAACTAATGAGAACCGTCACAGGTCACTGTAATTAGAAACATTTTTCAAAGGTGCTTTGTAAGGCAATAGCAGCTATAATGTCATTCATAATTCATTAAAACTTAAAACATTCAAGTGAATACAAAAATGCTATATGTGCAACTTTGCCTGAAACGCTGCACGCAAGAAGAGATGTAAATGTGTTCTAGTTGTATGATAATTTCGCTTTTATTCAAATGACCTAATTTTTTGTCTTTCTTATGATGTGATTACTTTCATAGCACAAATTTCAAAGCTGTGATCAATTTGAATGAAAAATTATTATGACTGGATGTTCCAATTCAATGTTTCTACAAGATAATAAAATGAAGGTAACAGGGATTTAGCATATTATATGAGCATTAAAACTGAATAGCTGAAAAATGTGGGGTTTTTGAGAAATAATGTGCTGCCTCACTTTCATGCCTGCAATGTAGTCAATTAAATATCTTTACTAATTTTAAATAATTTCATTTCTAGAATCTCGAAGTGCACTCTTAAAGACAGCTGATCTAGCAACATTCCAAATAACTGGCCATTACCATTTTCACATCAAGATAGCTTTTTGATTACCTGGTCTTGGTAATTTTTCTTGTTTGTTTTGCTTAATTTGCAAAGTTATTTGTATTCTTTATTCAAATCGTTTAAACTCACTCATTTTAAAGAGGTGTGAAAGAAAGGAAAATATAAGTTCCAAGAACTAAGCTGCAACTGCTAATACAACATGAACTGCAATATTGCTTTGACTCCCAGTGAAAGGATACGTAAGCAAGTAGAAAAAGAAATACACACATGGATCTTTTGCCTTGATCTGTCTTACAAATACAATGCAATTTGAAATTTGTTTGCTTATAACTGTCTGCACTCAATTCTGCTAATGTTTTGCACTTACTGACAGATTTTCTATATTACAAAAATCGGCATTGGGGGCTCTTTGTTATGAGAACGCAATAACAATTTTGCTGGGATTTATCATTAGGATTTATTTAATTACCTTTATAATCTCATTCTTCAAACCAAATGAAGGCAGGCAATAATTCTCTTGGGGTCACATGACCATATCAATGCAGTAACTGGATAGTGGGTTACTTATTGCTCCCCAGATAAATAGATGGATGTTTTCTTTCCATTTTTAATAAATTGGCCTACACATACCATATAGTCTCATAACATAGACAATTCATTTTGAAAATCATCCTTATTATTGTCTGATTCATGCTACATTTTGATAAATAAAGCTTAGAGTCTATTACAAACATGGTTTACAGGAAAACAGTTACAAGTTAAGAGACATCATCTACTTTATAATTAGGACATGTCTAAGCTACTTGGCTGCTTGGTTAACATATCAGCTAGGCTTAAGCATAAGTGACCAGACAGCTGGACTCCTTAGTGAAAAACTCAGTTCCTTGTAAAAACTCTTGAATAAATTCCTGTGATATTAAGATTTTTTTCTCTCTTATTAGACATACTGCACTAGGCTGTAAATAAGTGTTTCATTGTTGTATTGGTAAGACATGCAGAACATTTACAGCAGTCACAAGTGTGTAGTTAGAGGTTTCTAAGATGTGATAGTCAAAAGTGACAATTCAGCTTCCCCAAAGCTTTCCAAAAGTGCAAATATTTTTATCACGAGACTGGTTTTAAAATAGGACAGATAATATTTCTTTCTCATTTATCTTTAGGCCTAAGTTTATATTACCAAGCTTTACTTCGCAACCATGAGAAGCTAAACTATATAATTATGTGTTTCTATGAGAAGCTTTAAGTGGATAAATAAGAACTGCTAAGACTGCACATCAAATTCGCTCACAACCTGGCTGGTGTTGGCTTGCATGCTAAAGATCACAAAATTAACTAGGTTTGAATTTAAAAGGAACCTTCCCCAGGTCAGACAAGCTCAGCTGCAGAATCGGTTTGTTTTTCTATGTACCATGATTTGACTACCTACATTTCTTGCCTGAACAACTTACTGCCATTGTGGTGGCTCCACAAATTAATGAAAGCTTGGTTTCTCTCCTCTTTACCTTAACAGTTATTGTTATATTTTAGGGCTGAAATATATTATGTAACTGAAGATTGTGGAGGTGTTACAGAGATCTGGGATGATCTCAATGGTGAGCAGATGGAAAGAGTTACACTGAGTAGTACACTTAAGAATACCTCTAAACACAATACAAACAGTACTCTCTTCCATGCTGTATATTGTCTATTACTTAGATAAGCTGTCTTGACAAACCTTGTTTACAAAGGGGCATAACTCATACTGATATTTTTTCATTCACTAGGCACCAAATTTGAAATCTCAGTACACAAAAGCACTAAGCTACAAGAAAAGGAATCATTATTTAATTTGTAGGGTGAATTATATTTCAGCTGTTTCCGTTTCTGAGTTACTAATAGCCAATAAAGAAGGAGTCTGAGCTTGAAAAAGCAATCTGCTCCCCATGCTGGATAACAGAAATAAATATCTTCACAAGGAATGTGCTCAATACACCCTCTTTTTCTCTTGAGTCTTGACTGAACCAGATGACTCACCTCCAAATTCTGCCTTTCTATTTAAGTATCTTTAAGTGGAGAAACATTTTCCTCTTTGATTTACCTATCTCACTACAGCCAAGAGTAGTGTACTTTTGGAGAGAGATGTTTCTCCCAGACAGAAAATTACCTCTTATTTTGTCAGATAATCAGTGGACCATATAAACCATTGCTGACCAGCAGACATTTAGCTGGCAACTCTTCCAAGCGCAGTGCCAGATGTTCACCCATGAGCACATACTGTTTGGGTAAGCCACGGACCCTCATCTGGGACAGGAGGAAAGATTACACATTTTTAGCCTGTTGCATTGAAACTCCATGAAGTTCCCATGTACCTTATTGCAACTTTTTCTATATTGGATTATTTCAGCACTTCTTGGCTATACCACATTATACAGCTCCCAGGTTAAGTGAGAAAGTTACTAGATGGAAGAGTAGAAGGTAGACAAATGTTTTTTAATTATTTTTGTCCAGATTTCAAGTTTTTTCCATTATTTTTCATGTTGTGTAATTACTAGGATTATCGTTAGAAATAGACTTTGGTGCTGAGTAGTAGTAGACATCCATTTTCTTAAGGAACGTGAATAAGTTTTAGAGAGGCAAAACCCCAGCTTTTTGCTGAATTTCAGACTATACACTTTCAAGGTACCTTTCTTAGCAAATAAGCATAGGAAAAACCTGTATAGGAGGCATAAAAGAAGTTTTGGATTTCACCTCAGCATAGCACTATGCTTCAGCATGTCATTAAATGTAGAAATGCTTTTAGGCATTTTCCTGACTTAGACTCTACAAGTATTGGCACTATGTATTGACTTGATAGCAAAGCGAGGAATGGAATACAGAACTTGTAACTTGTAGACTTCATAATTAAGTTTTCAGTGCATGTAGGAATTAGTAGTTCTACTTCATATTTTATTAATTTGTCTAAAGTATCTTATAATTCGTGTTTAACATATATGCAATTTAATCCATTCCCACTGTTCCAAAGTGCTGAATACCTTTACAATAACCTTGAAAATAATGCACCTTTGTTCTTAAATATGGTCACAAAAATAATTGCAATGCATATTAATATATACAAGTGACTACTGGAATTATGGGCTATGAAACACTCTGCATGCTTTTCCACCTGAAGACCTCCGTTTGCCATTGAGGGAGTAAAATGGGTGAATCTAAAACAATTCTGGATCTCTCTTGTGGAGGTGCATTATTTTCTCCAAGTAACAGACCAGCCTCCAGGTTCAGAACCTACTCAGATGACAGATGTTACCTTTCAGCTGTTCATTACAACTTCTGTTCCCAAGCCAGAAATAAGTATTTTTAAAAAGACTGAAAATCAGTGTAAAAAACAAAAGGTCTGACTTCTCACTGCACATTGATCAGGACTCACTATTTTATGGAATTGTTTATTTGTTACAGGAATTCTGTGGTACTTGATACTGCAGTGGACTTTTAATTTTCCTGGATTTATACGCATGTTTGTCACTTTCTTTTCTGCTGTCAGAATTTCTATCGACCAACATTTTGTAGTTTTGTACTTTAAAATCTACAGAAATTATTGCTTCAGTTCTAATGCTGTCCTTCATTAGCTTAAGAGTAGAGTAACTGTGTATTTATGTTAATGAATATAATCAAAATCATCATTACTTTTTGTCACTAAAGCATTTGAAAAACTGGGCATGATTCTGAAAAAACTTCAGCAATGCAGAATCATTTCTTGAAAGGCAGAAACTTTATCATATTGATTTCACTAAATTTCACTCAATGATCAAATATCATTCAGTAAAACTTGATAGCTTTAACTATCTGCAACTATTTAAGCAGTATGTTGATAAATATGTGGGGTTTGTATGATGAGTATGTTTTTTTCAGTGTTTTACTGCAATCCTTAATTGCTTACCTGTGGTGAACTATAAGCATTTCCCAGTGGGGAAAAATACTAATTCTGCCTTTTAAAGAACATGGCAAGAACAAGAAATACTTAAATTAGTGAATTCTTTTGACTGTGTCATCAGCCTCATTGATACTTGATACACAGAGTACCATATTCTGAAAAATATTCTTGTAAGAACTTCCTCACCATTTTCCACAATGAGTTGCAGGTGGTCATGTCCAGGTATGCAATGAGTGTACACAAGATTAAACCTCAACCTTGAAAATGTTAATCATGTGAACATTATGTTTAGAGACAATTGAAATGATACAGACAGCAGCAATATCTCTGGGGATTTGTAACATTAAATAATCAAATGGCTTGTTTTCAGATACATTGATTTTCCTATGAAATTCGTTTGAGAGATTATATTCATATAAAAAATGGAGTGACTTGGGGCATAGATGTGTAAAACCTGCAAAATTCAACAATGTACTTCAGATTTCTTGCATTTCAGTATCTTAAGACAGAATTACTTTTAATGATCAGAAAATTTTTTAGGGTAATGCATTTGTCTCTGTGACTTTTCTGCCAAATATTTCCTAGAATACATAAATCAAGCTGGTCATAATGTCCACACATTACTTAATTTTGTAACCCCTCCAAAAGAGTGTCAAATTTTTCTGCTGATAGGTTTTGGAGGTGATTTTTTTTTGGGGGGGGGTATGTGTTGTTTTTGAGGGGAGTAATTTTTTGCATTAGTGATTCTGTTTTAAAAACATGAGAATTACTTTAGTGATTCCCTAAGATCCTTCTAGACCATTATTCTGTCTCTAGCAATGATCCATAGCGTATGACCAGGGGCCAGCATCTTATGCTCTCCCAGTCACCATCATTATGTGGAACTTTCAGCATCCCTAATGGTTTGTGGAAAACAGTTCCACATCTGTGGAACTGTGTGACTGTCGTCACTCTGCGACCGCTCAGTCACTTCTTTTCCACACTGAAGATTCCTACTTTTTCTAATCCTTTTTCATATGGAGCCAAAGGAGATCATCCTCATTTCCCTTCTTTCCACATTTCAGAGAACAACTATAGATCAGTAACAGAGATTTCTTCTCATATTTCAAAGTTGGCTTCCAGTTACTGATGTAAAACAATAATTTATTTCTTCCAGGGGCTTATTTGTATGTAATATATACACATTTGGTTTACACCAATATTTATTGCCAAAGAGAAGAGTACTAAAGACACTAGGGTTTTAGTTTCTGTTCTAAATACTTTTAAATATAAAAATGTAATAACAAGTATAGAAGATAAGCTGTAAAATCAATCTGACCAATATCCTGCATAAAGAACAGGTAAAAGCAGATGCCTTGGAAAGAGTACCAAAACATAGTGAAGTACAGATAAAGCTTCTCCCTGTCTCTAGACCCCCAAATTTAGATCTTTATGTGATAAAGCTCAGCTAAATTTCAATACATTTACAGTAGTCAATTCTGTACTTATTTATAAATTGAAGTTCGGCAGAATAATTCAAGACTGTGTCTTAGCATCTGCTTCTTTTACAAAGTAGCATGTAAGTAGAAAAAAGAAAAATGGAAACATCAATTATAAAATTCTTGAGAGACTGCTAATTTACTTGAACCATTTTACAAAGGTTCCCGAGAAAAACAAACAAAATTAAACCAGGATCTGGAAAATATTTAGGAAAGCAGAGATCATCACTGGCGATAACAATTCTAAAAGGTAGAAGTATTCTGCAAACTCTCAGCAATCCAGAACTGTAAAAGCAAAAGGAGCCAAATGATGAATCAAACACCCTGTAATATATTTCTTTTTGTCAAATACAGACCAACCTTATTTTGTGCTCCTGTCTGTTTCTTACTAATGAAAAAAGAAAAATATTAGGCATTTGCTGTGAAATTCAAACCTACTGTACTGTATGTAAGTGCAGTATAACTGAGATGATGCATGTGAACAGAAACAACCATCACTTTACAGGAAAAAAAGAAAAAAAGAAGTCTTTCCTCTTAAAACATCACATTTTTAACCAAATAACCAAATACGCAGTGGCAGTATCTGCTTGGACAAGGTTCCCAGTAATGTGTGACATCTGAACTGAAGATAGGCTGAGAATATTCACAGACCTGATTAAAAGCTCATGGAAGTGGTGTACCCAGATGACAACTGCTATGATTCATGTGAAAAGATCATAGAGAAAGTCATCCACTTGAGAAAAAAAATCCAGCTGCAAAGAATTCTAAGCTCATCTTAAAATCCAACATTTCACAAAATATTTATTTCCTGCTTTTTCCAGATTCTGCATAACATTTAAATATTTTATAGAATGTTATCTATCCAAAAGAATTTTGAACCATCACCTATATTTCTGTAGAAAAAAATGGTGAATGCAAATAAACATAGCACAATAGAGAGTAAAAGCCTTTTTGTAACTTACCATGAATACATGATACCTACACAGCAGTACTATTTTTACTCTGAGAACAAGTATTATTTTCATTACTTGCAGGTCTTATCAGAAGTTTTGTTTCAGCAAAACACCTATGTGGGCAATCTGTACCACTAATCCATGTTTTCATGAGCGACCTCTTACCTCTGTGCTTTCAGCTTCGGATAATTGTTTCTACAGTGTTTTTACTTATTGCCAGTAACATTACCCAACAAAATATATTGTTTATACAACATTTTCATGTTTCTTGGAAATAGCCATTATTTTGGAATAGACAGGTCAACTCTTGCTTGTTTTGCACTTGAGCAAAAGAAAATTCTACATGCATTTCTTTTTTGTTTCACTTCTAGCAAGCTAAGTAATCTGAAAGACCTATTGGGATCTGACTCCCAACTGACTAAAAACTTACTCCATAGCCATAAAATTACACTCTTGTATTTCAATCACCGCAATGCCTTCTACCATTTAATGAACAGCCTTGTATTGGGTTTATGTGGCAAGATTTTGGTAGTTGGGGGGTTATAGGGGTGGCTTCTGTGAGAAGCCCGTGTCCGACAGAGCCAATACCAGCCAGCTCTAAGATGGAGCTGCTGCTGGCCAAGGCCAAGCCCATCAGCGATAGTGGTAGCGCCTCTGGGGTAACATATTTAAGAAGGAAAAAAAAAAGTTGCTGGGAGAGACAGAAATGGCAGCTGGAGAAAGGAGTGAGAACATTTAAGAGAAACAACCCTGCAGGCACCAAGGTCAGTGAAGAAGGAGGGGGAGGAGGTCCTCCAGGTGCCAGAGCAGAGATTCCCCTGCAGCCCATGGAGGACCCCATGCCGGAGCAGGTGGATGCCCAAAGGAGGCTGTGACCTCATGGGAAGCCCGCGCTGGAGCAGGCTCCTGGCAGGACCTGTGGCCCTGTGGAGAGAGGATCCCACGCTGGAGCAGGTTTTCTGGCAGGACTTGTGACCCCGTGGGGGACCCACGCTGGAGCAGTGTGCTCCTGAAGGACTGCACCCCGTGGAAGGGACCCATGCTGGAGCAGTTCGTGAAGGACTGCAGGCCGTGGGAAAGACCCGTGTCAGAGAAGTTCATGGAGGACTGTCTCCTGTGGGTGGGACCCCACAATGGAGCAGGGGAAGAGTGTAATGAGTCCTGCCCCTGAGGAGGATGAAGCAGCAGAGACAACGTGTGATGAACTGACCGTAAACCCCATTCCCTGTCCCCCTGCACCGCTGGGGGGAGTTAGGTAGAGAATCCAGGAGTGAAGTCGTGCCCAGGAAGAAGGGAGGGGTGGAGGGAAGATGTTTTGAGATTTGGTTTTATTTCTCATTACCCTAGTGTTGTTGATTGGCAATAAATTGAGTTAATTTTCCCCAACTTGAGTCTGGTTTGCCCGCAATGGTAACTGGTGAGTGATCTCTCCCTGTCCCTATCTCGACCCACAAGCCCTTTGCTATATTTTTCTCTCCCTTGCCCAGCTTGGAGGGATGGGGAATGATGGAACAGCTTTGGAGGGCACCTGGCATTCAGCCAGGGTTAACCTACCACAAGTCTTCAATAAAAACACTTGTAACTGCAGAAAGTTCAGCCAAGAAGGAATTTGCAATCCTTCCTTAGCTCTAGCCCAAAAATGTACTTGTAATTACAGAAGAGACTAAGACTAATGTTAACAAACTAAATCCACCACTGAACAGCAGCATTTCTTCTACCAGTAATGGATAAACAGAGATTTTATCAGATTACCATAATAATTTAATTTCTGAAAATACTGTGCCCTTAGATCCAGAGTTTACTTTGTTTCATTGCTAGTCACAACAACAGGGGTCATCTAGAGCTAGAAACAAGTTAAAGATTGGTTATTCCTTTAAGCACGGGAAAAAAAATGTGGTAGGCTTGCTTTGTGTAGGTTTGGGTCTTGACCATAGGATGTGGAAGGGATGAGACTAAGACTTCTACATATTTTATGTCATGAAATCATTTGCTGTAGGAGTGAGACCCACCTCCCCTTACTGGCAAGCTACCTGCAGTATAAAATGGAATTACTCCTCTGCTTTGCATGTCAGGGCCTGTGCTTCCAGTAAAAAGTCTCACATTTCAGCCCTGGCAGTAAGCAGGGCTATCTTGCAGTAGTTCGTATTTGTTACTTTTAGGGAGCAGAGATTGGAATCAGTCGTGAAACAGCCACAACGGTGGTACAGAAGCTTCATCAAGCTTAAGGATGTAGATCTTTATAGTTTGGGAGTCTGGCATGGAAGCCTTTCACTTTTTACTCTTCTGTCATCTATATAGGATGCATTTTACTCTAAACCCATGATTTCACAAAGCTGTTTTATTTGCAAATTTTGTGTTGTCTGAAAAAAAGGCAATGAAGAACTATAGTGAATCAATTAAGAATAAAGCTTAAAGGTATTTAATTTCTTTGTTTCTCTTAACACTGTTCATAATTTCCTTTTCTTCCAATGACTATCCTGTGTCATTTGACAATTCATTAAAACAGGCCCTTTTTTCATACATACACACTAAATAAGCCATACTCATATCCCAACCATCTGGAGTCATGTTTCAGATCCACCTCTGTGAGTTCTCAACTATTTCACTCTATAGTTTTGCTTCACATTTACCCTTTAACTGTAAAACTATTTTAAATAAATTTATTACACATCAATAAGTCTGTAATATGAATTGTTTCCACTATCAAATGTAAATACAATTTTTTTTTTGTAATTTACTCTTTTGTAGCTCATCTCCAAATGCTTATAACTATGCCTTCTTGTTCCCCCAGTCTCATTTGATATCCCAGATCTACAATTCATTATAACCTTTCTGCTGTTTTCTTAGTTATCATCAGCATTTGTGACATTCAACATTGAATCTCACACAGTGGTAGGAAAAAAAAAAAAAAGATGCTGTCCTTTTTCTGGTATCAGCTAATGTATAATCCTGAAAATGTAACTAGAGATGCAATACATTTTAATAAGTATTTAGTGCAACATTTAGTTTTCTCTAACACTGATACAAAGGTTATTTACATGGAAAAGAAAAGGTTCTTCCTAATCAGGGACCTGGATTAACACCCTGAATATTTTTTAAATATTTTGAAGAGGAGAATCTGTTTAAAGTGAAGCTCCATACAGAATGGATTAAAACCATTAGATACAGTTTTATTTGAATGACTGTACTCTTTGCAGCATTGGCAGGAAGTCCCAAGACAGACAGAAAGAACTATTCCTAGTTATTATCTAATCTCCTTTCCAATTAGATCTGAAAGGTAGATGAAATAGTAAATTGCACAGTCTACAGTTTAGGACTCTCAAACTCTTTCATTCACTTATTTTCCCCTTTTTCTAATGAGCTGTAGAACAATGTTCAGCCACTATTTCTTCATACTCACTAGAGTGTTGTTTTGATGAAAAAAAATATTATTATTTTTATTCTTCCTTCAGCAGTCTTTCCTTATAAATGCTGACCTAAAAACTAGCCTCATGGGGATACAAACATTCTCTTGCCAATAAAGATTCTTAAAGTCCGCAGTGGAGGCCTGACCCAAGACAGCAGGTGGTCAATACACTATGACAGAATATTCTAGAAAATAAGGGATGTATTAGTACAGTCCATCTATCTTTATGGTATTTAGAGATATACTTATATAAAACCTTTAAATTGAAAAGGTTTCCTGAGAAATTTAAAAGTATCTGAGCTACTTTCATTGTTTGGAGTTTGTTTTGTTTTGTTTTGTGTGGTTTGGGTTTTTTAAAGAGAATTTAACATGGGAACTCAGAAATAAGGGTCATTAGTAATCAGCAGCTCCAGGGGTTATTTTAAGCTTCCTTGTACACTGTTTGATAACAGGACACTGTCAAACCTGAATATCATCTGGTGAAACTCAAAACTGTAGCTCCATCTGTGCATTTCTCCCTTAAGACAAAGAGCTCTGACATACCAGTTGAACTGTCATGGTAAAAATAACCATAAAAAGCATTTTATGAAATAGAAATCTTGTCTAATCTGAAGCCATCTACTTCAATTTTCTTAAGTCTTATTGACCACACATTAGCACATACTACCTTCGTTTAATCACTATTTTCTATTATATAAAATTTGCAGTAAGTAAATGCATTTGGGTTCTTCCAAGTTGAAGATGGGACATTCTGTAATGTAAGTGAAATTGCTTAATAGCTGTCTTCAAATCATATGTTTCAGATTACTTTCTCCACAGAAAAAAAAATGCAAACCAAGTTACTTCATTTAATATCAGTTCCTACCTAATAGTTTTTTATTTTACAGTGTAACTCTTTCTGTTCCAGAATGTTCATCTCAAACAAATGATGCTATGAGATACTTTGTTCCTCCCTTTAACAATGTCATTGTTCAGTTCATTTGTAACTCGCATTATCCATTATCCTAAATTGTCAGTGAATTCAGTCACTTGTGACATGTAGTATCACAGTTTACTCTAATGCAGAAAAACAAAAAACAATGAAGGAAAAAACCTCCAAACCTCATGGTGAATAATTATTACTACAAAATCTCACTGCGTAATAAGGATTTATAATAAATGTATAGCCAGTGAGAAACAGTTGGCTTTTGTTTTTCTGGCATTTTCTGTAAGCAGTACTATGAGAAGTGAAGGATAAAAATGTAAAAGTTATTGCTACAGCACTTAATGTAATATGACAATCCAGGAAGAAACAGCTGTTTGATTCCTCTCTTAAACTCTGTACAGGTTAGTCTATCGAATCAAGTGCACATCATCATCTTATCTCCCAATTTCTACTGCTGCATCACAGATCCCATGTGTTCTCTCTGGGACTGTGATAACTAGAGATAGCTAGCAGAGGCTGACAGTTTGCAGAATTCAGAATAGCAGCATTTCCTTCTAAAAGGCATTTTTCCCTTGTTGAATATGGCATAGAAAACAGGCAGCATCATCTACACCAGTAACATATACTGGCCAGGCTGTCCATCTGAGGTGGCCACGAGTGTCCTGCTTAAAACAAAAATGATACTGAACTACATTTTATTGTTTAGGTACCTTATTATTATTTATTGCTACTAAAAGCAATCCTTTGCTTTTGTTTGTCAAACGTTTTTCCCACTGAAGTTTCAGTCCTTTATTTTTGTCGCAAACCACAGTTCCCTGTTGAACTGGAAAGTGTCAGACTCTTGCACGCAAAAGTCATTCAGAGGCAGAATCAGCTGAGCTACTGTGGGTACATGGTAACAGCACTGTGCATTAACGCACTACTACGTTCACTCAGTGACCTAAACAGGTACTACCGCCCCTGGGAAAGCACAACTGTTACCAAAAATGTTGTTGTTACTACCTAATCTTGCTAGTTCATTAAATACCTCTTTAAGCATCTTATTTCATTCCAACATGGTGGCTACCATTTTTAGATTAGTGATTTAGCCCATTTTTCCTGCAATGAAGTGAACAAGAAGACTATAAATCTAGATGTACATTTTTCACTATTTCTATGATTCTATAGTTTGTACTTCACAATGAAGTAGAGAGGAAACTCTACATGAAATATTAAACCCCAAAGACTTCTATTTCCACATTATTCAACTTCCATTGAGGTGACAGTAAAGTTTTGAAAAACAGTCTCAAAAGAACAGTGAAAGTTTTGTTTTATCAAAGCTTTCCTATTTGCTTTTTTAATAGTCTGAGGACTCCAAACCCTTACCCCTGTCTCCCCCTTTTTGTTGCTTCTCACAAGAGGCTCTTGCACTCACCACTTGGGAATAAGCACCACACAACTCTCAATTCTGTCTTACAATGCAGAAAGTCCCATAATTTTGACTAAGCAGTTGTACCCAGGGACAAAAATATTTCTGCTCGTGCACTGTTTATTATTAAAGAAACAGCAGTTACATTATCACCCCTCTGTTGCTCATAGTTATTATTTATGAGTGTTTTCTTTACTTGCAGAAGCAATCACAGATATTTACATCTTTCAAGGATACTTAGGCAAGAGTACAATTAGAAAATATTGCTACAAAATATGGGGCTACAGCTTCTATCAAATGCTTACAAAGCCTAACAACTTTGCATACAACAATTTGACAATGCTGTAATTGGGTGAGCAAGCAAATTTTATCTATTGGGTAGAACATCAACCACTATTAAAAAAATTCTCCAAAACTGAACCAGTGTTCAACAGTAAAGAAAAGATTCGAACCAACTGTTGCAGAAACAGTACTATTGATCTTCCTAGTGTGATTTAAACTTACAGAGATATAGAATAAAGGCTTTTTTCAAGGCTCCCAGACCACAAACGCCACCCATGATGCAATTAGGGACAGAACAGTGTCCTGGATCATACCTGCTATGTCCTTAGAGGCTCTGTGAAGGAGCTAAGTGTGCCTACTGTGTGCACAGGACAGTTGGTTAACCACAAAGGGCTACGGTTCCTCTCAGTGATAGCGCTGAAGAGGAACTTGTTCCACTTCATCACCCAGACAACCAAACATCAATTTCCATTACCTTTTGTCATCTCTTATTTCACATGAATTATTTATTTAGAGCTTTTTTTTTCTTTTCTTTCTGTCTAGTGGTATTGATGGTAGTCTAGATATAGTTGTATTTGAACAAGATTAAATTTTATAACTAAAACCCCATATTACATAATAAATCATGTAATAGTAAGCATTTTATCTGATATTATTATTATTATTAATGCTTACAAAACCCATCAGTAGCAAGGGACCATGTTACTGATAACACAATATCTTCTATAGGGTAGTGACATGTTACACTAGGAAAATATTTCAAATTCCTCAATCCCTATCCTTTTCCTTTCAGATTACTGTTATTTAAAGATGCTGTACTACAGTACAACTTCATATGCTGCATAAAGCTCCTTAATCCAGATGCTGTGATGTGGTTTTTACAGCAGATGTCTGAAATTTCTTTGCCATACTTTGGCTCTACAGCAGACATAATAAGGGAGGCAAACTCATTACAGGAACCCCAGGGACATCTTAAAAAGGTATGGATCTCACAAACACAGTTGTCTTAGGCATCACAGGGAAGTGAAGATGCTCATACACACGTCTAGAAGCAATGTTTTATGTATGTTTGAGAAACAGATATCACTGGCGAAGGTATATTTATGAATTAATAGCAAGTTAGGACATTGATGAGTATTAGAATCCTAAGTGCTTTTAAAAAGTCATCTATGCACTACACTGGCAAATCTTTATTGTGCACGGGCCCATGACTAGCCATCATTTTTGCTATACTGTTATAATGAAATTTAATGAAGATTGTCTTGTAGGACAGTGATAAAACTGGTTTCCTTTCTATTATAAAAGTTCTATATGTCAGGTACAAAATAAATGTGTGGATTCATTTAAGACTGGAAAAAAAAGAGTAAATACATTTTAAACAAACTCTAAGCAAATAGCAAAAAAACATTATCAGCCAAAGACGTTTCATTTTCATAGAATCATAGAATCATTTAGGTTGGAAAAGACCTTCAAGATCATCGAGTCCAACCATTAACCATGCCCACTAAACCAGGTCCTGAAGTACCCTGTCCACTCGTTTTTCATGATGAACATGACCATACACAGCATCCTACAAAATTTGTTTCTGATGACTTCTGGTTTTCTCAAGCTCACCTAAGCCTTAAATTAATTTTAAGTGTAATGCAAATAAGAAAGAAGTTTAACTTTGCAATTTTTTTAGATATTAGAAAAAGCAAAATTTGTCAAAAGACTTAGCCCATGTATTTACTTAATTTTAATTTGGAGAAAAAACACAAAGCATACAATCTACTAAATTCATTACTAGAACAGACTAAGTTAATTTCTCTGAAATTCAATTACAAAGAACTGATTTGAGCAATTTAATATTTGACAAGCTACAAATAATTTCAGTTAACAAGGCAGTTTTATAAATTAGCCTTATGCCACATTTTGCTTTTGTGAGATCACATACAGTCTAAGCATTTTTGCTAAGCTCATTATTACTATGGTATCCCAGCACCTATTTTAGAAAACTCTTCTTACAAGCAATGTCATTTTACTCAATTGCTCAGAATGATAAGAATATGCACTTTTAAAATAGGAATGATTATAATTTGCTTCCAAACTAGCAGAGCATAGCAGCTCAGGACCTAATCTAAACCCATATTCTTTACATTCACTTCAGGGAACTCCAAGTTTGTAGCAATTACAGAGTTGTGGATTACTGAACTTTAACAAGAGCTAGCTGGATCCAGCCTTAGGAATCACTGCATTTAGAAGACTTCATAATGCATTTTGTGCTTATTTTGGAAGATACTAAAGTGCATTACACAGGCTAGTCACTCTAGATTCTCAGAATTTCAGAACTGACCTAATTGTTCCCATTAAAATCAATACAAGATTTACTGTTGACTTCTAAGAAGATAGAGCTAAACTAGTGGTAAGTAATTTTGAATTTGCCCTTTCAGAAACAATATGGATTTACTGTTTGCTTCCTTTAGGAGAGGGGCAGATAGTGCCAGGCCAAATTTTAACATCCTTATCCAGACTTAGTTTCCACTCATTTAAGTGGAAACTGTACCTGAATATAATCAATGAATTGATTAAGGATCTGGGGATTTGACCCCCTGATTGAAGAAAAAATAAAAGGTTTTACTTTGCTCTTTAGAAGCCTTCAGTTTCAGGAATGTAATTTCTAGTATGCCTAGGACTACAGAGGGAAACCTAGCATGTTTCACAAAGTGTCCAAAGAAATGTCAGATAATTTAAAAGGTATTTATATTTGCATTTAAGATTTGAACATAATAATGTCTAAAATCCTTTGTCTATTAGGCACATACTTCCTTAAGGGTAAAATGTCCTATGGAAAGTAGAATTATTTTTATAACTGAAAAAAACAACTAAAACATAGAGATGGGAATTTATCAGGACAGAGATAGCCTTTCACAGGTTCAAATACTGGAATCTTCAAAATTTGGTCTAAAAACAGGTACCCTTTTAGCACTATTACTGGATGAATTCCTTTTTACCTAGAGTTGCCAAATATATACATGGAACAGTGTAAATGTATAGGAAACTGTAATTAAACAGGACATTTAAGGTCAAAGCCATTAGGGCCTGGCAACTCTTGTTTCTTTCTTGACTGAAATTACTCACTCCATAAGAAGTCTGAATAAGGCAACTGTGAGGTTAAAATGCAGATGGAGAAAACAGGGCTGCTGGATAGAACTACTGAAATAGAATGAATACCAGAAGTAATGCATATTGTAGCTGTTTATGCCCTATATATATTAAAAGAAAATACACCGTAGATTATAATTAGCTGATTTTGTCTTTAATGTATTTATAGTTTCAGTTGGTTGGGGATGAGCATGGTATAAGCTCTTCTGTACATGGAAGGGTATGAATATACTGATTTCAATAGCTGAGCTATTAAACATCATTTTATGGCTTTACTAACTTCTTGATTCTAAACTTCTGGCTGCGAAATATTTTTGTTGTTGCTGTTGTTAACGTGAAAAAGCTGCTGTATGTGAAGGTTCCATAAATGAGCACTATGAAATACTTAAATTCCACACACCTTGAATCTAAGAGTGCACTAAAGTGCAGTTGAGTGCCCTCTTTGTTATCACGGGCAGTATAAAGCATTACATAGTCCTGACAAGTGTAAAGGAAAGTAGTTCTGAAAATTTTGATGAGCTACACATTGCAAAATGTTTTTCTGTTTTGTTTTGGGGGTTGGAGGGGGTGTTTTGTTGTTTTGTTGGGTTTTCTTTTTCATTATCTCTATTACTCAGATTGATGCTGTTTTGAGCAGAATTCTTTTTCCAGAGCTGCAGACAAATATGCATTATAATAGTTGGCCTCTTATGTGCAGTGGCTTCAGGGACTTCCTATTGATTTCATAGCTGTCCATATAGATCTCAGCCTTTTATGTGAACCTGAAAAGATTTCCTTATTAGAAGCTGTTCAGATGAGGTTTTCTTTTTAAAGACAGCAATCCATGCATAATGTCTGTAGACAGGTGGTCTTCAGAAATTTCTCTGCTTGCTTATCATCAAACTACTTTTTATGGCTCAGTGGTAAAGTATAAAGAAAGATCAAACATAAACCGATTGATGGTACAGTTCAGGAGAGAAAAGACCACAAAGGATCACCTACCATCTCTGTGGAGGCCTACACTTTATTAGAGGCCATATTCTGCTACTCTTTAGCAGTACTTAGCAGAGGAAGAGTAGCAATATCTGTCTTCAAATGAAGGAACAATACTAAGCTGCCTTTCAGTAGAACTGGAAGGTCAATACTAAGTGGGATAAGTATTCATTTCAGCCACTGAAAGGACACACATCCTGCTGTCAAGGGTGCTTATTTGGTTCATCCTATAGCAAATTATTCTTGCGACACAAGAAGGTGGGCTAGCAGCCATTAGTCAGTGAACCATGACATTTCTACACTCTGCATGTAAAATGACTCACTCAACAGAAGCCTGTAAAACAGAAAATGTAACAGTCACACAGCCTGCACCCACCGAGCAGACTACCAAGGTTTCTGCCTTGCACTATAGTTAGTAGTACCTGATTCCCTGAAGGAACCTCTGAGAGAAAGCAGCCTACCTGCACTCAAGGTCCTAAGATGCCTAGTCTTAAGGGGATACAATAGCAACATGCCCTCTTACCTGGAAACCTCAAGCAGTCGCTATTTTTTAAGGGGAGACTTGTATTAGGCATTTAGGTGGTATCAAGAGTCCCAAATTCACACTGAAATTTATATATTGAGGCAACCTTCAACTACACTGTCTTCTTAAGCATCAGACCAGGAAAGGAACCAAAGTTATATGTTTAATTAGGTGTGACTGACCTACAGCTGAGAACTTGCTGTATTTTCACTTGTCCACTAGGTGACTATTTTATCAGTTATGTGCCATTCTACTGTGAGCAATTTTTTAGTTCTATGGCATGACATCTGCAAAATGTAACTGGTATGAGATTCTTTTTATTACCTTAAATGAAATAGGAAAAAAGAAAAGAGTTCATTAACTCAAGACTCTCAAAATGCAGGGAGAGTAATACCAGAGGGTAGAAGAGGTGTCCAGGGAAGACTGCACAAAAACCTTAATTTTAGCAATTCTTAAGTTCTGGGAGCTTCATCTTGCAAAAATTCTTTAACATAATATTTTATAGGAAACACTACGTAACATGTTGTTCTGTTAATACTAATGTACCATGCAATCCATAATAGTATTTATAAAATAAAAATGCATCCCCCCCCTTAAGCAGTTGTGTCTGACAGCACACAATTTAAATCTTGGCCATAGAGCATCCTAAGCAGAAAGCATGAAATATGTAAATGAGATAATTAGTCTGGAGATGAGACAATTGATGCAGACATCCATCTATGCATGAAGATTCTGGGGATAAGGAAAAGGCCAAGTACTTTTCCTTAAGCCTCTGAGACCTGTGCTACAGATTTATTAAGGAAGAAGATTTCAAAACAACTACTTCATTGCAAACCAATTAAAATTTTAATTATATTATCTTAAGTTTTGAAAAGCTGTCAGACCTACAGATAATTCCTCAGACCTTAATGCTATAATGCATGCACAGTCTACTTTTACGTTTGCATGAAATAACATACACCACAATGTGCTATGGGATAAAAACATAGTGCATACATATCAAAATACATTTAATACAGTCAAATTTTATTTAAAAAATCTAGTTTTATCTAATGTGCTTAGATGTGTTCTATTCTTTACATGTGTTCATATGTGGATTGTAAACTGGATTGATTTGTCCAGCAATAGTAACAGACTGAAAGCATAAGAATAATGTGAAATGAGAGCTCCTAAGTGGTGGAACTGGACTGTTATTACTGCAAACATGGGGTCTGGACTTCTCTTGTTAAGTGCTTCAAATCAACTTAACTATGTTGCCACTGAAGTGACAGATTTTAATTAGGGGTTAGTCTTTGGCAGCCACACTAGCCTTGTGCTAGAGATCTTGTAGGGCACATACATCCATACTGGCTGTAGATCTGCAGAAATAGCACATATTACTGGGGATTCTGTGGAGCAAAGGTATTTCTACAAAATTAAAATTTATTTTTACTCCACAGACTATTCTTTGCCTCTAATCCAGGTTTTAGGGCAGTGTTTGCTGTGTGGCTTATTGTAAAATAAGGAAGCTTTCTTTTTTCCAAGTATTTTATCAGTATTCAGAACACTCAATGAAAGTGTATATCCCGCTGTGCCTCAAGATCAGCGAGAGATTAGCGCCTTCTGAATTTAAGGGCTTTTGGTTTTCACTGTTGTTGGTCCTCAGCAAGACAGATTTAAAAGTTTCTTTGAGGGATATTCACTATGCTATATATACACCTTCACAGAACAGCTACAATCTGCTCTGTTACCTTAACAGACATACTTTGAACATTTAAAATACTAGTCCAAAACTTCAGCTGGCATAAACCAGTATAAATCACATAATAACTGACAGAGGGACTTCTGTGCTTGTTTAATGAATGTTTTTGTTCGATTATTGTAAATACAGGAATTACAGAGCAAGTAGAGTACAGAAGACAAGTATTAACAGTATAAACAGTGCCATTGATCTTTTAAAGAGTAAAAAGGGAAACAACGGGAGACAAGAGTGTGAAGCTAGAGCTTGACCACTACACTTGTTAGAGAAGCAACTAGTAAACTCACACAGTAACCCACAGTAGATGCTACAGGGCTACAGATAAGAGAGGGTGTAGGAAACAGGTCAGTAAGCAGCAGATCAGTATTTCATTGGGAGTGCACAAGATTGTCAGCAAATGTGCCCCCTATTACTCAGGGTTGATTCATTTTCTGCTGCATTCATGACAGAAATCTACAGCACTGTAAAGCAATCTCATGAATGCATCATTAACTTCTGCAGGTGCATCTGGAAAAGCATGGTAGAATTGTTTTATAAGAAATATAGACAATTAATTTCAATGATATTAGACCATGTGGTATCACTTAGAGTTCCTCTATAAAGCATTTTGAAAGTATACTGCTCTTTATAAGCTATTATTACAGGTATGACACCTTTTTGTCATCATTTGGAAACTTGGAAATCCGAAATACATTCATGAAAGAAGAATTAAGGCTAAGAAAAAATATAAAGCACAAAAAAAAAATAGAAATACTGAGTTAGAAACCTCCAGAGTTTTCAAACTTGCATCCTTCTGTGATTATCTGACCACAGTGAACTGAAGATTGTATAGATCACCATTCAGAGTTATGAAAAATGGCAGTGATTTGAATAGCCAGTTCTTCCACGGAAAAGCTCAGCTCAAACAAGAAAGCTTTATTGATGAACTTCTTCCATTTAATTAAACAAAAGGTTGTTTTTCAAGTTCTTGGAAACCATCAGTGCCTACTGTTCTTATTCTTGGGAGAAAAGATTTAGTCGGCAATATTCAGCAGCACCAACTGTGCCCCCAAATGCTCCTTATCTTAGTAGAGTCTTTTTAATCACAGGAGAAGTATTTCTGCAATATCCTTTGATCCAGAAAGCATCCCTGAGCCATGATTTGAGAAATTATTTCTTCTCATTTTCCTTTTATTTTCCCTAGCTGTCACCAAGTGCTGCCCCCCATTGTTGGCAATTTCCATTTGCTTATATTTTCCTATTCCCTTTCTCTGCTTTCTTTCTCAAGGGATACTGGTCCTTCTATTCAATTGGAGGCTGTTCACTCTAAAAATAAAATCTGAGATGAAGAACACAAACCAGAACGGTTCTTGTGAATTTTGGCTTTCCTCAAAATACATATGTGTGGAGAACACTAACCTTGTAGATAGTGGGTTTGGGCAGCCCTAGAGACAACAGTAAGTAAAGCCACAGAGTTTTAGTACCGGGTTCAAGGCCTATTTTCTTATTTTTCATACCTATATGTAATGCTTGCTTGTATTTAAGGCATTGGTAAAACTGTATATAGTTACCAAGATCTAAATACCTGTCTAGTCATAACCTCTGTGTTCCTTATAATAAATGGAAACAGATGAGGAACATGAATTTGGTGCTGAGAGAGACTGAAGGAGTTAATGTCTCAAACATTGTGGTGGGGCAGTTCTGCTTAACGACTAACTCTGCATAACAACAAATTCTGCCTAGCAAGGAACCCCAGGTGAAAAGAAGCCCATGAACACCCATCCACAAAAGGAGGGGGAGGTCATGCTGGAGGGTGCACAGCTCCCTGTTCTGTTGTGCTGTTCTGATGTGCTGAACAAGGCAGCTCACCATGTATGGTGAAAGATCAGGTCTGCAGGGAAGGGGAAGCTACTCCCCAAATGATCCCCAAGCCTGCAGCCCAAAGGCTACCTAATTAGCCTAATGAGTTCAGGTGCTTGCCGGAAGGAGGGGCAAGGATGATAAAAGGACACAAACTGAAGCCGCATGTGTGCAAGCCCACCAGAACTGGACCCCTCAGCTGACTGGACCCCTCGGCTCACTGAACCAATGCTGGATCCAGGACTGGTGAAATCTTTCTTTCTCTTCTCTCTCTCTTTCCCTTTTCTGTAATCCCTACACCTCATCCCTTTAGACAAAAACTGTTGACCAAGTCTGGGACTAGGAGTGGATCCAGCTGCCTCTAGGCTCCTCGCTGAGAAGGAGTCTAGAAAGCAAGGGGGTCCGCTCTGAACCTCGTGACTCAATGGGAGGGCTCTTCTTATTGTCTTCCCTGAACTGATTCCCAAATAAGCAAGGCCTGTAGTATATGCTGATGTATGGTTAGCACGTTACACAGTTTACTGACATAGTTTCATGCCAATTTTTGATGTGAGCATACCAATTCTGGTGGTGAGCATGCCAATTCTTGTTGTGAACAAATAAAAATTGAGTTTTGTGAGTTAAAGGATCCCTGGTGTCATTTCACCTTAATCCTGACCTGGGAATTGGCAAACCTGAGTCATCATCTTGAGAAATTGGGACGTAACCCGTGAAGATTGGGGTGTCTGTAATTTTAAGCTATTTACTGCTGATGTTTTAACCTGGCATAAAAATCTGATGGCTAATGAAACCTTGCTTCATCCAGGCCCTGTTTTCAACATGATACCATGTATTTTTCACATGTCAAAAAAGGATTAGTTATGCAATGCTATCGTTCTTTCTTGTTGCTGCTTTGCAATTAGATCATGCTCCCTTTGCACTGAGGTTAACAACTCTGCTGAATAAAATGGGGCCAAAGCAGAATTGGAGCAAATAACTTGATGAGAAATTTCATGATCTGAATTTATGCTGAAGTGCAACTGTGAATGCCTACAGCAAAATACAAATTAGAAAATTGTCTGTTCTGAAGCCTGCCTTCAATTGCAGTTCCCATGCTTGGAGGTGGTAGTTTTGATTTAGGTTCTTCTGAGACAACAACGTATTGGTAACTAACATTCCTACTAACACAATGCAAAAATTGCTAACAAATCTTTATCTAGTTTTTTAAAAATATATTCTGTACATGCAGCAGTGCCAGAAACCACCTTGTACAGCATTCAAACACAGAAGACAACTAATGTTTTCTTAACTATCAGCCAGCCATCTTTCTTCAAAACTCATCTCATCCAAACTCCAAACACACTCCTCAAGTTTTCCACAGACCATTTTACAGAAAAGATTGTTTCCCTGTGATGAGAAACTTAAGTGACTTGGTAACTTGACTAGCCAAACTTCTCAATCGTTCGCAACATTAATTTTGGAGGCCTAAAATAGATATTTGTCCAACACATTTAGGAGATAGCCACCTTAAATCCATGTGCGTGACTATCTGTGCATAGTGTGTAATCTATATGTAAGCAAAGAATATGGTTAGCTTCAAAACTTGTAAAACCAATCCATGGTAATATTCCCATTCCGACTGCCTAGTTTGAGGTTCTGTATACTGCAGGTACGGATCAAGCCCCTCCACTCCATGTTAATCTAAACACTGAGCTATAACTGTTCAACTTGGAACATATTACAGTTATACTGCAAGTACTCTCACAGCTTTTTCTGACTGCAGTTTTGCAATTACAATGAAGTCTCACATCTGATTAAGGAGTGCATTTCACTCAATACTAAGAGCCTTGGGGTGAACAGCATAGAAAATTTATTGTGAATGCAAAGAAATGACCATATTACTTTTCCATTTAGCTACAGGCATGAGCTCCTTTAACGCTGCTGAGATGTTTTAATGATACTACAATATATGTCAGAAAATTTTTAAAAATATAGTGATAAATACAGTAACAACCCAGTATTTGCCTGGTAAAATAACACACAAATATGTTTAAATAATTTATGAGACTGAATACACAGACTGTCTGAAAGCCCCTTCATCATTTCACACTACCGAAAAAGGAAGATTACCTTTATACAGTGAAGAGAAAATAATAAAGTTGTTACCTCCTTGCAGGAGTTAGAGAGGATTCTGGAAATTCCAATGATAACAAAACCCTACAAAAGCTTCAGGGGTATGAAAACCAACACAGCAAGTTGACTAGCAGACATACACCTGAGCAGAAAAGAGCAGCTGCTGTTTGGAAAGAAACAAGAGGTCTTTCCAGTTATAAATTCCAGTTATAAGTAGCACAGACAATAGATCTTAAGCTTCAACTGCATCCCTCCTACTAATAGCCTATACATACAGTGTAATTAGGAAGCATCTAGAGGAAATGATAACCCACACATTAGCCCATCTGGTACTACATCCAACAGAAACAATGAATGAGAAAAACTACCCAGTGTAATGGTCACTGGATGGACTTCACGTTTTTTTAAGAGGCAAGTATGGTTAAAACTCATGTTAAAAGTTATGTTCTAAGTAATAATGACAATGAAAATGCTGAGCAACCACAGTTTGGATCAGAGTCCTGTAAATATTCACAGAAATAACAGAACTAATTTATTTAACTGTAAAAATATAATTTATCATTGAGAAGCATAGGACTGAACCAACACAGTAGATATACACCCAGTCTTGAAGAGTTTTCCAATCCAATAGGCATATGAGTGATGCTGAAAGAAAATCCTTATTTTTGCTCCTTTTTCATTATGCTTAGTCACAGCATGCAGTTTACGATTAGTGAAATGGGTAAATTGCTTTATCAATATGTTATCATATGCATACACAAACTCACAATAGGCAATTTTAAGACCATCTTATGAATGAATGTACCCTGTGAGATAGTGAATGATAAAAAATTTTGTAATGATTTTTTATATAAAAAGATATGAAATAGTTTTTACAGTTGGCCTCTGAACTTCATGCACTCGTAATACAAATACAGTATCTCCCCATTTCTCACTTAAGATGAAACAAAGAAAAAAACCATACATACTACATAATCCTGTGGGTAGATGACTCCCACAGACAAGAAAATTAAAAAAAAAAAAAAAAAAAAAGGAAAGAAGTATTTTTTCCCAATTTTTAAACACTCCTGAGACAGTCAATCATCAAATGTATTGGAAGGAAAGCTTGGGATTTCTCTTTTATGGATCAAGATCAACATAACCTGAGTTGTGCTGTATAACATAAATACATTTATATACATGTGCTAAATGCATTCACCTCAATTAGAAAATGAGTAACCTTCTTATTTGTTTGGTTAATATTTCTCTTGATGTGAATGAACAATTGCTCATTCCTCCCCCATAGTCATGTCTTCCCATGACAAAACAGCAACTTATTTCAGCAAATAGACTGTGTTTTCTCTTATTGTGTACCTGCTCCCCTGAAGAGAAACAGCTGCACCGCATCCCAACACCAGAAAGCACAGCACAGGAGCACATTTCAATGCTTCTTTAATTCCTGTTTCCTCAGTTTAGGTGCAAAAGCTCCCATCCCATCTTATCATCAAAATGCATCTTTCAAGCATATACACAAAGCGTTTTTGCTAAGAATTGATGAAAGAGACCAGATAGTACATGCTGAGAAAGGCAAAGTTTAACAGACAGCTTCATAAAAGACAAACGACCTTTCTAACACTAAATCAACTTCACTGCCCTTTAAATTAGGGTTTAACTTTAGGAATGATTACAAATTGCTTTCTCACGGATGTGGAAGATGTGACAAGACATCATAAAATCTCTATCACAATCTTCATGTGGAGGACCCTGCCATCTCACTTTCTCTTTTACTTTTCTTCCTATTTAGCAGCCTTCATTTTCATTCATGGAATTCAGCAACAGTTGAGCTACCCAATGAGAATTTCCGCAGTCTAGATAGTCTATACTCTCATTTCTTTCTCCTAAAATGTTTATTTTTTTCTAGTTTTCCCTTTAATCACAGCAAATACACTGGATCATTGTTTTTTAAAATGGCTTTAATCTATTTTTTTTTACATAAAAAACTTTCTCTGCTCTTTTTTCCACTGTTCACAGCAAAATGCTGCCTCCTTCTAAGCCTCACAGTTGAAGTATTATTGCCTGTTACAGGATGTGAGTTTCTTTCCATGCCCATTTGTTCAGTGGCCAACCTGGAGCACCGGGAAGCTTTCCAGCATGAGAATTTGGACTTTAGAGCCTGACCTTTAAGCTTTCTACAGTCAGTGTGAAAGTTTCCATTGATTTCAACGGCATTTGGAGAAGGGTCTTGGCCCTTGGTGTGACCTTATTTTCTGCCTAAAATGTAAATTGTTGACAACATTGGCAAAGGATGCTAAGGTAATCAATTCTATTCGAGCTGTAAATTTGGTTTTATTGGCTAGTGTAGCCTTACAGATATGTGTGAAGAATATTCTAAGCCAGCACAGTATCGTAAAGCTGACCTTCCGAATTTAAAACAAATGCAGCAAAATCTTTAAAAGCACACACACATCCACTATAATCCCATCAATATTTTTAAAGGAGTTTGTAGGCTTTAGTATATCTAAAGATTTGAACACACTCTTCCAAACAATGCAGTCAACTAAGTCTATAGGTAGCAGAAAATAGCAGAGATTTTTTTGACTTCAACAAAATGAGGTTTTCATTAGCTGAGGACCTGGCCATTGCATTGTTTAATATGTAAGAAATTCCTTGACATATAGTTCTAGATATAGATGTATATCTTGAAAAACCCTTTTCTTAGTTCATTGAAGTTAATTCATGGCTCACCTGCATTCAAACCAATAGGCTAGCATACCGTCTAATCAGAGAGCAAAGTCCAGTACCAGTTCATACCACTGACCATCCAGCCAGTTTTGTTCAAATAGTACAGACTCAGGAGTTGCATTACTATTCAGTGTAAAGAGCTTTCACTCTGATGTGAAAGACTGACCTTTCTGCCCTATGCAGCTGGTGGTTCAGAGCCAGAGATAGCATTTATTCAACTTGAGCTGTCAGATAGAAAGGGCAAATGTACCAGCAAGTAAGTGAACTAAGCACTGTTCAGTAGTTAGTAATATCTAATTATTCATGACACATTTGTCATATGCTGTTAGAAGACATTAAAAATGCTAATGTCTGGCCACTCTATTCAGTAACACATCTGCTGAGAAACACAGAGTATATGTGCTTCGGGTACTGGTGATTACATTCCTGCTTTCTTCCCCTCATGGAAAACACATTTCATAATTTTTTTTACTTGCAAGTGGACTGCAGCTTCTTTTATGAAAATGTAAGAGCTAAACCTTAACTTATGAAAAACCAAAATAAACAGAGCTTGAAAAATCCATAGTTGCTTCAAAGACCAGTCTAATAATGCACTGTAATGTTTGCTATTCATAGTCCAGTCAGAACATTACACCATTGCTCTGTATCTTTCCAATGCAGCACATAGTAAGCACTTTAATTTTTTATTATTTCAACAAACCGTTGTGAACTCCATTACTGTAAATGAGACAAATGTTTGACCCAAATCTCTATGAAGTTAAGCAGTAAGAGGATGAAGATATACAGACTAAGATTTGCAGAACCCAGTACTGAAATGTTTAGCTTTGGAAATTACCCTAGTAAGAGCTTAAAATATCTCCAATATAATCAGGTATTTCACTTCTAGAAATGAGCAAGTTTAAATAACTTCTGCTGCTCCTCACACTTCAGTGGGAACAAAAGCATCTTCAATGTGAGGCTATCTTGCTCTGAAATAAAAATGTAAATATTTCTATTTCTTTCTGCTTCTGGCATCCTTAATGAAAGGACTAAAATTTCTGATAATAGCTGAACTAGTGCCAATCTATATAGCTACTGTTTTACAGTTGAAGATGGAGCTTGTATCCATCACTATTCTCATTTTTACTGTTATTAGAATTAATGTAAATATATTTTATAAACATCTTCTGAGTAAGGATTGTTTTGGTAGTTATAATAGTACTGACATTTGCTTGTCAAGTATAATATGTCCTCATCAGACATATAAGAAAGTCATCTCTTCCTCCTGGCGGCTTAAGTGCCAAACCCAATCAATTCAATCACTTGGCACTTTGCTAAATTGCATGTACTTTTGACTTAAAAGCCTAACCACATGCTAATTGACCTGATCCTTAATGGGAATAAAGATGTCTAATTCTTCCCATTTCAGTACAACCACATCCTTGACCACTAGCTGAGAGGATCCAGCTAAGTAGCCAGTATTTCACACTGCTCAGACAACCTGTAGCACCTAGGAGGTACTGACTGATGTAAATTCTAACCACTTTCCAACAGTCCTGCCTCAGAGCAGGCAAGAACCTTTCATGGTGGGGCTCCAAAGGTGCAGTTAATCTGGGGACTCCGTAGCAGTCAGAGCATATACTTATCATACTGAAATTGCTGTCATCTGGACATTTCTGTGTATACTGTTACAGTCTCCACCCTTGGAAGTTTTCCAAATCTGTCTGGATAAAGTCACAGTAAACCAAGTCTGAGCCCATAGCTGACCTCGCTTTGAGTAAGGGCTTGGACAAGAGACCTCCCAATGTACTTTCTGACCTGAATTATCTTCTGACTTTTCAGTATTGGAGAATAATAAGAAATCCTTAAAACTCTAAATCCTGAAAAAAATAGAAAAACCATGGATAAACTGATTCTTCCACAGCATACACTAGCATAAGTTTAGAGAATATTGCAAGGAAGGAAGCTAACAGGGAACCTACATATATGATGATTGCCTTCTATTTATTCAATCGCTTCTTGTAACTTTCCTTTTCTAAATAACAGCCAAGTAATATCCAACATTATTTGCTAAAGTCAAGGCATATATAATTCTGAACAATCCCAATATTAAATCCATTGTAAGGACAAGAATGATTTTGAATACAGCAGTTAAGCACTTAAGGGATACAGGCATCCTCTGGTCACACACATATAACTCTAATACTAACAAAAATGACAAGCCCAGGTTAAGAGAGAGGGTCTCTTTAGTCTCAGCATTGTACTAAATTAGGTTCTCTATAAATAAATCTTCTGAGTATGACTGTCCATAATTTTTCCCAATGAATTACTTCAATTAAACGGAGTCCAGGATGTACTATAAAATTATGACTCTTTCTTTACAAATTCTTAAACATTATCCTACAGCAGGGCTCTATTATTCTGAGTTTATTTACCTGAGCTACTTCAACAATGGGGAATAGGATGCCTTTTGAAATTTTTTGATTCAAATTTAGAACCGTTTGGCCTGAGTGAGTGTATCTTGAAATGGGCTCTGTAAACTGGATTTTTTCTATATGCAAAATACGGAGAGAAATACATGTTAAAAATCATGTACCATGAAAACAGACAAAAGCTGAAGTTGTCACAAACAATGAGGCAACATGTATGAAGAAAAAAAACCTAACCACAAGCCAAAACAAACAGCATCAAAGAAAATACAGAATCTCCATATTTGATGAATAGGAGCCTGTGGGCAAAAAATATACATTCATTGGTATGAATGTCTGTTAAGAACACCTATTTAAAAGAAAGTTATTCAGGCCCGCAAGTAAGTTGGAGACAGCTCAGCTGTGCTTATAAAATATAATGTAATACATTGTATTGGGAGTCATTTCTCATCATCAGCCATTCTCCAGCTGCAATAGGGCAAAGGCTTCATCTGTACTTGTCCTGTCCATCATGCTGAAGGGTTTGGCCAGAACCCCAGCAACCTGGCAAGAATCAGTTGGCAAGTTCATGACACTGTCATTTAAGACTATCTCCTTGGTGACCTTACCATCAGCGCTGGACTTGACAGTGATAGTTCTCCCTGAAGGACTCAGAGACTGCTCTTTGACTGAATTGTCTGTAGTCAGAATACAGATAGACTGAAATGATTTTCAAAACTATCATTCAGCAAAAAAGCTATTAATAATATCCTAAGCTTTTCAGTGATTTCAATATATCAGACAGATGCAGCCACAATGTGAATGAGAGCTATGAAGGCAGAGAAGAAAGGAGATTTTGCAGAGCTGTGCAGCTATATTATGTGATGGGGAACAGATGTACCACACCTGGGAGAAAGGGAGAGGGGGCTGGCCTCTAGGAAACCTGCCCTCAGCAAATCTACCCCTTAATACACAGGAAAATGTTACCTTTGAAACACAGGGGGTAGGTCTCAGTATAAATTGCCTCAGATATGTTCACTTCAATGTAGTTATGGCAAACTAGACCAGATGAGAATCTCCCACCTGCAGTGTTCTAAAATTGATCAACAGACTTTTTTTCTTCACTGCTGAGTCATGCAAGTCATACGCAATTCCAAAATACAACGAAAAATCCAATCACAAGTAAAGTAAAGCCCCAGAAAAGAAAACAAAAGAATGAGATTAAAAAGTACTGGAAGGCCTGAAAAAAAAATATTAAACTTCACCTTTTGAATTGTAGCTCTGAAAGATCTATTAGCCATTGATTATAGTTCACATTGTAAAGCCTACTTTCTCATTTTCAGAAGTCTCGTTTCTCAGCTCTACTAGACTCACTCAAGATTTTTTCCCAAGCAAATTTACAATTTAAAAAACCTCAAGTGGGTTGATTAACATTTCCTCACACCTTACATGCATGTTTGGACAGCTTAGAGTATTAATCTTTATTTTGTTATTTACTGTATTATTAGGGGCTCTTTATGATGCCATGGTACTGTCAACGTGTGAGCACACAATAAGAACCAATCTTTGCCGCCATTCATTCTAATTAGATAATACCAAGAATAAGACAAAAGATCAAAATATTTATTGTATGACTAATAGAAATAGCCACATAATAAATCAGTGGTAGAGAAGTCAGTCAAATATTGATACCTTGTCACTTGAGCAATTCATCCCTATAGGACACCAAAACCCTATCGTTCTCAGTATGAATCATTATTCCTCATTCATTCTAGTCTTTGTGGTAGCTTTTAACAGCAATGCCATGCACATTCCCAGTCATAATGAAAAAGCAGGAAAACAAACTCTTCAGAGCCTTGTATGAAATGACGTCTGACGCACTTGCTCATTATACTTGTTGCTCTCATCTCAGCTTCCTCTTTGCTTTACTCAGAATTTCAAATTCTTGAGCATTTTCTAGCCCGCATGAGTGGACAAAGGGAAGAAAACCACCCATTCTCCTCTGTGCAAGTGAGAATTTTGTCCTTGACTCCACAAAGGGCTCAGCTTTAACAAGGCCAGTATTTTGCGACTCCAGCCATAAAAGCTTGTAAACCTATGCAGCCTGGTAACTCAGTAAATACAGTGTTACCACTGCTTGTAATAGGCCACAAGCATTGGGTCAAGGTTAACAGCACAAAACGACTGTTTCCTCTGTTGTGACATACAGAGTATTTTTTGTACCAAAGGAAAAAAAAAAAAGGAAAACAAAACAAAACAAAAACATAGAACCAAACAGACTCCAGTTTTCTGATAATGTATTGTTAGTGAGATTGTCTGCTAAATGGTTTGCAAAAGAATGTTCCACTGCTCCATTTGATGCTTCATGAAATGAAGCAACTTTGTAATACTTCACTGCATTTAGACCTAACAACATGTCAAATTCTTCTGAAATAAACTGTGGGTCATTGACTGAGACAATTTCCTCTGGCAAACCATATGCAGTGAAAAATTCCCTTATGATTTATTTATTTATTTCATAGTAGTGTAGTCTATATTGCCACTACTCCAGTTGCTGCAAAGCTGCGGAGCTTTGAAAGGGTAAGGCAAGGCACAAACAGCAGTCTTAAATACCACTGAGAATAACTTTTTAAACCTTTTCCTTTAACATATGGAGTGCCTACTGAACTTTGATTACCCATCTCCTACCTTGCAGCTGAATTCCTGAACTTCTGAATAAGTGTATGTCCTTCACTTGAAGTGGTAGTAAAGCTTCATATGAAGCTTTTTATCCTCCTTTATAGCCAATAGCATTGCCTGTTGAACTGCTAGGTATATGTGTCTGCATTCTATTTTGTTTCTTATAGCCTTTCTTAGTGTGACATCAACAAAAATGACTAAATAAACACCTAGACACTCACAATTTATTATATGTTTTGTGGGAGTTAGTACTGACATAATAGATTTAATGTCCTCCAGTAGTGATTTGTAATTCTGAATAGATTTTAAAGAAATTTAAATTCAGGACATATACAATTTAGTTAAAAATTTTTCCTTAAATACTGTCGGTTCTGAAGTCTTCTAAGTAACCATCTTTGCATCTCTTTTCTAGTCTTATGCCTAGACAACAAATTTACTTCAAGGTAAATTATCATGCAGGTAGAGTACTATGCAAATATAAGGCAAATTACACACGTAAGTACCATTTTCAAGGAACTTCATCTCCTAGGATCCTAATTTTCTTTTCAAGTAAGTGGGATTTGGCCTTCTAAGTTCTCCAGCTAGAAACTTGAGACATCAACTTCTAAATCATTGATTTTAGATTCACAAAGAGATATACGTGCTTGTCATTTGGTATGTGAGTCAAAGCTTAGATCATCTGCAGCCCTGTGCATTTCATCTTCTCCCTTTGGTTGTTATAGGAATGTACTTCTTTTAAACTACATGCACAAACATATCACAAAATGTAAAGTATTAAATTTATTCCTGTTGAATCTGTCCCACTTTGTATAAATATTCATCGGCACAAGGATGGAAATCCAGTTTTCTCTAGCTCAGGGAAGTGATTTAACCACTACAGTTCAAAGTCAATATTGGCTTTGCCTTGGAAAAGAGATTTCTCACAATCCATAGAACTTCCTATAGCTTGATAATGAAAGCAGTTTAACTACCTACAACTCAAACAGATCAGTTCTCTGCTGCAAGGTGGTTGGGGCTAACTGATACGTGGTTTACTTTATGTTGCCGCTTTAATCCCTGTAATATCTTATTGTAGTTATTCACGTGTCTAAGGCTCACTGAACTTAATTTAAGTAATCCGAAAAGTGCTTGGGAGGCAGTAAGAATGTGTAAATGAACATTTCCAGTGGTAACAGTTTGAAAGTGTTATATTTTGCCAACTATCAGGCTGCAAGACCTACATGAATTAGAAGAAAGATAAGAGGAAATGTTTAAAACAGATTGGTTTTTTCCATAAAAAATATTCTGTGATAAATGATCAGATGATATTTCAAAGGAACCTTACAGCTCACATGGAATAAATCAAAGATTTGAAACTTACCTTTCTCCAGTCTTCCTGTAAGCTTCTTTTTGTTTTGTGTCCTTTTTGTGAAGCTTTTGGTGGGTACCAAAAAGCAAATATCAAATATTTTTCATTATTTAGGAATGTCATTAAGGAATATGGACCTTCTCAGAACTCCCAGCAACAGGATTAGTAGGAAACTGGGGTCAAAGAAACTGCCACACTTCCATTCCTGCAAATTATTTTTCCTCTTATTGTGCAGTATTTGGTGCACCAATGTTTCAAGAAAAGACTGGCTTATTCAAGAATTGGAAAGAAAAAAAGCAAAGGTTCTGCGTTCAGTCCATCAGTGACTGGCAGAGCCAAATGGACCAGAATTAAATACTTGCTCAATGCCCCCCCCCCCCTCCCCCAGGAGATGCTGAATAAGTTGCTACTTATCAACATATAAAGCAAAAATTCCACCAGTTAGTACAGTGCCTAGTGTGTTATAAAGAAAACAGTAAAATTCTAAGAGTAAATCTATAGAGAGGACAATAGTGAACTGTGCAGTGTAATAGTGTTGCTTTATCACTTTCCAGCTGCTGTGTTATGTTTTTTTTATAGCTGGCCCTGTCAGAGCCCATACAATTGGCTTGTTTGGAAGGATCTCTTTGGGAAATGCTATGTAACTGCCTGAGGATCAGTATATATTTATGCTCCCTTCTACTGAGATGTTTACCTCGCAGACCCATACAGTGTAAGTATAACAATCCAGTTCTACTTTACCTCACAGCTACTCATCTCTTGCATGGGCAACTCCTTGCAATAGAGGACCAGGAATCAGTTTGATTTTACTTTATCAAGTAGCTCTTACAGTAGTTTTGATACCTAATATGACAGATAGCTGCATGTTGGTTCCTTGTAGCTGTAGTGCTGTTTTTAAGTGTACAGTGTATAGAAGTTGTAGGCTCCACTCTGCAAATCATTAGATTTTAATTGTTCAGGTAGATGGCAATGATCTTTATTGTATTACTAATCTTCACATTTACTGATCTCTTTGCTCTATTCATGATATCTTCATGTTCAAGCCAGCAGTATGCTTGGCCCCCTTTTAGGAACAAAGCAAATTCTTTTTTAGGCACAATAAATACATTCAACTTCTCTGGTTTTCACCTTCAACATGGATGAACTGCTCCCTTCCTTCATCTCTTAGCAGAATCAGCTTAGGAAGTTCATCTCAATACATACAGCGGTACTTGCTTTTGCTCTGCTTAACAATTCAGTGTTTTGGTGAATACAGAGTAGGCTTTAACATACACTTAGCAGGTTGCAACTGCATAAGTATCTCTTTGCACCTTGCCTTTCAAATCTCAGTGGTAGAATCATTCCTGCCATACAGTAACCAAGAACTGGAATCACCTTTATCAATTCCAAAATATACTTCCTTTCCACAGTAACATAGTTTAGTTGGACATAACAGAATCAAATTCTGAACTGAACAAGTTGCATAGTCCCTTTTTCTCGATGTGCCATGGGAACTTTGCCTGACTGATTATTACGGTCAGCTTCTTAGAAAAAATGTAGTCCCATTTATAGTGCAATCTGGCTTTCCTGCTGTGTGAACTACAACTTTCCCATTTAAGTTAATGGAAATCTAAGAGACAGAAACAGGACTATTGCACTCCTAGTAGCATCAATAGGCATGCTGTACATTGACTTTGTTTTTCAAAATGTGATTTTATGTTTAATCATAAATAGTCAGTATTCTTCATGTTGGTATACTGCTGTCTGACTTCATCGTGGAATCATAAAGGGACCTTAACTATTGTTTGTTTCTATGAATTATTTTTAATAAGTTGAATAAAAATTGCATTTACACACTCCATTCTATCAAAGGCTGCTTGCTGATTTTCTGTAAGGTGCATTAACACCTTCCTGAAGCAGTGAGGCTGTTGTTTCAGCCACTATCATTACCTATAAAGTCTATTTGAAAGAGCTGCTTTTTAACAGGATTGTTTGTTAGGGCAGGAGTTGAATAGTTTAAATTGTTTAGCTGCAGCCCAGCATCTCACCAAGTTACCACCAACCAGTGTTCTGGGCACTGACTAAACAGAATTCAATCTATCAAGTATTTATACCATATTTCCCAAAGGAAAATTTCATTCCTCTAGGAGAATGTAAACTTTCCCACTATTTCCACATCAAAAGTTTCAACTGTTAAATTAGATGAAATGGAGCAGAGTCCAAAAGCTGCTCCCTGGAAATGCTGCATTGGCTGCTGGCATACCTGCCCAAAGTATTTTATACAGGTAGTTGAAAGACTCAGTTTAACTGTTCAACCCACTACTTTCCTACCCTCCTCTCAGGACACTTTGTGCCAGTTTTACTCATTTTTTATTAAAATCTCAGCTATGTGATTAGAGTTTTATAGATTTTGGTGTGGCTACATCTTAAGATGTTCACCCTTGCTGCCTATTACCTGTGATAAACTTCTTATATAGCAACATGTTTATTCCTAATTTGGCAGCATTTTAGAAGCCTGAAGAGACTCTTGCTGACCTCAGTCAACACATGATGGGATGGGACAGGCTAGAATACCTGTACTACAAAAGAGCAATTTATGTCAGTCTTTTAAGAGATTTAAGGTTAATAAAAGTTATTTAGAAACCTGCTTAAAAAACCTCAGAAGAGGTGCATTTGCTTGCAAGTATACCACTTTGTAATTTCCTCTGATGGCCTCCAACCTCCATAATGCTACTAACAAATGTATATCCTACTGCACTGCTCTTCATGCCATTACAACTTCCTACCCAGCATTGCTCCATTCCTCCAGCAGCCTCTTTTCTAAATTTGATAGCATATGACTTAGGGTAATCCCTTAATCTTTCCAAAATTGGCCTCGTTTATACAAATGATTTGCAGGAAAAAAAAAAAATCAGATGGCAACAATAATTATTATAAATTATTGTTTTTATCCAGCATGATAACATTAATCAAACCCAGTTAAAAGCAAAACCAACATAAGAAATCTTGTCTACAGCTGAAAATGCGTGCATTTTCTGAAGCTATTGTTTCAACTATTTGTACCCTTGCAATACCTGAACTTCAAGACTACATATTCAAATTCTGCCTCTCTGAAATCAGCATTAGTCCTAGAAATGTCAAGAGATCAACCAGTGAACGCTGTAAATAAAGGCAGCCTGCCTCGAGATTACAAGATGAGTACGTAACAAACAAATTCCCTCCCCTGTTCTCCCGACTGGATTTTTATTTTTGGTTTTGCATGGTTTTCTACAACTCTCCAAACCAGTGGTGTGAGCAGGAGGAAGCAGAGAACTGTTTGAAACAGAAATCCTGTGGATTCCTTCTCAGAATCTGGAAACTTAGCCGAAGATAACAGGGATATCATTTAGACTTCTCCAGTAAGAGAAGGATAAGTTGATCTTACTTTAATCTTAAAAATTACTACAAATAATTCAATTTTAAAAGCAATTTACACACTATGAGGTGTAATTTCCAAAGCAAGACACTTCACATTCATAGCTGAGTTTGCAGCTGCTCCTGTGTCAACAGAAGGCTGGCTGATTTCTCAGTTAGCTGAATAAGGACTCACGAGTGGTCCAAATGTTGCAAAAGAACCCACCTTTTCTCATGTTCCTCAATTTTTTGAGACATCTGATTTTAAAGGAAACACTGATGAATAGAATGCATTGAACTCATTGGCCATTTTGGCTTTTTGGAGCCTGCTAATGCAATATTCATTTGCTTCACTATAAGGACCTAGACTGCACAACTATGATCTCACTCTTATTGCCCAGCCTGCGATTTTCACTCAGTGAGGAACATCAAATTCTGTACTAATTGCAAACAGCTAAATGTATAACATGGTATTATTCAATGTGTTTACATACAAGAAAATCTAGACCTGCATATCCTAGCAAGATATGTTTTTTTTATCTAACACAATGGTATCAACCTAAAAAGAAAACAAAACTTTCTGTATTATGTGGTACGTTGTTCCTTCAATAAGTGAAATAACAAAATAATATCATTTGAATAGTGTTTTACAATAATGCCTGTGAAAGTAAAGCACTGTACGATGTTTCTTCAACAGGGAAAACACCTTTCTAATTCCTTTCTCTTTATAATGCTCACAAATAGGGAATGTATAAAGTCAATAACAAAATCATAAAATTTACCAGAAAGAACTGTTTCTGTGCTTTTTGTTATCTTGGAAAAGACATAAACAAATTCTGGAGATGGGTAAAGGCCAGTAATTTAATTCAGCTTTGTCCTTTTTTTAGATAAAATTTAGACCTATTACTAACTAAATAAAGTAATACTGTGCAGATTAGCTTAATAAATACTTCAATTAATTTTAAATTCAATACCTTAATGACTACAGGAAGTCCAAATAAGTAACTATTTACTTTGAAAGACAATTTTGTTATAAAAATAATACAGAATTTTTCTTTTCTGTGATAAAAAATTGCTTTTAAAAACCTGAGAAATTATTAAAGAACAAGAATATGAAATGGAATATTGGAAATGAATCATTTATATAAGTAAGCCCAATTTGACTGTTAAGCACCTCAGAAAGTGAAAGTGATCATGTGTGAGACTTAAAGTCAATGGTACATCATCACTGCGAATCATCATTTTAGTATGCATCAGATTGTAGAGCCACAAGAGGATTATTTTGGCTGTAAACGGGAAGCATCAGCAGTCAAATATAGCTCCATAGCTCTGCAACTACTTCATTACATGACTTCTGGTAAATAACTTGCTATGGTTCTTCCATGTGTTCATTTGCTCTGTCGTAATTACACCATATTTTGAGATTATAGGTGAGAGGTATCATAGGATATATATATGTGTGTAGTATTTTAACGTACAAGTTTTCTCCATCTACACAAACAATAACAGGCATATACTTTCTATGAAAGTCTCCATGATTTAAAATCCCTCACAGGGATGATTGCTGGCCAAGGCTTGTGGATAGGAGGCAGAACTTGAATAAGCCAAGAGATGAGAACCACTCCTCTCCAGGCACTGCAGCTGCAGCTGCTCTTCATGGGGAAAGGAGGAGATGTGCCACAAACCTGCAGTGGAGTGCTCAATTCCCTCTCTGTGTAGGGGCAGGAGCTTGCACAGACACAGCTTTTTCAGAATCCAGTATAAGACAGGACTATTTAAGCACTGAAAGAAGCAGGTTCCCCACTATCAACTGTGGACAGAAAAGACCACAGTATTGGACACTAAAAACAAAGCCTAGTGTTGACAGCATTATTTTGGTCCAAAATCTGGACAAAAATCAGATAAATAAATAGCTGTCAATTTAACTTGGATGAAAAATTCAGAATTTGGTTTTTCAACATTAAAGATGCTCTGATATCAACACAGTTTGAGCAACCTACGTATAAGGCGTTTGTTATTTCTCTGAGCACAGGGCTTAATTTCTCCCTGGAGTAGTTCCAGGGGAGTCGGTGGAGTTGCCTGAGGGATAAACTTAGGGATGTTCAGATGACCGCAAATGATAAAATTACTGCACTTTATGATATTATGCTCTCACCAGAGATGTTCTAACAGATTGTATGTGTTTCTAATTCAATTGAAAGGAACCAACTAATTTAATTGAAAGGAACAAGTTTAAATCTCCAGCTTGCATTAACACTCCCATTTCTCCTGTCTACCAGGAGGCACACTTACCAATTCATCCGTCTCCCATTCCCCAGTCAATGACCTAAGTGACACACATGTTGACCTCATGTCTGCTGGGCAACAGTGAGCCTTAGCAGTTGTAGTCATTTACAGGCAGTGCCTTCTTAACCAACAAGCTTGTGCACTTACAATTGTGTGAATGCACATCAGTCAGAATAGTCTTAATTCATAATAATTATTTTATACTTTGCAACGTGGCACAATGCCACTTATGAGAACAATCCTGAAAAATATTTTTAGCCTTTTTAAAATTATTATTCCAATAATGCAGTTACAATTCTGCAGCTAATAAAATTTCACATTTTCTTGTACATATATTCATAACAGATTGGGCTTTTTGGTCATACACATGCATACACTGAAACAAATTCTGTTTTCTACCCTAATGTTGCTGTACAGTTGATTTTAGAAGGTATTTCACAGGAGGATATCCTGGGCATTAGGAAGACAAAACCTAAATTCCTTGTGTTTCAAAGTCCATTTTGTTTCCATGGAATGACTCTGAATATAGCAAGCCAATGGATAGTTTGTTTGTAGATGTATTTTCTGTTGGTAGTCCAGGAGCCTTTGGAATTTTTCTTGGACTTGTAACTACAGCTACCCAGCAGTTTCATAGAGTTTCCTTTGTGGTTTAGGAATTTAGGATGTATGTCAGGACAGGTGTCTTAAGACAGAACAAGAAAGGGTGTTACATTTTTTTAATAGAATTGTTCTCATTAATTGTCTGGGATCAGAGATTTCTGCCAGTAGACTTTCTTAGGCTTTTACTTTTTTGTGTATGTGAAAAAGAGTACAACACTTATGAGGGATAGTCTTTTAAAAAGGAGCACACAGTCAGGGGAAGAATGTAAATCTATCTTCCTACCTGCAATG
This sequence comes from Buteo buteo, assembly GCF_964188355.1. Taxonomy (NCBI): domain Eukaryota; kingdom Metazoa; phylum Chordata; class Aves; order Accipitriformes; family Accipitridae; genus Buteo; species Buteo buteo. The sequence continues at coordinate 20,973,288 of NC_134180.1, forward strand.
GAACAACTAACAGCAGAAAAACAATTTGTATATTTTGGAATATGAGCAGATCGATTGCGGGGTAGGGACAACCTGCATTACTTACATAATTAAGGAATTATGTAAGTAATTAAGGATTAATTAAAGATTAAGTAATTAAAGATTAAGGAATATAATTTATGATAGCAAACATTATAATTTCAAGGAATTATTTCCTTAGCTTCCATATACTAAACTTCACTGATTTTTTTACTATTCAAATTTACCCTGTTCTCTGAAGACAGCTATGTCTATTAAAGACGATTCAGCTAATTTATTATTCTTTATATCCACTCCTTTCTAATACATTTTCTCCTGTGGATTAATAAAATAAGGGTTGGGCTTTAGAGGGTGACAAAGCATGAGTCAGTCAGGATGATTTATAGTTCAGCTGAGAGTGCTAACACACCATTTGATAAATATTCCAATCAGTTTAAAGTTGTCTTCTAATGATGGGAGTGAATGTTAGTGGTAAGCTCTCAAGCAAGAGCTGCCAGCATGCAAGAGTTAATAATGACAGAAAACCAGGTAAAGGGCTAACTACTGAGGAGCCCTTGTACATTTTTTAAATTTGCATCTAAAAGAACATGACTAGAAAACAGAAAGCAGAGAATATAAAATCTTGTATCATCTTGTTTGTCAATTAAAGAAGCATTCATCAGAATGAATGCTTTTTAATATTCTTAGTTGTTCTGTAGTTTAGCATGGAACGCTTTTCAAATAGAAATACAAAGAAAAATGTATTTCTGTAAAAGATATGAATGGCGTTAGAGTGAAAGTCTTTATAAACTGTTAACACCTTGAGGGAATTCACCTATAAATAGAAAGCTACAGTCAATCTCCAAAATATTGACCAAAGTGACACATTACAAAGTATGTTAAAAATGGGCATCTGCAGAAAATAAGACAATGCAGTATTAACAGATACTTATTAAGGAGCCATACTGAGCAGAAAAGATATATTATAATGGGCCTGAGGTAATTACAGGCCCAGGGAGTGCCTCTAGCTCTATTTATGGTAGGGATTATGTGGATTGCGTGGACAGTATTAACTTTCAAATTTAATAGCTACCCTTTTGCTCAGAGATAGAACATTTGGTGAACATGACTGGTAAGTTCTGGGGCAAAAATTTAGTGGATAAAGCAGATATTTTAGGAATCATATATTGAGAATGAAATATTTAAGTCCTCTGATATGCTAACAACTAAGACAACTCTTTAAAAAAAAAACAAAAAACCAAACAAACAACCCCCCCCCCCAAAAAACACCTTGTGAAAGAAAGCAAAAAAATTTGCATCCTCAAAGGTAAAAACTGTACCAAATATGGGTCAGTGGTGTATTGATACTTTTAACGTATTTGCTTAATTTGATACTGATTGATCTAAATTTAGATTCAAATTTTTCATAGTATCCTCAACATACAGAAGATACTTCCATGAAGTTTTATCACACAGTCTGGTTTGAGTTCTAAAATCAGTTCCCACATTACTTTGAGAACATAGATTTATATGCAAATCCTATTGGCTTCAAAGATATTCAAATGAGACCTGTAACAGTTATTGTACCACAATCGATTTCACAAGAAATATTCATTTTTAAGCACTTTATAGAGTTTTCAGTTCATGTAGCCTTGAAGCTCATCTGATTACCTGGTTAAAAAACAGGATTTGAGAGGATTTGAGAGCCTAAACAGTTTCTCTAGCAAGCTATGAAGCCTGGCATTTAAACTTCTAAGAGAAAAATAAATCAAGTTTTATATTTGTTTCAATGGGATGTTTCTAACCTGTTAGTCTTGGAAGCATGCTGGTAACATTTGAAATTTCTATTTCAAAACTTGCTTTCATGTAAATTGATTAAAAACTAAAACAAGGGCATGTGCACCAAAGTTAGCATTTTTGCAAGACAGACATGGTAATGAAAGTGTGATTGATAATGGGCAGCAGTGATTGAACATCCTCACCATGCATGTTGACTGAAAGACCAATCACTGGTTTGGTCCCTAATGCTCCTACATTAGGGGCAGGAATGCATTTGCCTACAAGCCTGAACTCATGTGGTCCTGCCAAATACAGAATTTGAGTTGGGGACATCACTTCTTCAAAGGTCCATGGCACAAAACAATTCTCCTTTCTGTCCCAACCTTTAGCTGATGGACCGAGAGGCTTCAAAACTTTAACGCTACCTGGAAGCTCTAGAAGCTTTGCTTAAGGATTTAGAGAAGGAAAGCACTGAGAGAATTCCTTACATTCACTAGGCTTGCTGTGGAGGTGTGAGCTCATTAACTCCCATGGTCTCAGCTATACCAAGGATTCAGAGGATTTGTTCCTGGCTTTGCAGCATCGCACCTGAGAATCCTCCCAAGCTATTAATCTTTCTGTCCAGCCTTGACTATAAAATCTTGTTGATTTTATCAGTAATCTAGATCTGGGAGCTGGTCATTATGGCTGAGTCAGGCACCTTCCAATTTGGACTCGTAGATTCAGTTACTTTTAAGAATTTCAAAACACTTTGTAAATTTATTTCCTTCAAAAATGAATTTTTGGGGAAAACCAATCCATTGTTCTGAAAAGAAACCACTTTATTCAAAATGTCAGTCTTCCATGGAACAGATCTAGCAACCAACTTTTGTCTGTCTTAGGCTGCAGAAAACCTAAAATTGGGGAAGGAATATATTTTTTATTAAAATGACCATTCACTACTGCATCCTAGCAGGCATATCAGACATACTTCAAGTCTAACCTTTTTCTTTTTAAACACTACTTTACTAATGGCAGAGGATAAAATGATTTATCAAGCAGAGATTTGCCCACAAGGGGAAATGAACACATGTTAAGGGAGCTTTAGTTATTTATTTGCTCATAAGCGCTGTTGAGGGCAGCATGTGTTCCCGAGTCATGTGCTCCTCCATGGTCATATTCTGGATATCTACAGTATCCGGGAACTTGTGATGATACCTAAGTTTTGCTTCAGAAGTAGAAGAGGGCTGTCTTGTCTTGCTTCACTTGTCCCCAGCAATAGAATACAACACTCCAATGTTTAATGTGTGATTCTGATTACACCCTATAACTATCCATGTAGAGTAATTATGTAAAACATTTACTCAATCTGGCTATACATAGTTCCTTAATGTTTTCCTGCTAACAAATGGAATTATAGCAGCTAGTAATAACATCATCTTTAATTAAATTTCATCTTTTATTTGAATATATCCACTTACTTTAAAGCCTGAGTCATTTAAGCTCTTAATAATATGCCTTCTTTTGTAAAACAGATTCTTGTGTTTCTGACAAAGCTTTGCATTTAACTATAGAGGTAGCAACAGCAATCACTAAAGTTAAGTTTACAGAATTATTTTTATTTTCTCTTCCTTCAAATTTTGAATAATAGGCATGGTATTTTCTGTGATAAGTCTGATCTTGGAGGTGAATACTTTACTAGTTTGATCACAAATAAAAGCATCTTAGAGTTGGGAAAAATGCACATCTTTATTATAATATTCTACTTGGGGGGGTGTTGTTATTTTGGTTTTTTTCGGTTTAGGTTTTTCGGTTTGGTTTGGTTTTGTGCTTTGGTTTTTTTTTTAACAACACTATAACTGAAACAGCAAACAGTTTAAAGCTCAAGTTTACCATAGTAATAGTTGTCAGTTGGAAATAGTTTCTTCGCTTTTTTTCTGATGGATATTGCTTTTAATTTGACTGCATTACAGATATAAGTCTTTGCCACTCAGGTGCTATCTCCAAAACTCATTCATTGTGCAGTTAAAGCCCACTTCTGCTACCTTCAGTTGACCTTCCATTAAGCATCTGCAGTGATTTATTGTGCATGTGCTTGGATCTGAGGTGCACAGTAAATAGCAAGAAACAGAAAAAAAATCCGTTGGGCTGCCTGGATCATAAGGACATGAACAAGTGAAAATTTTAAAATGAAAAGGGGCTGAGATACGTCCTTTGCATCTTTCCTTTTATGTGCTAACCGATCAAGCTGCATACTCACAGAGAAATAATTTCTTGGCAGGGATGCCACTGGGATGTCTTTGGAACACAACAATTATTTTTCCAGAACAACACAACACACTGTGACTTTGCCTCCAATGGTAACACTTCAGTGGAAAAAAAACTGTGCCAGCAAATGGTTGACTTTATCTTTAAATCTAAGGGTGAATATCCCAGATTAAAAGAAACAAAAAAATGGAATCATTTGTGAATGACTCAGTTCAGTCTTGCAGGCTTTTTGACACCAACTTATGTCTAGGACTCAGTAAGTGTATGACAATACTAAAATCAACTATTCTTAGACCTTTTTTAAAAAAGAACAAATATTTACATTCATCATTTTAAATATGTCCCTTTCTAAAGTTCATTAAATCCTTCTGTTCTAGAAATACAGATCACTGGTACATAACAAAAGTAATTACCTTCTCTACAGCATTACTTTTTTATATACATATATAATTTTTTTTTGTATCCTCTACATTTTTGCTCCAAAGTAAGCACTTTCAATCTTTTAAAACCCCTTCCTATGGAACACTTTCCTCCTCTCTAATCATTTAATCATCTGAATATGAATCTCCTCTATTCATGTTTAGGAAGGGTTTTACTGTGAATCCTTGGAATTTGCGGTGCTATAAGCTATGCTGTCTGCCTCTTCTTAAGGAGGCTGTAAATCCTTCCTCCTCTGAAGAGCATGGTATTTCAGGCAGCATTTTCTACCATTTCATATTTTAGTGTTTTGTCCAGGAAGGGGAATGTCTAGGGCTCTATAATTTCCAAAGCCAAAGAAGTCAATTAGAAGGAAGGAAGGAGCTATGTAGTATTCTTTTTAGAAGAGAAGATGTTCAGAGTTTTTAAAGGCTTATTGCAGGGATTAGTGAAACATTTTATCAGGATGTACATAAATCAATCAAGTGCAATTATAGAAATTGTACATAGAGATAAAGCTGAACTGGCTATTGCAGATTATTCACAGTGAAGCTGTCTTTGCAGAGTAGAAGCAACAGTATTTGTCCAGGTTAAGAGCAGGCTCTGTCTGGTGCATTGAAGAGAGTACATGCACATATAAGACAAGTACATTTCATGACTACTATGAGGTTGAAAGGCCAGCATTAACTGTGTCGTTGCAGATGTTATCACAGCAACTTGCAAAAAAGAAATTTAATGCAAATGCTCTTATCTAATTTAATAAAAAAAGAAGTTCCTTCCAGAAACAATAAAAAAAATTAGTATGACCAACTTGTTACACAGGTTTAAATTCCATTTGCATTGTAACTAAGAGGTTTATGAAAGCATTACTTGTGTGTCTTCTGAAATGTTCTATTGTATATAGTACATTTGTTTTATCATTCCAGTCAGTTCAGCCAATTCCAACATGCTTGATTGTATTAAAATTCCCAAAACAGCTCTCATTATAAAGTAGAAAGAATAGACTTTCTGAAATCAACTCACTGATGATAAACATTTTTTAGCCAATCTAGTGGTACTTGATCCTAGAAAATTGCTTTTACTTTTTTGCCCTTGCAGCACCTGCTTTTGCAGATTTGAACCCCAGCTGCCAGTTTAGTTTGAAAATGAATTTCACACATTTGAATTGGTACATGAATTAGTCATGGCTAGTGGGATCAGAACACTCTCAGAACCAAGTCTCAGAAGCAGGGAAGGTCAGTTTCTACAGAAAGTTTGTTAATGACAAGGGTGAATAATTGGGACTTAATGAGCACTGAAGAACCTCTCATAAGTACTTTCCTAATCTTCCAAACTGCTTCACAAGATAGCTAGTTGCATCAATTTTATAAACAGCTGAATCAAAACTGATACTTTTCAACCCTAGCTAAAAGAAACTCAGAAGGGACTAGGCTTTCAGCAAGATGTTTACTTTAGTGACAAAGTGCAGGAAGTTTTAGATAAATCTAAAGCTCTGGCTTAGGAAATCTGGATGTTAAGGTTACCCTGACAGAGGTGACAGAACAAGATGTTCTGCCATTGCAGTCCTGACTCCAGCTCAGAGGTAGCACTGAGGTCTCCTGCCTATCTGCACAGTACAGATAATCATTGGTTGGTTTTGGTAATAGCGACCTATTTCTAATAGTCCAGCTCTGGGTGAGGATAATTTACCAATCTGCCACAGCTAGACTATCTCTCATTACAAACTCACTTAACACTAGCTCAGTTTTTTTCTCCGGTACATTACAGTGCAGACATACCCTTAGATGTTATATCATATAGGTTCCTTTTGCAAGATGATCTGCCCCAGCAGATTCTTGTATCTACATAGCTTAGATGACAAAACCAGGACTTATCCTCATGTCTTCGTAAGCTCTGTTTGCTATCTATTCTGTTCAAATAGACACCTAGAATATGAGGTGAAGCTAACAGCAGTCACTGTAGCTTTACCCTGCAGTGTAATAAAAATGTCCCTAACTGAAAGTTAGTGCAAACCCTCGAAGCGATTTCCTTCCACTGCTTTTTACACGATTCTCATCAATATTAGAGCACCCAGCAAGAGAGGGCCTCCTGTTGTGAATTTATCTTTGCTTTTGGCATGTTCCTCTAAAATCTGCTTCTTCAATACTGAAAAACAATACAAAATGGCTATTTATTAAATGTGATGACTTACTAATCTTCCCTTTTGTTAAACCTGGCTGGAAACAAGAGGCAGAAATTGCTCTGGCTTCTCTGCAATGCATAGGATTCATGTCACTGTAGAGTCTGGACTTTTATTTTCAAGAATTCTGTGCCATCATGATAGCTTAATGAACACAAAACACCATGATACTAGTTGTACAACAAAGTTGAAGTTTGCTCTGTACAAATATATGGCTATCAAAACTTCTGACTCCTCTAATCATTGCAGTCAGTCACTTAAATAATATCTTATATTACTCTACTTTCATAGTTTGACTGAGGTGTCAGCAGCACAGAAACAAGACTTCTTAAAAGGCATCTAAAATTGCAAGACACAATTTTGTTCTTGCTGCTAATCACGTTTTTAGTAAAACTTTTAAAACAGATCAGACAAGCTGCACAATACACAGCTGCAAGCATAAACACTCATATACTTCTGAATATTAAAAGTTGTAGTCACAAACATTTGCTTAGGCAAAGTTGGGTCTACAACTTAAAAATTATTTAATATCCTTCTACAAATCTACATACAAATTACACATTGGAAGCAAAGGTAAAAAAAGGAAAGCTACAAGGCAAAAGGATTGAATCTTGAAAAGATTTTGTTTAATTACTCAGAGATCATGCCTTGTATTTGGAAATTATATCACAAGTTCTTTTTTAAGTGGGACAGTCCTATGAGATTGTTGAACAGAATGTCTCTTAAATAATCCTTAAGCAATCACTAGTATGTGGTTTCTGCTGCTGTTTGACCAATTATTTTTAATAAATCTAAAAGTTCAGTTTGCTTTCATCTTAAAAATAAGATAAACATCAAACCTTAGGTTGATGCCAATACTTGAACCCTTCAGTCATAATTTGCTGAATGTCTGTGCCTCTTTGCAACAAACGTTTGTTGTAGTGCTTAGTTTACATTCCTGACATCAAATTTTCTCCATTCTTAATAAATTATAGATCATAGTTTTAGCAACACAGTTATTGAAGCAGATAGTGTTTGCTTCAATACATTAAAAGCCTATGATATTCCTACATCATAAGGGGAAAATAATTGCTTTATTATTAAAACATGTCTTTCATTCTGACAGTGTTTAATGCCTTTTCTGAAATCAGTGCAGCACAATAATATTGACAGAAAAGCTAAAGGTTATACGGACAGCAAAATGTCATGTGTTAGCATTATACAACATAGAAAAGGTTTCCATTTATAGATTTCATTATCATCTGCATTTTATGTTTGAAATATTTAATCTGTCTTTTATCTCAGAATCCCGTATTGACCTTCATCTTTAGGAGGATTTAAGCTGTGTACAATGCTGCTGTTCAATCATCATTATTTTAGCTTTCCTGAAAATAGTCTATTAAAAAACAAAATCATAATGTCAAATTTTTTATTTATTTTCTTCCCTTTCTATCATGGCTTTTTAAGAGCAGAAGCCTGGCTGCTTAAAATGTCGAGCAGTTACATCGCCTTTGTACACAGACAAAACCGTAAACCTGTAATTATCTAGAAAGAAGAGACTTTAGTGTCTCTGTGTGTTTCAAACATATTCGCGATAAAATTTCCATGTACATTTAGGAGTGGAGAACTATAAAAGTGTGATCAAAGTGATTGATTCTCCTACCAAAATGAGCCTTAAATAAAGCATTTTTGAGGTCACTTTTACAATGCAATCACAGTATATTATGACAACTGTGGTGGTGTTCTAAAGAAAGTTTTTTTCCAACTAGGTGACTGCATGCTTTCTTCTGTTACCTTATTGCCTGGTGAGTAGTACAAAATAAAAGGACTTGCCAAGATTTGCATTTATATGCTTCCATAAACTAGTATTTCTAGAAGGCAGTTCTTCAGAGGTTGAATTAGGGTTTATGTTGGAAACAAAGATGATAAAAGTAGCTAGACTACTTATAGTGGGGTTTTTTTGAGAAATGCTGTTATATAAGTATATAAAATACAAATATCTTTTAGCATATAAAATTTGTTAATGGAAAGATAAGAGGATTAAGGGGATAATCAAGAAGATCAATTCATTAACCTTGCCCAGATATCCCCCCACAGTGTAATTTGGCAAAAGGCCACCAATTCTCATGGAGGCATGCCAATTAGACAGATAAGGACTTGACCTATTATATTTACGCTTTAACTTAGTTTAAATTGACCCTATCATATACCTGAAATACAATTTTAAAAAAATTTAAAAAATCACTAGTATGTTATTAGAAAGTTCAAATGACACAAACACACAAAATACAAGACAGCTTAGAGATACCAAGGCAAGCTATTTTCAAAATAACATGTAGAAAATGGGTTAACAGGTAATATTAGCAAGTATCTTGGCAAATTAGAAGACTAAGCCCACTTTAAAAATTGCATGGCTACTTAACCTAAATTCTACTGACTGCCAATGTGCCTAAATGCCTCCATTGCATTTGAAAATAGGTTTTGGTACTTAAAAGCCATATAGAAAACAGAATAAAGTTACTGGAATGCTAATTTCTGAAGGGTGTATATGCTCATGCTGTCTGTTGCAATCCATGGTCCCTTGCTACGTACCTATGCTCAGGACAATGGAAAAGTAACTAGATGCCTGCAAACTGGAGTCACAAAAAACCCTGCATGTGGAGCATAGCGTCCAGCCATTATGATATGCTAGAAAGGCTTATGCCACAGTTCTTGCCTCTTAGTTCTTGTCATTCTCTCAACCAGCAAGTAACAGCCCACTCTGAAATTATGGAAAGATTCATAAGGGATTACATAATGCTGGAAGAGACCATGCTTCAACGCCTGTCACTGAAACACTGTCTTGCTTGCGATTTCAAAAAGTTTCAAGACACCTGACATCTAAAGGGTTGGTAAGTGAAGCATGTTTCAGTGGAAGACCTAAAAGATCTAATGAATCTTGAATACATGGTACCGTAAACCTTTGAGAACTAAGTTGCATTTCATTATGCTCTTTCTGAATAGGTTTATATAGAGCCCAACTGCTTGGAGAGCACATGGAGGTATGAATGCTGATTGATGCAGGTGCTAGAATGACTCATGAAGCTCATTCCCAAAGGTTCTTTTTCTCAGTGGTTAGTTAGAACGAGACAGAAAATACATTGGAAGCTGAATTAGTTGCCTTAGAAGCTAAAAAAAGTCTTACAAACATGATCTTCCTTGAAGACATCTTTCCCCATTCCAATCTATGATTTGACAGGGAAGGCACTCACGAAAAATGACTGTAGGTCAGGTGAATCTAGACTAAATCTGGAATATGGGTGGAGGTGAAGTTCAACATAGGGACTGAAGAAGGTATTTGCTCCTTCAGTTAATGACTTCAGATTCCAATTAACATTATGGATTAGTGTTATTTACACAGACTGAGATGGTCAGGTCAGGCCATTGATGTGATTTAAACAGACCAGTAGTAATGTTCTCTTCTGAATACAGCATTAATCAGAACAGGACACGTATTTCACTTTTGTTTTGATGGTTTTGAAACTGTCAGCTCTAGGACAGTTTGTCTTCCTTTTCTGCTGACTTAAACAGTCTGTTTAGAAATACAGTGACTAGCTGGCATTCACATTCTAAGAGGAAAAATAAATTCATTTAATGGAAGCATTCACTATCACTTCAGCTTTTATCCCTTTCATGCAGATCAGAAAAATAGAATATATATCCAAAGCCATAGCAAAGACAACCTAGAGCATTATACATGCAAAGGACTTTCTAAACAAAGTTTACTAATCAAAACACATTTTTAGATAATCAGAAGGAAAATATCTTAGCCTGCAAAAATGTTTTCCATCACAGTGATGGAAACCATGTTACAACAAAGCCCCCTCAGAATGCCTCTTGATAAGTTCTCAGGCTTTGTTCTTTGATAGGAAACTTAATAAACAACTTCTGATGCATAGTGGGCATCTCTGGTTTGCTCTTCTTGCTGCATGCTCTTGGACTATTTAGAAATTCAGAAAAGAGACATTAAGAGACACGCATCTGCTGAAGGAAATGCATCTGTACACTCTGTTTATCTACATGAATTTCTTCATACTTTACAATATAAATAGATTAAAACAAAGTGCTGCAATTCTAATATGTATGTATTTACTGGGTTACTTCTTGGTGAAAATGCAATCTAGAGTTATTACAAATTGCCGGCAGTATTGCTTTGAAGTTAATGTAGATTTTGGGCCTTAATGGATACATTTTTGTTCCTAATAAAAGCTCTCAGTAAGTAAAATTAATTTTAGGATTAATATTTGATGTTAATCAAAAATTATTTATTACTAATATTCATCAGTTTATGTGAAATTGATTTCAAGATCTCTGAACATGCCCCCTTGGACAGAAGTCTGTGTTATAATTTCAACTGCCCAAACATCCCTCTGTTTTCAGAAAGGAACAAGCACAGACTGACTTTGAGGAGAGGAGCGAGAACTGAGCAATCTTAGCTCTAATGTGACTCTGAACAAGCGCCTTAAACACTGCTTCAGTCTCCTGCTGTCCACATAATTTAAACAGACAAGCAGTGAAAGTATGCTAACACACTACGATACTCACAGAAAAGATGCTAATTAACCAAAAAATGTTCTGTGCTTCTATTATAGTGGTTAAGTGGGTAACAGCAAATGTAGAAACAGTTCAAGGCAACAACGACAAAAAAAAAGCTAAAGTATATGCATCTGACCAATTTAAGCTGAACAGCCTATACATTCCAAAGCAAGGGTTTCTAGGAGTCTGATGGCAGAATTAGGAGCTTGGAACACTGTTAGCAGCTTTCCTTTTTTTTCCTCTTCAGCCAACCTCGAATCTCAAGACTCTTGGGAGATCAATGTTGAACTTGCAACGTAAGACTCCCCTCACTAGAGGTCAGTGTTGGGCTGGCAGAAGCACTGCCACTCCGCACCAATAATGAACGGTAATTAAGCCTCCAACCACACAGAGATGGAGGCAGGAGGTTGATACTAATTTCACAAAAGATCGGGAAGCACCGATGGCACAGCAGTTTTCAGAACAACAGAAAACAGAAGCTGGAAAGGAAAAAGCCAACAATTCTCACAGGTATCAAGGAGCTTTGCAAAGAGTCATGTTATTTCACAAGCTGTATGGTGCAAGTCCACTGCAGAACTAGGCCCAGGTGCATCAGTAGAGGAAAAAGGTGCAAGCTGCAAGTCGGCTTGCAAAGGTGGCTGTTAGAGACAATGGGGACTACATGACACAGCAGTTTGTCATCCAGAGAAAAGTAAACAGGGTAAGAATCCTCTATACAGGAAGAACTTTACTGTATGCACCACGTTTTGGACACCCATTTGTGATTAGTCATCTATTCAAAAACCTGCTTGTTGACCTTTGCAGTGACTTGAAACATTAAATGATAGAGGTGAGGGAAACAAAAAGAAAAAAAAAAACAAAACAACACAAACCACTTTTCCTTAGTTATTTCTACCATATATCTATCTACCTTATGACCTGAAATATGTTGTTAAAAGTGCAGTTGAAGCTGGCTGAGTTATACTGAACTGAATTTAAAGGCATGACTTTTTCCCTGCAGTTATTTGTTTTCAGTCATTTGTTTTCATTCATTTGAGAATCTGGCCTGAGGTACTGACTGATGGTCTTGGATTTTGCAGAACTATTTATGTCATTTTGTCTTGTAAAGTTGATGTACCTACTATTTTTCTGCACTAAATCTGTGTAAATTTTTATCTTCTTACTCTTTAGAAAACACTGAAAGTGAAACATATTTCAGTCACTTCTCAGGAACTTTAAATAAATTCCATGTGTTTCCTTCAGTTCCTTTCACAGTATGTTTTAGTGTTGGTACCTACTGGCATCAATGGAATGGCAAATGTTATTTTGGTATTTCTTTTCACATAATTGCTGATCTTCAAGATGTGTAAATTGTTACTCTAGAAAATGTTGAGGCCTTAGAATATACTTAATTTCCATGTTTTATTCAATGCTAAAAGGACTCTATTCAATATTGCTATTTCACTGAGCTTTTAAAACCCTGTTAATTCATTTTCAGAAGGCTTTCACTTGCTCAGTTAGCCAAACCTAGTGCCCTTCAAGTGGCACCCTATCAAATGGGTAGGTTACCCTAAAAAAGCAGTAAAAAAAACCCTCTGCATTGATCAGAAGCTACTCAGGAAAGCGAACTTTTCCTTGCAAGTCTACATGAACAGTTTCTACAACTTTTCCCAAATAGATCATCAAGGTAAGCTGACTTTTCTCAGATGGGAGGCTTGAAACCTCATGAAAAGAGGTGGATGTGCATCTCTCTAATGAGATTTCAACACCCTAAAGAGCTGGAATATTTTTTATGATGCATGTACAATTTAATAGGGGCTAGTTCCTGACTCTGAAACAAGAAATACTTTATATTTATTCTGCTTCCTGAAACTGCTTGAAGGCATCTGAAAATCTTGGGACATCTAACAGAATATAACCACTGGTATTTTTACAGACTATTAAAATATGTATTTTCCAGATAGAATTGTATATATTAAAGTTACCAAAATGTATTTTTTGTTTTAGCCAACACTTTAGAAACTTAATCCCCAGAATTTCACTTTTTCTTGAAATAGTTTGTGTTCTAAATAGAAGTTTTCTTTTCTGCTTTAATCTCCAAGCCACTCTTTCTTTAAATCAATCCTTAGTCTTATTATTTCCATTTTTTCCCCAGTGTTATTTTTCCACTTTTCTTGGAACCTACTTAAAAGACTTCACTGCCTTTGTTTGCAGCTTCCTAAAATGCTCCCTTTCATTCATTTTACTCATTCTTAGTTGTATGAGGAGGTATACTTACAGGAAAATAGAAAAAATGTCCATCTTTCTCTCCTTTTGTCTCTACAGATTCATGCATTCTGTATGCCACCCTCTTTTCAGATTAGCGGTACCAAATAAATTTCCCTGAATAAATGAGCCTAATGAGTTAACAGCATTGAGTATTTCAGAGAAATGTCATCCTATTCAGTTCCATGGCAAAAAAAAAAGGCCTTGAAAATTAGTGACAAAATTTTGTGCAGTTGTTGAAGACACCAAAAAAAAAAAAAAAAAAAGAAAAAAAGAAATGGGCTAAGACACCTACCTTGAATCTGAAATAGAATGGCTATACAAAGCAAGCTTAATGAATGTTTAGAGGTTACTCTCTTAAAGAACAAAGTAAAGAAATTAGTAAGTTAAATACTCTCTTAAGTATTTTTTTGCACGTTGCAAATATTTTGATTAAAAAAATAAAATCTAATTATATAAAAGAGTTTGGTTTGATTAAGAAGTAGAAAATTGTGAAGCATAGGTATGGGAGTGTTAAGTTTGAAAGGTAGTCATAGGAACTTAGGAACTTTAGAAAATGTACTATGTGTAACTATAAGAAATCAAGTATTGTCTAAAATCAGTTAACCACTGAAACTTTGACAAAGATTTGTTAGTTTGTAGTGTTTTGTTCTAAGAAACTAAGAGAGATCGTTATGGACCTTAGTTCTGTTGCTTAGAAACCCCACTTTGATCAAGATTCCAGTTAGTGGAATTAAGTAAGATTAACCAATGAATGTTTTAGTATAAGAATATTGATAAGGTGGTGTGACTGAAGGGCCAATCATTAGAAATGTTAAATTTAAGAATTAACATTGAATGTACTTTTTATGTAGTCTAATACATGATGGCGAAAATCGTACTGCGCAGAATCACATAGGAGAGGTCAACTATCAGACAAAGTGAGGAAGACTATGGGAGACCACCAGAGGGCTTCTGAAGACCACCAGAGACTTCACCACGCCTGCGTAAAGGGACATTTACATATGCTAATCATTTATCGGAAAGTTGATGATTATGTCTGACATTTCCCAGAACTTTAGTGAATAACAGGTGTGTATTTAACCTGCATGATTAAACCAGACAGGTGCACACACTAGGTGGAGTGATCCCCTGTGTGCCCAGCGCTGCAATAAAGGAGTGCCTGCTTCTTAACTTTTCATTGCTGTTAAGGAGTTTTATTCCAGATTTCGGTAACACACAGAAGGAATTGGTTCTTTTAATTAGCTACACCTTTGGCAGGCAGCAGGGAGAAAAAAATATTACAGATGAATATTACTATTGTCAGCAGGCTCTAACAAAAATAACTACATCTTAATTTAGTTACATGTTAATTAAGTTCTGCTTCAAAAAAATTTAAATAGGACATTACTAAAATGAACTGGGGGGGGTGGTGGTGCTGGTGGTGGTGTGGTTTCTGGTAATCCTGTGGTTTTCCCTTAAAGTAACAGTCCATTTTGTTTAGAATGATGTGAAAAACACTGTAATGTCCATATAAAAAGCAGAAAGAAAAAACATAGGGGAATCAAATGTATTACCTTACATTAAAAAACAGATGAAAATAAGTTAAAATATTTTGTTGAAATGTATTTGGCAAATTTTTCACTTTATAGAGAAAAAAAAAGAATGGCACAAAGCAGCATTTTAATATTTAATCTTAATTTTTAGTTCAAAAGCCTCCTGTCTCTACCACAAAAAACAAACAAACAAACAAACAAAACCCAGGAAATGTTATTTAAACAACTTTCAAAGCACTCAAAGAGTTTGAGACCAGTTTTGGTTAGCAGCTTCTCCTGCCTTGTCCATGCTCCATAGGCTGATGCTCTGGATATTATTTGTTCTTATAGTTAGCATGAGGTTTTGATTTCTACTTAAGAAAATTACTATAAGCTTGTTCAGTTGCTGAGTTTGTGATCTCCTAATTCTTGCAATAATAGATACAGATATATAAAATATTTATAATGCATTTCTCAGAGATAGATTACCTTAGCTGATCACTTAGAAAGCAGAGATCTTTTTATAATCTTTCTTACCAATAAATAAATCACTTTAGGAATAGCTAACCTCCCAGAAACATGAATGTCAGGATAACTGTATTTAAAAGTCCACTAAGCCTAAATATTTGTACTAAACTCCCGGTAAGGTCCGTGAAAATACTGTCTCTGTTTTCAGAGGAAGTTGCAAAGATCCCTCACCCCAACTCAATCGAATATAGAGCATAAGCTGCATCCATACTTAAAGTACTACTATAAAAGTATTTCTGCAGATTCCTTTTGTCACACACTATAAAAAACATTAAAGGGCAGGTACAGATTTCCCAAACCAAGATCAGTAATAAAATGTTCAAACCATTTTCACTGTTGTATATTAGCCAACAAATTTAAGTAGATTGAGAAAAATATTAATTTTCTTTCACTGATATTTGGTGATAAAGGCTTTTCAAGCTTTTATTATGGCCTGATTTTTCACTAAAGATGCAAAGCTATAAACTGGGTAAAAGACAAAATTAATTTTTGTTCAAAGATGTCTTTTTCTCTTTGTTAAAATGGATATTGGTACAACTTAATGGATAATTTACAATATTTAGCCCAGCTGTACACAGATATATTGATTTCCCGATCCTGCATCATTGATGAATGCAATTCCATTGACAATGTATGAAAAATCCCTACAGCTAGACAGGCCTTTCCCAGAAAAGAAATGAGACAGAAAATATACTTTCTGGAGTATATCGAAGCAGTCCACTTCAGTGAATTGTACATGGTGATACTTAATTGATTTTGCTGCACCCAAAGAGAACAACGAGGCTCACAGAACTTTACCATTAAGAACATTTAAGCCCACATAATCTGTGCTTCAGTTTTGTCCAGAATTCAGTTGCTGCTGCACTGAGAAGCTACTTAGAATGAGAAGCCCCAAGGGGAGAAGAACTAAAATGAATGAACATTCCTGAAGTCTCAAGCACCATAGAACTGTTTTGTTAAGTGGTGATATGAAACAACAGATACTACATGGCATCCCAAAATTAAGGGCTCAATGGCTTCCCAGTTTATTCCTTCAGGTTCTTAAAAATGTTATTTACAGTAGATTTTCACATGCAGTATCTGCATTAGATTTATCTTAAGGCCACAGCAGTGACAGCTCTCTGCCTTGCAAAGATGAATTATAATAGAAAGGAAATCAGAAAACTAGGTCTTAACAACTCAGAATATTTCACTGGATTCTAGACAGCAAAGTGTGAACTGGAAAAAGGGGATCTTTGAAGGATATAACTACATTTTTGGAGAGAACACACCAAGTACTGGAAAGGACATTTTCAGTATATTTGAAGAAAGGCAAATAACTAAAGAACATAGATAAAACAACCCAAAGAGGAAAGCATGAAAATCTGCACTGTTATGTTTCAATTGTTTTATACTGGTATGTTGAATGACAGTGGTACAACTGTCACACACCTCCCCAAACTCTGTTATTAAATGACTACCAGAATGTTATTTTAACCTTGCCCTAAGATTACTCCTCCACTCAGCATATATAAGATAACTAATATTATCTCTGGTACTCATGTCTCCTCTGATGAATATGGTTACCACAATTTTTCCGACGCTAACCAATCTGTTGATAAGTAACCTATTTCCATCAGTAACTAATTTATTGCTATTAGAGCTTCAGAGAGAAGAGCTACTATTGTACAACAGGAGATGCCTGCCCAACTCTAAGGAAGAAGATAGGAACAGATCTACCAGCAAAATACAACCATATAAACCATCTAACTTCACTATTTTCACCAGCATTTGACAATAAATTCTTATTCATTTCACTTTTCAGGAATACAGAAGAGTTCATATATATTTATTTAAATCTGAGGGAGATTCTGAACATTTATAAACTTCAAACACAAGAAAGAATTAAAGAAATTTGAATATAAAAACCCCAAGTTACTTTGTTTGATTAACAACAATTTGATTCAATTAGTCTATGATTTTATTGTTCCTATTTCAGCCAACACAGTACTGGAATATCAAAGTCTATATTTATGTTTTAAATTCTATATTATGTACACAAACTGGTACTTCTAAGGCTTCAAGAAACTTGATCTTGAACTTCAGATTTATTTAAAGTCTCCGGTTCTCTGTTGCCTTCACTGCATGTTTTAATGTGTCAAAAGAGTGAATTTAACAAGAAAATGCTGCCTGAAGCATAACCTTAATCACCTTCCAGCAGCCAGCATTTTTTCTTTTATTTTATATAACTACAACCTATGTCTTCTGTTCCTTTCTTCACATCTTCTTCAGGTTTGCAAATTGTGTGCAAACACCTGTAAGTTTGCACTGATCAACTAACACTCAAAGTAGAAGACTCCATTCATTAAAGCATGTTGAACAGTACTACTAGTAAAATGGGACAAGATTGTCTGTGAATGATCATCAAATCTCTTCTAACCTCAAATTCAGGATCAATATGCAAACAAGCTTCAAGAAACTAACAGGTTAATGATATGGATCAGGTGTTAAAAGCCTGGAATGTATTACAGTAAGAATCTTTAAAAAATAGAACAGAACGACACTTTGTCACCTATTGGAGAAAACAATGGGTCACTAAATAATACATTGGCCTGAATCTAGTTTCAATTCTAAATTGTGCCATTAACTTCCCATATTTTCTTGAATGTGTGAATTAAACCACTTATTGCAGAGAGAAATACACATAGATGGATTTCTACTATACATCAGTCCTTTTAAACTAAGTGACATACTAAGTCCCATTTTTATGGAAACATTAATTTATACTTCTAAAAGTGACTGCTGTCATAAAATCAGGGTTGTATTTTGTTCCCATTGAATACCTGAAACAATTTTTAAATCACTATGTTCACAAAGACACTCTATTATTAACAAAAGGTATTAAATAGATAACACTCCATAAGCAAAGTACCTCTGATCGTTCTTTTCTGCTGACAGAAATACAGATTTTTAAGTCAACTAAAGTCTGTTCATTTGTCTGAGAGAATAATATTTTGTTGAATAATTCACATATTCACAATAAATCTATCTACAGTGACTGGATTTTGTTTGAAAACTTGATGCAGACCGTTAACGAATACACCAATGTAATGAGCTGCAGCCTCTAGTTGACAGCAATGGACAGTATATTATGAAGGTATTTATTACATCTCTGACTAGCAAAGTCCTTTTTCACACCTCTGATTATTAAGAAAGGTTATATATTTGCCCATAAGACTGGTTTTTTTAGTCTTCTACCCAAGAACTTCAGTGACTGCCAAAGAAAATGCTTGACTTCAGCTCAGTTCAAGACCAACTTTAGTTGCTTTAGATCCAATTTCTCCTTTCACTGTGCTGGTTAATTTTCAAGATCACACAAAACAAGGACAGATCTGAAGGATTTATAAGGCCCCATATAAAAGTTGATTGAGAGAATTCTCCTTCTGCAGAAAAGAATATGGATGAGGATTTTAAGGAGCCAACATAATTGCCTGGTTGTCATTTCACACCTTGATCCAGAAGTGCAGAGTCATCCATTTCACACTTTTACCTACTGCCAGTACCAATCTAGGACTGACTTCAAAATATTCTTGGCATCAGTTAATTCTCTGAAGACAAGTGCTTTCCTAATAATAAATACATCAAAATCATTGTCTGCCATGTCAAATCTTTTCTTTCAAAATAGACAGCTCTGTTCTGTTGGTTCCTTTAAAGAAAAAAAACCCTGTAACACCAACAACCAGAAAACCCCACAAAAATGCCTACCATGAACTTTTCTGGGAGGAAATTCTCTCCTAAGAGAATCTCCAACCTTTTCATTTATTTTTGTCATTAACATACATGTATGCGCTCACTCTCGGAAAGAAAATAGCGTTTTCCTCATCACAAAACAATAACATCTGATGGGTTAGAGTTTCAAACCTATTTATGTACCTAAGACAATTGACAGGAAACTACCTGGATTTTCAGTAGTTCCTACGCAGGTTATGTTCTTGGCTCCCACTGGAAAGAGTAAAGAGTTATGCAATAAAAATACACTTTGGCATAAATTACGTCAATCTGCCACATGCTGTTTTCAAATTACAGCTGTAAAATATACTATATCTGTCCAACAGTTATTGCTTTGTATCACTGCAAATCTCTTGATCTGGGGCCAAAAGCCTTAGTTTTACCAAAGTCAGTTCCTAACATTTAATATGTCTTTAATCAATTTTCTCTTTCTACAGATAGCCCACCATTATTATTATCATATGATTTTTACTGAAAATTTTTACAAACTGGTAGTGTTATCCAGAGCTGATAGGTCATGAAAACCCTGAAGCTGTCATTAAAATTCACAAACATTCTCTCATGTACTATTTTACCATATATATATATATATTGCTGCAGGGTGGCTCAAAATATGACAGGTACAAAACCAAAAATATACCTGAACTGCATTTTAATTTTGTCTCTCATATTCATATTTCAAAAGAGTTTTCTTTCCACAAAGTCATTTCTAATATCAATGTTACAAATGCTTTCAGATCTATAAACAATTGCTAATCCTTTTCCAGGTCATAATGGACTTACTTTCTTTTGAGATACACCTGTCTGCAAACAGTTTTTCTATTTTTAAAACGTATTTTCTTCTTAATACCTTGTGCTTAATGCTTTTTGGAGAAAGGGGGCTTAGGATTTTATTCAAAGCATATTCCTGAAATCCTTGTCTACACATAGCATGCACTTTTTATATTGGAAAGAAGGATAGCTCTAAAGCTCACTGGAGTTGGAAAGAACCTGCCTTTTGATTATTATGGTCCTTGATTCTCAGTAAATGTCTCCTCCTTTTTTAATACTAACAAAGTCCTACCTTTAATTATCTTTGGCTTTGTTTTTTTGCTTTCCTTTACCTCAAAGGTAAAAGCCTAAAGAGTAGATTTTGTGTCTCAGGATTGTGTTTTACACCAGTACTTCAGATAAAATCCTTGAAAAAAACTAGAAGCAAATTAATAGAATATTCCAATTGATTTTATTGAGGCCAAAACTTTATCCTATATATTTTTCTTTTCTTTCCATTTAAAGCAATGAGACTTTTAATTTAAACAATTACATAAACATGCACAAGCTTCTCAATTTAAATATTATACAGCCAAAAATCTGTTCATGTAGCCTTGAGATCCCTGACCTAGACCAGTAAGCTAAGTTCAAACTTTTGAAAATGGAGACAATCATTCAGGTGATAACCCAACTGTATAAACAATAGCAAAAACTTCCCATTATAACTATCAATGATAACTCCAACCTACACTAAAGATCATGATCTCAAGCAGCACCCTATAAGTGCAAAATTAATCCTTGACCTTCCTCAGAAGCAGCTGTTTTGGTTGCAAGGCAGCTGAGGCTGTACAGCTCTTGAATGGTGTAAGTATCATACTCCCACACCAAAGTTGTACCAATGGTTTGTACCATTATCAGGCAACTCTGCTGGCACAGATTTGGATTCTTGGTAAAGCAAATACCAGATGTGAAAAACAGCAGTTACTAGTGACTCATTAGTCTAAGTCTATGGAGTTATCCTGGTACGCATCTATCCAACCATCTCAGTATGAAGTGGTGGAAATCATAAATATCCACATGTGATCTGGTTCAAAACACTCCTCTTGGACTTATAAGGTGTTATATGTCATGCTGTGTCCAACAACATTTTGCAGGCAGCTTGTAGGATCAGGTAGGCTGGGTATTTCTGCATAAAACTATGTGAGTCACACTCACACTGGTCTTATTCTATTCCCATTAATATTTGCCCAGAGACATGTGGAGTCACCAACCTTGGAGATATTCAGACCGTGGATAAGCAGAGCCCTGCTAGCCTGATCCAGTTTTGAAGTTGGACCAGATGAGAGCCACAGAGACCTTCCAACCTTAATTAGTCCATGATTAAATGATTCTATCAAAGTATGTGGAAAATCTCCATGAAGTGCCAATCCATAACTCCATCCTGCAATATTCAATTTACGTGTTCTGTTTAGAATTCTAATTTTAGGGACCCTAATTTTAAAATACTCTTTGGCATTTTATAGTTGAGGGGAAAAAAATTAAACTCTGAACCTATCAGTTCCTTCAGGAAAATGAGAAACAATAATTAGTTATGCTGTAATTTCATCACTATAACCATAATTTTCCAAACATAACATATGAGAGTCTTACTTAACAATTAGGTCAATGTTGTTAGGTTTTGCAATTTTAGTGCCATTCTGGTGTTATCTGAAGTATGATTTGATACTTTTAGAAGCAGCTTCCAATGTCTCCCTTTCATAAAAAAGAATATCTCCTTTGTGCAATATGTTATGCATGGGTTAGCAGCAGAAAAAAAGAAATACTCTTTTCCTTTTAAAAAAAAATGATGTTTGATATTGAGAAACAATTTATATATCTGAAATGTTTGCAACTGGCAATACCATAGCACAGTAAACACATACGGGCATTGGTCACTTAGTGTTTTCTCACAGATGCTATTTATCATACTACCATACATTTTTCTTGCAGAGATCATGTATTCACCAAGCTTTATTGCCTACATAATGTTTGGGGTGTGTAACGTACCCTGGCTGAAGACAGAATCACTCATTATTCTATTTTAAAACCATTCCAATTAAGAACCAGTACCTCAAATTATTCTTTTGTAAATTCTTACATGGAAATATGACAGAGGTCAATTGATCCAGAAAGAATATAATTAAAGAGGAATTACTTCAAATTCCTTTTCTGTAGCCAGCACCATACACTCAAACCTATTATGAATTTCAATATGAAATGCATGTCAATACTGCCAAAACCTGGTAGGTCCTCAGTATGCAAACAAGCCTTCACTGGCAGATTATTCATAGAAAAGTGCACAATGCAGGATGCATCCAACAGTATCATATATACATTAAATCTCTATTTCCTGTGCATATGATACAGGATTGCTCCACATATATGCTGCAGATGTTTCTCAGGAATCTCACATTTGGTCCCCACAGCTCAGACATCTAGAAACCCAACAGATCATTGTTCAAATATAAAATATAAAAGGTAAATCTTCAATGCCTACAGAAGACAGTGAAGTTTGGTAAACTATTTAAGTGGATCTGGGGGAGGAATCTACAGCTTTAAAAACAGAGACAAGAGAATTTTTCCAAACTGCCCAAGAGTCAGGTAAAAACTATAGTTCATTTGCCCCAAGTGGTAGATTGATGCCACTAAGCATGAAGGGGGGAGGAATCTTTCTGCTTAGGAAGGGAATTTTCTTCACTTTCGTGGGAGAAAGTGTCAGCAATCAAGAGCCTGATTAAAAAAGAAAGTAATGAACACTTTCTAGAAGCCAAGTACCCTCATTTCACAGTGAAATCCAAATGCAACCAGTTCATTCTGTACCTGGCAAGAATCAGTCATGCCACAAACCATAAGACAGTGCAATATGTCTATTTGGGAGGAATCAGGTTCTTTCAATGTTAATTTGGAAAACTGGCTTATTTCTGAAGAAGAGATTCCAAGTAGGTATAAATTAGAGATGAAATATAAATTTGTTTCATGTTGTTATAAAGTGTCATGGAAACTTAGAGCAACTAAGAACATAGTATATATTTCATGTTTCCCCAAAATTATATCTGTATTTTGGAAAAACGATACGCAAAGTAACACAAATGCAGACTTACAGGGGACAGGCAACACAGCAGATTCTGATTTCAAACCATAGGTACCACCACCTGTCATTCAACACTGCACAGACTGATGAGAACCAGAATGAACTCTGAAATGCTGAGTCCCAGATTTGCTGCTCTGGCAGCATTCCTCTTTGGCTGATCAGCTTTGTGACCAATCTTGTTTTTAATACCTACTACCCCAGTGAGGAATTACTCTTAGTTATGATTATGCTTGGCCAATTATAAATACAGCAGATAGAATAATCAAGCAATATGAAAACTAGTTAACTCAAGGATATTTTGAACTTAGAAATTGAAAATTACTCAGGAATAAAGAAAATGCATTGCCATTTATAAGTGTCTGTGATTACAGTAATTTAAATTATTTAAGTGATTTTCAGAGTTGCCAACATGAGTTGAATGCCCAGATTCAGTGAATCTCAACGTGATTTACTTGTCTAGATAACAGCCTAAAAAGAATAGAGACTCTAAATAAAGACTTATACCTGTAATTAGCCATAATCTTCCTCCAAACGACTTTGCAAACTGCACTTCATGACATGTTTACTACTAAAACGGAGTTATATTGTCATAGCACCTAGGACAAGAACAGGGTCATATTGTACTAAACTCTGAATAAATGAAGGAAAAAGGTGATCCTTGATCAGATGACTTTAGTACCTAGGCCTTGCATGTCTAACACCAATTAACATCTTTTGACTGTTCCCCATCTTGAAGTTTTACAACAGCCAAACCACACTGAGGGAGAGCCCAGTCTTTAGCAGCATTACATCGCAATGGTTTCACTAAGGCAAGTATCTGAAATACAGTTTTTGCCCTTGCTGAACATCTGCTTTAAACAGCTCCTTGTCTGCACAAAGGGAAAGGATAAATGAGAAAGACTTTTTTTTTTCCCAAATGCTCACACTATAATCAAAACTGATTGAAAAGAAGTAAAACTCTGCATACAACTGGGAGGGGAAGAAACTGCAGTGCAGAAACAGTTTTACCCAGTGGCAGCTTGCCACTGAAATGATAATAGGCAGTTATATAAAATGGACACTCTACCTAAAACTTCATTGCCAGTTTTCTAGCTCTAAAGGGTTGGTGCTTGACTTTGTGCTTATGGACATTGTACTGCCCATAAAGTTATTGGATTAGAAAATATATCCGAAGAAAATATGGCTCCTAGTCAAATGTACACTGTAGTTCGAAATCATCCATATTCATTTTGATGTGCCTCCATAAAGATGTATACTTCAGATGCACATGTTGGCAAGCCTGAAAATTTTAAAACGGCTTTCGAGAGAAGTGGCATGTTCAAACAGTGGAAAATATTCCAGAGTTTTCTGGGGGCCTGACTCCTAAATAACAGGAAAAAAATGCCTAAAACTAGATCCATATTCTCATGCTGTTCAATGGATTTTCCAGTGGGTGGTATATGAGAAAACAGGCTTCAAACTCTGCTTCTGGCTTAAACTACAGGGAGGTGATAAAGTCTATCCACTGAATGGCAAAATATTTCACAGTGAAATCTAAAAAGAAGCTAGTCTCACTATAAAATTACATTTTAAACAGTGAAACATAGTAGAGTTTTACCCCTGAAACTTAGCAGCATTTTAAGACCAATCCATCTCCAGCTGAAGAACATAGATTTTCCCAGAATCAAATAGGAGCAGAATTAAGCATCAAACTCTGCACTACCAGAGATAATTTTTCCACCCTTTATTTAACGACTTACATATTGAGTGAACTGAAATCAGTATCTGTTTCCAGGATGTTTATGGGAAATAATAATCAAAATCACTTCACTGAGCATCTTTCTTATCCTTAGTATGAGAATGTATACTAGACAATACATAGAGAAAGTCTAATTCAGTGACTTAAGTAAAAAGCAAGCGGGATGAGTAGTAAGCATGGAATAAAGTATCATATAGCCTTTTACCTTTAGCCTTCAAAATGCTGCTGTTTTGTTTTTTCTGTAATGTTTCGTGTGATATGATCACTCGTATCTCTTTGAAAGGCCAGTCTATTGGGTTCAGGGAAGACACAAAGACAGGGCCACAGTGAAAGAATTTTCATTTACTGATTTTTCAGTGGATTGGCAGAATCAGAAATTTAACAGTTTGTTTTGTTCTTTAATGCTTATAGCAAAACTATTGTAGTATTTTTCTTCTCAAAAATCAGTTGTCAGTATCATATCAGTTGTGTGAAATCACTATCAAACAATATGAATAATATTTAAAGGACTTGCTTTTAGTATGCGAGAACCCATAATGTTACTGACAGTAAGTGATAGCTTTTTGATAGTAAACAATTTTAAAGGGAGACCCCTAAATTTATAGCAATACTTCCTTCTATCCCATCTCAATTTGATGGATCTCTGTAAATGAAATCAGAAACACATGACGACATATTCAAATAAAGAGTTAAAAGGACATTTCAAAGATGGCCAGCCTGAACAGACTAATGGAGGAGTAAATAGAGATCAAGGTAGCAATAGTGACTGCTAAAACTGACATAATTGACCACATTATCATCAGCATCAAAACCAGTATTTTTATCATACAGCAGTGAGAGCTTTCTTCAAATGAGTTTACTAAAGCAGAAGCCAACAGAGAGGAAGATTTGATAACTGGTCAAGCCAATAACACATGCTTGGTCTTTGTGAGTTCTGGTTCTGTTTCCTCAGCTACACTTTTTTTCATAGATAAGCTTGTTGTTGGCTTGATTATAACATTAAACAAACCTGATATACAGTATACCATAAAACATACTATGCTATTTTTCAGGTATACTCTAAGATTGGGTAGTGCTTGAATCTTTCACTGCGTTTGAAAGTGCATTTCAGAAATAGCTTTTAATAAGTAGATAATCCAGGTAGCACACTAGAAGATAAACTATGTTTCATTCTGTTTCAACAATTTCACTCTAGCATATAGTTCTCCAGGGTCCAATAACACTGAAACAATTGTCTTTAGAGGCAGGTCTTCTCCATAAAGATCAGCTCTTCTTTGGCTTAAGTCTTTTTATGTAACCTTGACAGGGATTGGCTTCTTCAGAGAAAATTGCCACTCCCTTCTTATCTCAGAGAATGAAATATAAATTGGCTTTAACTTAATCCTGTAATCAATACATAATATTTCAAGTATAGGAGATAGATGGTGCTTTGGAAACTGAGACATCAATGCACAATACTCTGGACACCTACATGCAGATAACACAAATTCTCATCTTTTACTGCTAAGTGGTGTTCAAAGAAAAGTTTTATGTTTAGAGCTTTGTACCTTATAGGTTGTGACTGCAAAGCCAACTCTACAGATTAATATCACAGATCCCAGCAAAATAAATTTTCTATGGAAATCCTGGAACTTGATTGACATTTTCCAAAGTCATCTTTATTAAATAAGGTAAGAAAGATGGATGTATGTATTAAGTAAAATTACAAGAAAGTTTTTTAAAAATTGGTGTTGCTGAAAAAGCTACTTTAACCTGAACGCTGTATAGGCTATAAAACTATTTTATAAGCACTAACAGAAATCCCATATTCTCTATTAAAAAAATTATCAGCAACCCTAAAAATTTATTTATTCTACAGCATAAAGCATAATTGAAAGGAATAAACAAAGAGGAGTTAGTTTAATAGTGTACAGCTATAGAACGAACTTTAAAGAACTGTGAAAAGGAAGATAACGAATACATTTTAAATCATGCTGCACAATAGTAATTTACTCAAAGCGACACTGAAAAAGTGTTGCAAGGTAAGTTATAATACTTAATAAACAAAATTTTCATTTTCCAGGTGTTTTTATAGATAAGTCTGCTTTTTACTGCACGTGCTGTATGTTTTCTGGATTGATTGTAAAGTTAGGATGAATTTGACTCACTTAACTTTTTCTTGCTTAAAGAAAGGGGAAAAAATCCATCTGCTGATTTTTAATTATTTTTTTTTAAACACATCAAGGAACTTGCCTACTAACCTTGAGCATTTTGTGAAGACGTTATATGTAAATTATATGATGTAAAGCTACACAATGAATTTTATTTCAAAGACTGAATGTATTTGAAGTGGAGTGTGAGGGCAGAAACTGCATTCAGCTCAAGGGCAATTGAGTAGTCAATTAGGCCAGCATATACAATATTGAAATTATGAGGAAGGAGAACTGATATTTGCAGATAAAATGTCATCTGGGAAATAAATTGTCTGGTTGTCTAAGACTGTAATTGTGCAAGATATTTCACAGAAGATACCACTATTGATTAAGGTGTCTTTTTAACTTAAGAACAAATTTGATTCCTAAAATATGGAATTTGTAAATTTCTTTACTGTATAGTAATAATGGAATGCAATTCTATCATACAGTTTCAAGTATAAAGGAAAATCTGAATAAATGTAAACATTGTTGTAAATCAACATCCAAACAAAACAATAATTAATATTTTGCTGCTGTAAGATTAAACCATGTTCTTAAAATAGAAATATGGACATGAATCATTTCAGCTAAACAATTTCAGACTCAAAGCAACCATAATACTAAGAGATAGACATATACCTAATGAGGGGTGTGGAGACACATAACATCTGTATTGTACATCATCTATAAATCTTAGGAATTCATGGGATCAAAGTTTTCCACTTTGGGAGAAGGTTACCATTGCTGAATGTTTTGTGGAAAAGCATGCTGAAAGATCCTAGTCAAGCTTCCTTGCATATTGGTTTCTTCTAGACTTCCAATACATAGGAGATAAAGATCCCCACTGACCAAGTAATGAAGAGACCAGTAGCAGCCTGTCTCATGCAGACACCCTGCTGAGAGCTTGCGGAGTGCTCTGTTACACAAATGCTGTACAGTAAAGGCAGTTGTCTTGTGACTGCACACCCTGGGTAGGGTTGCAATGGGATTACTGCTCACTACACCCATTTGTGCAGCATCTGAATGGACAATGCCACAGATGCTCATGTTTCAAGATGTGCTAGAGCTACTGGACATGGTCTGAGTTTCTTTTTAAACACACAGACAACCATAGATCTCTTTCCTGTTCATTTTTAACAATAATAGTTCCTGTCTTTCTGGTCTATACAACTCAACTTATGGTAAGAAAAGTGCCTAACTCTACAGGTGAAAGGTCTATGAAATATCACACCAGTAAAAATGGTTTAGAACTGTCAAATATTTCTGAAATAGTTTGCTACAAAATATATTTCATTTACAGAACATCCTGTTGCAGTGGGCAGAACAAAAGTTTTACAGGACCTTATTTAGGACAGTTAACTAGTCATTCAAACTCATACCAATATACTTTTTGTCCCATACCTCAGTGGCATATGTTCACATACAACACTGTATGAAAGCCAAAGTGATGTGCGGAAACAGACTCTACAATCAGTGAGATTGTAAAGTAGGTATGTTTATTCAGCGCTGGGCAGCATGGGGGGTAGTCCCACCAAAGTCATGCGCACCTGACTCAGCAGTTCGCTTCAAATTTATACAGTCAAGTGTTACATATACATGGATTTTCACAATACGCCTATACATAGGCATGATCTATCCCCACTTCATATTAAAGTTAGTTCCAAAAAGTCACAAGGCCGGTCTTGGCTGGTTTTTGAGGTCGACTGCTGCTTCTTCTCAGGGACTATCTCCTGCCCCAGCCAGCCTCAACAATGCAAACATTAAGCATCACTTCTCATCCTCTTGGGCCAACAATGCAAACGTTAAGCATCACTTCTCATCCTCTTGGGTCATGTCTACCTCTATTGAAATTTCTTTAACTTCACTATAAGCTAGATAATTATTAAACAGTTCCTATCTACATCCATATATCTACCATATCTACTAAGGTTCCTTTGGCTCCCCGTTTCAAAAGCCTTTTTAAAAGAAGTCATGGCTGTGAAGAAGAGGGAAAACACTCATGTGAAGTGAATTATACAACTTTGAGGAGAGTAAATTCACTTTATTCAAATTAAAATAAGTATTCTGGAGCAGAGACCAGACCTACTTCTCGAGACACCAAGAGTTTTCTAGTTATATGGAGTGCACTGAAATCTAATGACTCTTCCAAAAATTACCTGTGAAGAAAACAGGGCAGTTCCTGTTGACTTCAAAGCCCTTTGGACCAAACCCTAAGGAAGATGGGAGAGCCTTAACAAGGACAGAAGACTTGTGTGAAAATTGTTTACTAAACTGACATTTTTAAGGGGTAAGAACAATGAAAGGAATCTTTTTTTTTTTTTTTTTTTTTTTAAACAACAACACAACAACAATTGGGCAGTACAGATTAGTTTTTAGCAGATTAGAAAACATCCTTACGGAAAGACAGTTACATATAAAGAACAAGGTGCAGAGAAACACAAAGCTATTTCTAGTAGGAGGAAACAGAATTTGTTACTTTATAGCAGTCCTGATTAGAATTTTAGTGTGACTTTTATCCTGAACTGGAAGAAGGAATGTGAAGTATGAATTATCTATTTGATCTGAATCAAACTTTCATGTTGAATTCCCCAGTGTCTGCTGGCTTGTTCCACTTATTTCAGAGTAATTTTAAACGTGTACTGCTAAATTCATGTTTTAAATAAAAAAATCTAAGCTGTTTTTTATATCTTATTTTTTATATTTTGTATTGGCAATATCACACAAGCTATATGTCTGACTTATTGTCTCATCTCTCACAGTAAAGTGCAACACTATTTTGTACAAAAAGATCAAAACAAAGCATACAGAAGGCTAAATGCCTGTTACCTGAAATAGCCGGTGTTTCAAATGGATCCCATTTCAAGGTAAATAAAGGCCCATTTAGCAAGTCTGGCATTTGGTTAGCTATACAATTTACTTTGCTGCAGGTCATAGATTCCAAGTTATCATAGAATAATAGCTTGCATGGCCTGTTTACTTAATACAGTATATTACACTGAACAAAGCTACTTCATCCTCAAAATGTCTGGCAACTACAAAAGGTATCATTAACACATGACACAACACTACTTTCAAGGCAGAACAGTCCCATAGATGCATACCATAGCTCTACTGCTGCAGAGGCTGACAAAACATCTGGTTGTCAAAAAATCTTTATGTATCAGCTTTATAACTGAACTAGATGAAATATAGCACAGTAGGGAAAGTCTGGATGGAATAGCTGTTGATAAGGCAGTGATCAGAAATGGTATAGTCTTAAATTTATTTCTTGGTTTTGCCTCTGGTTGGTTTTGAAATTTCATGGAAATCACGTTTGTATCCTCCAGGCTGGGAAGAGCACCTCCTCCAGTGATTATGCAGTACCTGACAGGAGGACTGAGAATAATAATGAATAATTTACCCTTTGAGTAGCATGAGGTGTACCACAGTAGAGCAAACTCATGGGATGGACATAGCTCTGAAGAGCTGGGTTCCTTCCTCAGCTACTGGATACCAGTACTTATGATTCCATAAGAAATTTGTATGCAGCAGTTCAGCCATGCAGGAAGTCATCAGCAGTAGTACCTGCTGGGACACAGCTGGCTCTACTAAACACCACTAAGAGACAAAGGAAGTGTGAGGGCTTAGTAACTAGGGCAGGGCACAAGGGTGCTTGTCACCAACTTGGCCTATTCTTCAGCCTTTAGGCACTTTGTTCCACTCGCGGTGAACATGCTAACACACAGCTGACTGCTGGTCTAACAGCATAACATCATATGAAGAATAAATATGCAGTTTGTGCCTGAGAGAACTGGAGAAGTACTGTAGTTCTGAATGTCTTCTATACGTAGAAGATAAAGATCCCCTGAATGTCTCCACATAGCACATGTTCAGCTTTCACAGCACTTTTGGTGCATGCAATTGGATTCCTTCTGAAGGAAACTAAACCAACAGCTTTTCTTTGAAAGCACCCCAGCATATGGCTGACTAGCACAAAGTCATCCACTGTGCACCTCATACCTTTTCCCTTCAGAAATCTTCAAACCATGTGTTCACATGGTGACAGTGGATCAAGGGACCAAGTAATCAGAATATACCCTTGAATCACAAATAATAATGATACGCATAGTCTCAGCAATCACTGCCTCAATGCACTTATCATACTGTAATGAAACACTGTCCCAGCTGAAACCAGGACAAATACCTATTGTCAACAAAGCCACAATTTAACTAATTTCAAAATTTGCTACAGGGTATATTCTGGGTCTCTGTGTCCACTTCAAAATTTTCCATCATTGGAGTAAAAAGGATGACAAATTTAAAAGTAATCTATAGAACACACATTTTTTCAAATTGCTCTGATTATTTAGAAAGAATACCAGGAAACAAAACCAGAGATGAATGTAAAATTCCCATTTTAGTCAAGTGTTGGGGCCATGCTTTGGTGGAACATGTTTTATTTAAGATGGTGACATTTTCTGCTCAGTACAACCAGTTTCAGATTGAAATAACACTGTTAACTTCTGGGTTTAAATCAAGCTCTGAGTGACAACCATTCCTCATGTGCCTTTCCCTTCTGAATATTTTTTCAACAGTTAATCTTTATTCCACAAAGATAGTTTTCTTGTTTTATGCTCTCTTATGCTCTGTGCTATTCTTCATAAAATTCGTTTTGCCCAGAGACATTGTTTGTTCTATAACTTCCAAACTGCCATAATTTGCCTTGCTGGGACATTCTGATTTTCTACTACTTCCTCAGATATATAGGGGCTGACTCCCATTTCATTTCTACCAATTTGTACTACTGTTAACTACCTCCAGCGATGTCTCTCATAGTTTATATAGTGATACAAAATGAATTCTGCACAACTGAGTTGTCTCTGCTTCACCTGCCATTAGCTCTTTTTAATTGCCTCCAAGTTGTTGGCTGGTTTCTTGGGACTGTAGTCTGATGGGTATCCTTCTAATGACAATAGAAGGATGCACTACCCAGTAGCTGCTGAATAATTGAACATCCAGGGAATATTACTGACAGAAAGAAAGGCTTACAAATTGAATGGCTATGAAAAATGAAAGAATACTAGAAGCCTGTTGTTGCAGATTGGAGGGAGACTCCTATGACTAAATTTTACAAAAGATGATAAATATTCCTGAAGTGATCATTTGAAACTAATGGGAAATATCTCCTCCTTCAGAAAATTAGTCCCTTTCCCATCACACCCCTTTCTGATAATTTAGCCTCAGACTTTGTACAGAAAGTAATTTTTATTTCATAAATTAGTACCTTTTAGAAGTAGTCTTACCAATGGGTCCCATATTATGAATAAGGAATATGCAAGCTTGCATATTGCTCTTTCTTCATATGTATCCATTGAATCACTGAGAAGTAAATTTCCAGGGTAATTTATCTATAACCTAAGTCATTCTTTGGACAAGCAGTGAACAAACTGGAAGCAAAAAAATAAAACTTGTCTGCATGAAACATTCATTGAATAGCAAACACAGCCTCCAAAAGAGCAGCATGTTCACAGGCTATTCACAGTCAAGTCAAAGGTCTGATTCACAATCAGGGCAAAGACAATTGGGCACCACAGCTTGTTCAAACAGATGTGGAACAAAGGGCCTATGTGGACACTCAGATTTAACTATTTTACCAATAAACAAAATACCTTCTGTACTGACACAAGAGTTCTTGGGTGAACTTCCCAGGTCCTTCCTTCTGCAGTGGCCTGCACTTGCATCATAATGAAAGAAAATACAAATGAAGATAATTTCTTAGAAGCACAGAACTGGCGTACTGTAAGAAAATGTGAATTACCTTCTTGTGCAGTTACGACCATATCAGCACTATTTCCAGTCTGCTTTTGCAAAGTCATTGATAGCAATTCCACTGCTTGAAGATGCACAGCTGGGGTAGACTTCCAATAATATTTCCCTGAATTAAGTTTATGCATATTTATGACTATGGTATTTATACATTTTGTATATCATAGTCCATAGTACAACAGAAGTTAAACAGTTAAAGAATTTTCAAGGTTGATAAAATACATAATTTCCTTTATAAAATTTCTAGTGACTACAATAATGCAAGTCAACAGATGGCTGCATTTCAATTAGACGAGACTACAGAAATGTTTCCTTCAAGAATAAAAATCTTGCCATAGAATCGCTATGCTTAGTGGCAAGAATGAGACTGAATAACTGGCTGTGTACTTGCTTGTATATATTTCAGTGAATGCTGCATTTTTTAAGGGTATTAGCAAATGATCACACAGTTTGATTCAAAGAAGACTGAGACACCAACACTGAAGAGGAGCTAGTCCCATTGCTCGGGACAGTTCTGGAGAATACAGATCCTACAGTGATGAGGCTGGAGTAATACCTGGATGCTTTCACACCTATTCTAAAGCATATCAATGGACCTAGAGAGAATCCCATCCACTACGTTATTCAGGAACACAGAGTATGACAGAAAGGCAGTTCCATCAGCTTTCCAATGAGAAAAAGAGTGCTCCCCAATTCCCAACTACATATGCCAACTAAATTGTGTAAAAGGAAAATCCTAGCAATTCCCAATGTTAATGTATTAGCATTGAAATGCTAATCTGGACATTAATTAATGTTAAATTAGTTACAGTGGAATAAAATTACATCGACATAAAAATCAAAAGATCTAAGCATAATTTGCCACTTAAGATAAATATTTCTGCTTTACATGGGAGTTGTAACAAATTATTTTTATGTCAGGTTAATTGATGCCAAATAATAGTGAAATTCCCTTGGAAGTGAATATTACATTCACATTATTTCCAATACAAAAAGTAATTGCATTGTATGCTGTTAATACAAGAGCAAGATGCCCACAGTCTATACACTGAAACTCAAAATACTGTACCATATGCTCAGGGTAAAGCAATATACCACCACACCCCTATCCAGAAAAAGGGTGAAATACAGATTTTAAAAGCTCTGCCTATATTTAATTGTATTTGTGAAAGTAGCCATCATCCCAAATGGAGGTTTTCATCTCAGTGAACAATGGATATTGGCTTAAACTACCTATAAATATTCTTAGCATTTAATACTTGCTTTGATTTAATGAATCTACTCAAGTGGGTAAGTAGGCCAAACCAATCTCTCACTGCTATGACATTTTGCCTTCTTCAAGTGATGATTATCAAAACCAGATTCTAATTAATGTAATTTCTTCCTTGTAGTAGCAACAAATTGAGGGTGGTTTTTTTCCTTCTAAACTTTTAGGAGTCCTTGATAAGTTTGACAGCTCTTGAGGATAAGAAGAATTGCAATAAAGTTAGACAAGCATTTTGAAATAGGCTATATCCTTAATATAAAGAATCCACAACCAGAAATTACATTGAAAATATAGTGTCTAGAATACAAGCCATGCATCTCTGGAAGAACTTACGTTATTAGTATACATGCAGAAATTATTCATCAGACATAGAATTAATTTGATGCAACTCTAGGCTAAAATAGGTATCCAAGATACATGGGATGAATCATCACCATTTTCAATTGACTGTAGGAAAGGCTAGTTAGAATTAAACAAGTCAGATCCCACTTTCACCTTGGAATTTTCCAAGTAATAGTGAGGCCTCCAAGACTTTTCCAAACCTAGTTTTGTTAGAATACACAATTCCATAAGTCCTCTTTCAAAATTCTGACTTACAGTCCTATTGACTTCAGTAAGCATGAGTGATTAATAAGTCTTAATGTTCAGGTGGAAAAATAGAATTACTTAGCCATGCGTCAATCCATCAGTCATCAAAATGTATTTTGATTAACTGAAAGAGTTTCAGGTTGGTTGAAGGGAACTGCACACACTTAAAAACATAACACACTGCCTGCAAAAACATTCTCATCCACTTCAATTCAAGAAGCGTCGTGGTTTCAGCCCAGCTGGTAACAAAGGACCACGCAGCCACTCGCTCACTCCTCCCGCCCCCCTCCGGTGTGTTAGGGACGAGACAGAGGAGAGAAAAGAAAAAAAACCCTGGAACCTCGAGGGTTGAGATAAAGGCAGTTTACTGGGACAACACAAAAAAATTACAACAACAATAACGGTACTAATGAAAGAGTATACAAAACGAGTGATGCACAGTGCAACTGCTCACCACCCGGGACCCGATGCTCCGCCACTTCCCCCACCGAAAGTCGAGAGCTCCCCCCGGCCCGCTCCCCGTTTATTTACTGAGCATGATGGCACATGGCATGGAATAGCTCCTTGGCTAGTTCAGTTCAGCTGCCCCGGCTATGCCCCCCACCTCCCAGGTTCCTGTAAAAATTAACTCTATCCCAGCTGAACCCAGGACAAGAAGTTACATTTATTTTGCTATTATACCTGCAAGAATGAAGAACTAATCTCCCAGAACCTTTCAAGAATAAGTTATGGTTTAATGATTAAGTTGTTTGCTATTTTTATTGGAAATAATAAACACTGAATCCATAACAAAAATCATCAGATTATTAAGCTATATTCCTCATACAGTATTCTGAATACAACACTGACCTTCAATGCTGACTTGTTTTTAGGCTTTGTTTTTATTCCACTTAGTAAATTATTCCTTTTTAAGAATCTCCTCTTAATTGGCAATATGAAAAATAAGAACTAAAAATAGATTTAATTAGCGGGATTTCAGAAGTTGCATTCTATCGAAAATTCTGTCATATTGAACTGAAAAAGCATTCTGTACTCAGATAAAGGAGCTCTTTATCACCCTAGCACATAACTTCAATAGATTGGCATGTTACCATTTTTTAGAACAAACCTCACTGGAGTATGGTTTTAAGTCAGTATTGACACTTCCCCCCTGCCTTATAAATTAAATTTGCTTTTGAAAAATGAACCCGATATTTTATTCATGCAAATATATACTTTTTCTTTTTAATCAAGAGACTTCCTTTTTCAGTCCATCCTTGTTATTGATATTCAATCATTTAAACTAGAGACGATTACAAGAACTATGTTACAGGTTACGGTTTTCAAGGGTTTATGACACTGAAATGGATCTCTGTATCTGTGTATAAAAGGAGAGTGGATTGCGCACCTGCTGAATATTTTCAAAGGAAAGTGCAAGCAGGGTCTTCTGTATAATTTTACAACACAAGCATGTAAATTGCCACATAATTGCAGATTATTTTTCAGATTTCTACATAATTGTGCTTTAAAAATCTAAACTTCCTTTTACAAACACAACTGAAGACCAGATTTCTTCCCTTACTCCCACAACTTCACATCATTCTAGACTTGCAAAACAGCTATAAACTGGGATTAACAGGTTGGTTAGACGGGTTTGTAGTTGCTTTATATCCTTTCAATAGTAGATATCAAGCAAAACATACTTAAATTTGAGCCTGAGGCTCTAAACATTATTCCAGATACAGAGCTAACCTTTAAATGTGGCATGTCTGCCTAAGGCTGCAGACAGCTTGAAACAGTCACATGACAAGGTATATATTATCCCCTTCAGCTGAATGCAATATTAACTCATAAATCTAATCTCGCTGGATATTAACACAGTTGACTGCTTAAGTGCAGATAAATTTATTATTTTCTGGCTTATTTATCTACAAAAAAGTAATGAGGAATATCTTTGTAGTTTCTAACTAATTTAAACAGTTAATCAGAAAATAAGGTGTAAGTAGTCTTACACTTTAAGCTAAAGCAACAGTAAAACAAAACTATCCCACAGATATTTCATAGTCAGAATAATTTGTTAAACCCCAGTTGCGATAGTCCCTGCAACACTAGAAATGCCATACAGGAACCACACCTTTTATACCCACTGAGCAGTATGCCCTAGTATCTAGTTTGTATAGACAACGGAAAAACCCTCCAATTTATATAAATTGAGTTTGAATTAATTCCTTATTGTTTAGGCACACAGTAGCAGCAAGAATAGTTCAGGCTGAGAGATAGGCATATTTAGTGAACAAAGTGCTAACAGACCTTCCTATCAGAATAACAGGTCTACACACACAGCATTTCTAATTAACAGGTTGTATAAAATAGGATGTTTCTGATTTATATCGACATGTTTGCTGTCGACATAATCCAGTGGAAAAGATAGGGAGAAAAACCAGGAAAGAGCTTGGTGTATATGTTCAGGTTTATGATTCATAGATGACTAAACCACCTGTCTACCTCTTCACATGGTGTAGTTATCAAACACTAGTGCAGATCTAATGGATACACACTGAGATGAGACTTGCTGGATCCTACCTTTGAAAAAACAAATCTATAGATTTGTGATGGATCATAGCTGGCTGGTATGTTTGCTAACCAGCAAGAGTTGGCATACTGAAAACTAAAACTGGAAAAGACTGGAAGCACTGGAAGCACTGGAAGCCTCTTCCCCTGCCCAAACAACATTCACCTATGGCTCCTTCAGCTCCTTTCCTGACTTGGAGTTAAAGTGAATTAAAAGTAACACTATTAGTATTTTTAATAAATACATGTTTTTGTTAAATTTCTTATAGATTGCTTGTTTAGTATTCTTTGGGACCAAGCTAAGAGATGTTAGTGTCAATATATTAAAAAATACTCTTTACAGTTTAGAATGTTTAATATTTCCATGAAATTCTTGGTTAGAGCAAACACTGAGATATTTACTCTGATTTCCCCTGATTACTTCCCACTGGAAGCAACGGGAGAGTTTACAAACATCTCTATGAACTTCTGCTTAGGTCCTAAATGAATGAATCAAAACAAAGTCCCAAGTAGCATACTTAAAGCATAATAACAGTTTAACCTAATTCATACATCCTATGCATACCAACTGAAAATTCTAAGCAGTAATAAAACAGAAATCCACTTGCTATTAGCCTGTCCAGACAATTTTTTAACAAAGATGTATGTAACCAACCCTAGTAACAGATTATTTTCTTTATATATATTTCTGACAGAGTAGATATTCATTAAATTTATCAACAGAAGGTAAAGCAAACCACCACTCCTCCTATTTAAGTTCAGGTTTACTAAGTAAAAACGTACTTTCAGTCATTCTATGAGAAAAATAAGAACAGAGATGAGGAAGTAAGTCAAAATGTGCTAATAAACAACATTTAATATAAGTATTTATTTCCTGTGATCTCTGCATCTAGTCTGCGCACAATAGGGGAGGATAAACAGCATGTATTTTTCTCTCTGGAATCCTGGACCTGATAGCGTTTGCTGGAAAAAATGA
Organism: Buteo buteo; assembly: GCF_964188355.1. Lineage (NCBI taxonomy): Eukaryota > Metazoa > Chordata > Aves > Accipitriformes > Accipitridae > Buteo > Buteo buteo. The sequence goes on from NC_134180.1 coordinate 21,011,493, forward strand.
TATTGAGAGGTTGTATGGAAGAATAGTGGCTTTTCTAAGACTTAATTTATAGCTGTTAATGCATATTGATTTTTTTCTTAGCTTAAATTTAAAATTAAAAATGGTTTTATAATTTAATGCCATACTTATGCTGCATTTCTTGTCTTTAAAGCAACAGTCGGTGAACTGGAAAATTGTTGTTGAATATCTCTGCCATATTCACTAGAGTGCACTACTGATAATATGTTTTATGTGAATAAGCAAAACCAGTCTCCTTTCTGCATTCTTTTGAATCCTATTTTGCCTGTTAGTGGGACATGGGGGAAAAAAAAATAATCAAACAGCATTGTGAGATCACTCACCAACAGCCTTGAGAGGTCATAGCAAACGGGAGTTTCCTGATAACTGGAAAAAGCCAATCATCACACTCATGGGCAAAAGGGATTTACAGGATTTACAGGCTGAGTCACCCTAATCTCACTCCCTGGAGGGTTATGGAGCAAGTCTAGGAGGAAATCCCTTTCAGGCATATGACAAAATCATGACTGGATACAACCAGCATGACTTACTAAGGACAAAGCATACATAACAAACCTAATTGCCTTCTTTGATGACATGACTGGCTCTGTGGGCAGGAAGAGAGCAGCAGATGTAGTTTCGAAAATTCTGAAAAGCTTCCAGCACAGTATCATATAGTGTCCTTGTAGCAAAGCTGGAGGTGTATATATACTTGTGAAATATGTAGGTGGGTGGAAAATTGTTTGAGTCACTGGGTCCAAAGGGTTATGATCAATGATACAAAGTCCATCTGGGAGCTGATAACTAGAGGGGGAAAATTACCTGTTAAATGGATCTCAGGTAGCAATTAGCATTTGCTACATATGAAATATTTAGTATTTGTTATATTTTTATTTCCCTTTTCTAGTTTAGTGTTAAGCATTTATTAGCAAATAAAGATGCTGGTACCACCTTAATATCAAATTGAGCTCAGAACTATTGAGATAAAGTAAAAATGCTTACTGGTGAGTCATAGTAATGCATTTTCCTAGCAAGTGGAACTAAATGTAACTCAATAGAAAGCTATCTTTAATATGAGCAAAGAAGATAGATAATTTTTTAATCAAAATTTGATGAAAAGATACCTAAAATAAGCTCAAGAATTATGCCACCAGAAAGTTTTAGATATTGCTCCTAGTATTTTATTTCCTTATTCACCCCAAGAAATCAGGAAACTTATTTGCTACTACAAGAGCATATAGAAATGTAGACACAAATTTTATTTGCTCTTAATGTTCTTCCAAGGCAGAGAATTAATAACCATCTGTGAATATATCATGCCGGGTACTTTTATGTGCACAAGAACATTTTGAAAATACACATCTTCAGGCAAAAAACTTTGGAGGATAGATCAGATTAGTTTTCAAGATTTCCATCTATTATAAAAGAAACCTTTAATTCTTTCATTTTCTATTCCATTTCTATTGCTCAAACTAGGAAGTCCTGAAACACTTGAGTCAATGCATCCTGGGCAAATTAGCACACAGCCCTGTTTTATGCTTGAAAACACTCATGCTACTCTATATTCATGGCATGATGTTCCAATTCCAAGCACTTGGTTTTCACAGGTGGCCTAAACATGTGGATGACATTAATTGTTCCTATTGTCAAGTCAATACCTCTAATCTGCAAAAATATATGCTTGACTTCTTGTAAGTACCGTAAAAGAACATGAGTCTCTTGTTTTTCTTCTGAACATACCAGAAAAGCTCAAGAGGATAATTTCTGCCATTACAGCTGTCCCAAAGACTACAATATGCACTGTAATATTGTTTCATCTGTCTTGTTCAAAACCAAAAGTAAATAATTTACAGTAACCAATCCTACAGATAAGACTGCTAAGTACAGATGGATTATTTCAATTCAACTTAATTTAGGTTCATCCTAGTTAATTACATGTCAAAATTGAAGTACTTCAAAATGGGTTTGGGAAACCTGTGGAATACCCCTTTAAAAAACCACATCCAGCATAAGTCTAAGACAATATTTGTCTGGAAATCAATTTTTTGATGAGTGCATTCTGATCACTTTCTTCCAATTCAAATATTTTTCCAACAAAACACTTCAAAATTTAAGCTGTTTTTTCATCTATCAAATACATCTGAAGTGTAACAAAATAAATAAAATTAGTAAAATGCTAAGAGAAGATCTTAGAAATTGAAAGTTGGTGGCTGTGCATTTACCCTAATGCAGTGATAGATCTTAAAAGGTGCAACAGGTAGAAAGTTATAGTACAGGTGGACATGGAGGTTGTGCTCTTCTAAAACTAAACACAACTAACCTCTGAAGGAGTCTAGGTCTACTGTTTTTAAGAGCGTGCCAGGTCAACACTCTTAAGTGCTGCATACTTGCAGCGTTCTTATCAGATTAAATGAGAAGATTCTCATGCCATTCTGAGATTAATCTGTACTTTGCAGAATAAGGCTCAAAATAGTATTTGATTCAACACTCATCCCCCACTGAGAAAGGGATTTGGCCACTGCAGAAAGCCAGCCACAATTAAATCTGGGTTATGCATCGCTGGTTAAATTTAAACAAGTCTTTTATGCACATTTACACAATGCAAAGCTTTTGATACAGTTCCAAAATAAAAATTGCTAAAACTTTGCAGCTGTAGAATTAATTTAATAAACTATAGCTCCAAGAATTGTTGCCAAATTTCCAGCTACACTTTCAGGGTAGAATTTGTTTTGATATTTAAAGAATAAAAACAGTCATGCAGCATCTGTGAGAAAGCATTAGTGCTTTTGGAAATAATTATGGTTGTGCTTTAGCATAGTACCTAGGATGAGACCCACAAAGTGATCCTTAGATATCCTAAAGTATATTCTAGGAAGATTTTAGATGTCCTAAATCTAAAAGTGAGCCACAAAACCCAAGGACTAACTACTTCACATACCTAAATTCTGGCAGAAATCCAAAGTCCTGTTCTCCCTTACGTTCTGATATACCACACTTTTAGCTAAGCACCCACTACTTATCAGAAACCTACAATTCACAAACATGCAGTCTCACACACAGGCTTCTATGAGACCCAGTCTAACAGGACAGCCTTTGTCTTCAGTATTCATTGACAACTGATTTGGCTGTCACCTAAACCTCATCAGCAAGCTTGTTCCTCTGAATCCTTGTTTAACAGGTGCTTACAATGCCCTGTTTTACAACCACACACAATAAAATTTCCAAAGTATTGAGTCCTGGGCCATGCCAAACTTTCTAGGGTTTGTCTGCAATTCTACTTCACTATAATGAAATATATAAAAGGAAGAATGCACTTAGGAAATGCACAGGATCATTTTCCTTAAAAACTACCAGAATATCCTAATATATTACATATTGAATTCAAGCTCTTATGTTCCACTGATTCACGTAAGAACCCACTCAAAAATATGCTCTTCAGCAATTAAAATAAACTTCTAGGCACACCTTAAAAAGACAGAAAGTGAACCTCTGCTGCTTTGTCCCCTGTAAACCACTGTCTACCCTAGTGGTACCTACAATATGTACACACTGAATTTTTGAAGTCTTTAAACTTTTAATATTCCTCCAGATCTGAAAATTTAATATTGGAAATGCACAGAGAATCTCAGTTCTGACAAGTTTCATTCAGCATTTCAGTGCCCAAATTATACCTAAACGTGATAAAGGTTCACATACCACTCCTTTTCAGAGTGTAACTAAATCACACCTACAGGATCAGAAAAATGCAGCTTTCTTTAAAAAGGGAAAAAACAAACCCCAAACTTTTTGTGTAATAGTCTAGTTTTTGCAGTAAACTTTGGTAAGGGAGACTAAATTGCTCAAATTCCTGTCTCCCAAGTGAGGACTCTGACCAAATGTCTTAGGGCTAATTTAACATGTGAGGCAAAGAAAGGCTTTCTCTAACCCTCATGCTGAAACGGTGCTAGAAAGAAAATATTTCAGGAGGTACTGAATTATATAAAAAATAAGTACAAGCAAGAAATAAATGATAAGATGATCATTTCAGGTTTACAGAATTGCACATCTTATTTTTAGATCCGTGTTATACTGAGGCATGATCATAATACCTTTTTAAGGCCAAATTTAACAAGAGCTCAGCATTAGACTGATGAGTTGATTTTGAGATTCAGGGCATAAAACATGTCACAGTAAATACTTCAGGATGCTTCTGGACCTCACTGCAAATACAAAGTCATGCCTCACTGTGTGACCAGTATTTAATGTGTCTTAACAAAATGCTAAATACTCAGACAGTACTGTGAAATAGTAATATTTAGCAGGAAAAAAAAAAAATCTTACCACAGAAATTAACACTAGACACAGTGGTAAGTAATGCATAAATCACAAAAGCACTAAGGCCACTTACATGAAATGATCACTAACTACAATGCCCAAAGAAATACCCCCCAGGGCCACTATGGGGGGTATGTCCACTATGAGGACAGCCTGAATCTTTCTATGAAGTGCCCAGTTTTGCTTATTGGCTAGAGGTAAGATGCCAGTCATGGTCAACTTTTATTCTGCAGCTTAATTCTTAGGAACTGGATATGGAATCCTCCAGAGATGATGTGGGAGGTACCCAGTAATAGGTAGGCATCAAATAACCTATAATGCAATTTAGTAAATATCATTTGCAATACATTTTACATGATGTAAACAAAACTAAATTAAAATACAATATAACAAGCAGAGAAAGCTCATTTAGTTAACAAGATCCTTCTAAAGACAGCATTTGCAGTGCTCAGAAAGAGTATACCAATTTGAAAAAGATAAGTAAGGACTAATAACCATCTCATACTTATGCATGCAGCATAATGAACAGAAAAGCACAATAAGGCAGATATGTTAGATTAGCATAATTTTATTCCACTATTCAAATGTGTGAGTTGGAAAAGGGTTTTGCTTCAATTACTGCTTTTCTCCATGGGTTTTTAAACATTTTAGTGAAAATGCAGGCTCTGTTTTATTTGGTTTAAGCCCATTATCTCCAATTACCATCTACCATGCCTCTGTTTTACCAATAGGTACAGCTTTTCAATCTATCCCAACAGTCTTAAGGCCATAATAGGTCACTACTTACATTGTCTAGTAATGCCTTCATGATATTTCAGATAGATTTTGTAAAATGTTTCTCCCATTTCTTTATTTGGTTAAATATATAACTTCTTCCTTTGGCTAAACATTCCCTCTGTTAGAGATACAATATTTGGAGCCTTTAAAAAGTTTTTCAGAATATTTTAACTCCTGTTAGACATGTCTCCTTTAACAATTTACATCCATTGTATTAAGTAATTACATTTTAATTTAACACTACTGGTCAAAAAGTAATTACTGCACATGAAAATCTAACCTACTGTATATGAAAAACTACTATATTTAATTCATTTTGTTGTATTCAACCTAACAACTTGTTATTAAAGGAGAGTAATCATCCAGAGATTAGTAGTTCAAATTTTAACCAAAAGAGAAGATAGCAGTTCCTTTAGAGAACTGTTGCAATGGTTAATCACCATTACTGTTATTGAAAACCAATACATAGAAGCCTTGTATGACTTTGTTTTATTTCAAGTACCGATAGCTGTGCCATTTCCTTTTAGATAGAGTTACATGGTATTTTTCCTACCTCTTACTCTGCTGCTGACCACCCCCCACCAAAAAAAAACCCAAACAAAAACCCAAAGATAGATTGTGTCCAAAAGGTAAGTCTCATCTAAAGCTCTCTAACTAGCTAGAAAATAATTCCACAGGGTACTTTTTTTGGACTGCTCAATTATTTCTGTACCTTTCCTCAAGCACACCAGAACTAGACATATTGCTCCATTAAAAGCCTAACTGGTGTCATCTGTTTTAACATATAAGGCTAAGACTATCCCTTTTCGCCATGATACTGCTCTGAGACTTTACCTTTAGAACATCAACATTTCATTCTGCTGGAGCCTCTTGCACCCCTAACATCACAAGCACACAAAGCAGATTTTCATTTTTAGCTTGTTTTGAACCCAAATGTAAGCACAACCTTTATAATTTTTCTAGCTAGTGGTTTAATCAAGCCAGCATTATCATTGCTAGTAGGAGGCCACAGGCTTTATGCTAACTATGCCTTATGCTAACTGCATGAGATCCCAGTTCTGGCCTGACAGGCCTTGTTACCATCTTGTTGTAAGAACTTGTTGTGTGAGTTGGAGTTAGGTACCAGGTGTCTCTTGTTATGACATACTGTTGAAGCATGACAGCAGTAAAATATGTGCACATGTTGAAAACTCCCAGAATTAAGCACAATTCACTGTTAGTCAACTACTGATCATTAAAGGAGTGCAATTACAAAATTTTGAAAAACCCCTGCTTTTGCTTTAAAGAGAAAATGAAAAGGCAGCTATCTAGAAGCAATTCGACACATTAAAGATCTTTTATATCAGACCAAAAAAATTGTACTGACTATTTAACAGAGAGTTGATCCACTGTGATGTGTATTTATTCAGATGAGCTACATTTTATTAGAGTACAAAAAACCCCTGCTTATTATAGAGTTGCAATAAGGAGGCCAGGGAATCAGGAGTGCAGGATTATTGTACATATTTGTGTCTGATAAGATAGGGTGCTCTGGGAAACTAACAGGACTATAAGAGAGACAATAGCCCTCAATGTATCCGTGGGAATCAGTGCAACTACTGTGTGTGTATTCTTCCAGAACAGACTGACAGTTACCATAGTATATGGATAATAAAAACAAAGGTACAAAAATTGAATAAGTTACTGTAACACATTAAATAATTCCCTGTTACCTTTCAGATGAAAGTCTATCTGAATAAGATGTTCAATCCTGCTAATATAATTACTTATTGAAATCACTTCCAATAACACAAAATAACTAGTCAGCCAGAGAGTAATAAAACTATTAAATTAATAAACTGAAAAGCAAATAAAACTACAATTATTCTGATCATACACTGGCATATTTCCCCAGATTACAGTGTTACACTTACATCTAAAGTAATACCCTTAAAAGGGTTTCCTCATAGATAGCAAGAGATAATCATGCCTGCATGATTTTTCAAGGCAGTCAAGAAGATAATGGTAATAGAATAGAAATAGTCATTTATTTACCATGCTAAATAAGATTTCCTAAGGTTGAGGTTTTGGTTTCACAACACACAGTTGCGTGGCTTCTTGTCAGGTTACTGTTAGTGACTAGGGTTGTTTGGTTTGGCACAGCTTGCAGTCATTGCAACTTCCTTGTATGAAAACAAAGTCATTCTTCATTGTACCTATTTGCTTCTGCTCCATTTCACAACTTCATATGCTGTCAGATGGCATTTGTTCCATACTGTAAATAAATTTATTTTCTTTAGCACAAAACCAGCCCTTCCCTAAAAGGTCTGATCTAGAAACATGAGAATATTAAAATATGGAAAGCATACATCATTGCTCAATGTGGTATTGATCTGTTAATATATTGTGACTTAAGGAATTTTTTTTATTCAAAACCAAGGAAGTAATCTTGCTCAAAACTAACCAATTGAAACTCAAAATATCAAACAGCCCCCTTTCTATGTGTGTGTTTATATGTATATAAAGGTATCTGTTTAATACTCTGATTTCTAGAAATTAAATGCAATTAAATAACCCACAAAAAATATGGAAAACAGGCTGGTAATACCTAATCAAAAGACTTAAAGATTTTATCTAGGTTAAACAGATCCAAGGAATCAACTGTCTGTTTTTATACCATCTGCTGTTGTATTAGGGCAAGGCTGGATTTTGCACAGCACTGAAACCCCATTACACTAAGAAGAGAGAAGTATATTGAGTCCTAGTATCAACGAAGAATCCAGCTGATGGAAAAAGACTTCCCTATTGATCTCCCAGATATGCCTGCAGAATAAGACAGAGCAAAGCACAGTACCTTTCTATACTTGTACTGTCATTTCACCAACATTTTTGTGCAGCTGAGCACTTAAGAGGTCTTAGCTAGGTACCTAAACACAGCACATGTGTGCTGTATCTATAAATATATGCTGGTCACCCATTTATACACTTCCCAAGTAAAGTGGCCAAGTAAAGAATAAGGAAAAAATGGCTTTCATAAGACATGGGAAAAAACTTCAAAATATGATATGAAATACATATAAACACATTAAATACATATGTGCATACACAGAGGACAGAGTATAATTTAATAATAGAAATTTAATTTTTAATTAGAGCCACAATGAAGCATCTGTTTACAGCCCTCTGAATAGAAAGTCATGCAACAATTACAAAAATACTGTTGTGAACAACTTTGAAAAATTACACTCCTGCTGCAACTTTGGCATTGTTATTTAAATGATACAGCAATATTTTTGGTGACACTACCAACACCACATAGTCTGGATTTATCTCTGTTTGAAGGAGACCTGCAATACAATTCTGGAGCAAAAAGCTAAAGCCACAAGAGATCACTTTTTTCCCCACCCCTTGTAATCAGTGCTTGGTTATATATAGTGAATTCCTGGCCTCTATCATAAACACTAGTAATTCTGCGATTAATTTAACAGTGTAGGATTTCATTAATTCTCTCCCCCCACCCCCCTCCAATAATCACTACCTTTACTTTCTTGACAAACCTTAAAGCCACAGGAATCATACAGTACAAGAACCTAAACCTCCAACCTTCTTCTGGAAATAAGGATTACTAATCTTAATACTCATACTGAAGTCAGCTGACTTCCACATGAATTTTAAAACATTGGCTTTTATATAGAATAGATGTTGATAAAAACCTGCTTTGGTTAAGTAAAATAAAAGTCTAGATCAATAGAATTTTTTTCCTGGGAGTGATCACTTCGATTGTTTAGAGTTGGGTTCAATAATTCACCTTTCTAGAAACTGAAGATTGAAAACCTTTACCTGCACTGACAAGTCATCCTATGGGAATGCAAGGCAGCACTTTGCCTCAGTGAGTACGAGAACTTCCGAGCCTGGATCTAAGACCCAATGTTACTGAAGGCTTTGGAAAAAACTCTGACCTGGCCTTCAACTCTGAAACAGCTGAATCAGCATCCCAACAGTGTCATAATCATTTAGCAAACCTTATAAACATATGCCAGTACTGGAAGACAGAATATAGCCAGATACAGTATGATTACTGGTTATTACAATTAAATGCAATAGAGAAACAACCATGTAATACCATGTACTGTAATCCATCTAATACCATGTACTGATTCTATTATCTAACATACATGCAGACTTGTAAGAATATTTTTAAATTACATTTGACAGAAAATATTATACATTTCCAAAGGTATGTTTGCTTATATGGCTCTACAATAGTAATCAGCAAGGAAAACCATAGCACAGGATTAAAATGCTTTTAAAGTTATTAAATATATACTATCATATTGGATGCTGGTGTTCAGGATGATTAAAAAGTGTGTACCTTTTACACAATGCAGGAAAATAGACCATTCACAGCTTGCATAAAAACTAAAATACTTGTCATTTTGTAATAGCACAGATAGCTAGCTGTTTAACTGGAAGTGAATCCCAGACATTTTGTTGATAAATATTGGTGTATCTCTATTAAGCTCAGTGGTTCCAAATTAATTGACTTGGACTGAGGTTATGACCTAGGGTATTTTATGATATCTATGAAGATCAGAGAAGTAAAACATGACCACAGAATCTTGCTTGAAAGACAATTACACTTTTTTAGTGCTTTGAAGAAATAATTTGACTCATCTCTCTAATCTCAGGTCTAAATCTTTCCTGTTGTGTCAAATAGCACATATACAGCCATATGATCCTCTGACATTAAATCCCTTAAATCCAGTGATACATTACATTCCCTAAACTTACCTTCTCAGAAACGTACAAAAGACATCTGTTTGTGTCAGTCCCCTTCACATGATCTGCAGATGGCCAGTAGCATGCTTGCCATGGGTAAGTCATAGTTTCTTAAAAATAATGTTCACTGTAAGTACCTTGCTCTTGGAAATCTTAAACATGTTTGTAAAATGTTTACAGGTGTCTATGCTTCTGCTGCTTTAATGATGCAAATTTACATGTTCACAGGAAAATATCAGTTTCATGTTAAAAGGATAAGTTTTGCTGGCCAGCTCATGCTGAAACTAACTGAGGTAGCTTCTAACTTTTCAGTTCATCATGGTAACCTCTATAAGATATTCCCACTCACAGGTTTCTTGGTAGGGTATCTAAATTAAATTATTTTTTTTCCTTTGCTTTCACAAAAACCTTAAAGTTCACAGTCACCAAAACTTTCCTGAAGGGTTTTTGCCCCCTCTATGACTATTTAACAATGTTGGTTTTCTTTGCAAAGCTGGACAATTATATGATCTTTAGGTTAGCTGACAGTTTAGTTGCCATGTAGAAGACTAGTATCAAAGTCTAGATCTGCTGATAAATTGTTGAGATACATGGTGCCTCTATTATAGTTTCCAATATATTTTGCATATATTAAACTAGAAACAATGCTCACTAGGAGCATTCATCCTTGTTTCAGCAGAATCTGTGGCAGTTCATACAAGGCTGTGTTTAATTATGCACTCTCTCCTTTATTTTAGTCTTGATAATGAAAATTACTTGTGTTGGTATACTGCAAGATATACTCACAAGTGAATAGCAAGACAGCCTTACCAGTGGTTTCTTAATATTCAGGAAATTTATATCTTTTAATTCTACTGATTTAGGAAGGCTACATATTTTATACAAAAGACAAGTTGCTTCAGCAGTCATCCAGGAAATTGAAGAGTTCAGAAATTTTAAGTCCACAATCTCCTTCCCTAACTAACAAACTATAAATTGTCTCAAGATTGTCCAGCAGTCCTTCTGTGAAGGCCACACTGTGACATGATGAAAAGAGAACAGGGAGAGACTGTGACTGCAGCTAGGCAGACAGGACATTTAAGGATGTATGAACTTCAGTTCTTAATTGCTCTTAAGGTTATTTCTGATTTTATCAAATAAGCATTAGGATAAAACGTAGAACATGGCTCTGTAGTCTCTGTAAATAGATACACTGATAGTTCCAAAGTCGAAAAGGAATTTTAGGGTAAAAAAATCTACATGATTGAATCCCTACTTTATGAAAGTATTCTGGATTCTATAAAATGAAGCACGTCATCTACTGCTCGTTGACATTCTCTGTTCAACAACTGACTCAAACATCTGTTTCCTGTTAATCACCTGCTTGAGTATCATAACCAATTGAGGCCTGAACTGTCACACTAACTGGCATGTTTCTCATACAAATCTGTACTTGGCAACCTGATATACGGGAATGTCTGTCTTGCAGAAACCAAGGCTGAGGTCTGTTCTTGACAACAGACAACATATAAGGATACAGAATGGAATCGGGACACAGAATATCCATATAAGACATATGATATGAATAACAATCTCCCTCAAACCTCATGCCAAAAAAGTATATCATTCACTCACATAAAAAAAATCTTGTTTTCAAACATTAGAGAAGAGTTCGGTTTAGCCACCATTAAAAAAAAATCAGTAATTTCTTGATTGCAATTCCAGTTATATTGGCCAGATTACTCATAGATAGATATTTATATTTCATGTGAAAAGCAAGCCCTGAAAAACATGTATAATAATAAAAGATTCAAGAAGTACTATGTAGACAACTCTTGAAACAAAGGTAAATGTTAGGTGACCTGGATCACTAACTAGAAATAACTTATTCCTTTGAACAACAAAAATTCTCTAGGCACTATACTCTTAATTTGGTACTTTGTTTAGGTATCTTAAGATAGATGATGACGATCATAGGTAAAAAAATGCATGTTAGTGTACTCGCATACACTCATTTTCTCTGTGGCTGGACTAGTCATATAGTAGTATCTTCTGCTGTGCATATCACTACCATGAAAGCACCTAATCATTACCAGAGGCAGTTGCAGTGAAGTATAAAAATGGATCTTGCCACAGAAATTATTAGAGATTTTTAGAAGCTGGAGGAAATATAAATGCCTGCACAAAGTCAGTGAAAAGTCAATATTTCTTTCTGTGACACAAATATTTTACAAATGTTTCCTAAATAAGAAATATCCCATTTCTGTAAAATGGTGCTTCCCTTCCAAGACAAAAATTATTTCAGCCTTAAAATGTTCTCTTCCTTATCTACTTCTGAGTAATTAACATTGAGAGCTTTGGCTTTGTAGTACATTTGCCCTGCATGTTGTTAAACTGGTCAAGTAATAAGATATGACAATACACATCAGGTAGTTATGAGATAATTTTGCCTCTCCAAGAAGAATGAGAATGAGATAAAGCCAAGTGTCCTTCATGCTAATGGCTGTAATTACTTAACAGTAACTATTTTTTGCAGAATTTCACATTATTTAATGAAAGCCTGTGTTGCATGGAAGATCTATTGATATGCATACTATCTGCCAATATGTACATATGCACAGTCTCTGTATTTGTGTACAACTACATGTTTTTCACTGCCTATACACTTGCATCTATATTACACTAATCTTAGGAGTGACCTGAATATTGAACAGTAAATAAATGGTTTTGGTTAAAGTACAGAAATGAAAAGATAAATAAATATTAATGTAACAATCTGAAAAACTAAGCATCTCAAAAATTTGTTGAACAGTAACCTTCAAAATTGTTTTTCTCATTTTCCAATTCATGTTAAAAGCTCCAAAGCTAAATACTACTGATATATGTATCTGCAGAACATGTGTGAGCTGATGACTTCTGCTGTAAATAACTAAATGCAAAGTGGAAAAAGTGTGACTGAATATATGATGAATCTTAAGTGGGTTTAAATCTAAGAGCCAATGATTAAAATATAAACGTTGCAGATTTAAATGAGGCAAAAGCAAATAAAATTTTTAATGATTTGCTTACAGATAGACCTCAGAAACTACGAGGTTTAAAAATACATGAAAATAGTTATTTGTTCAGAGTATTCCCTGAAGCTACCCAAATAGTCCTTTGCAAAAGTTTTTTTCACAAATTTGGTGGAAAGTTCAAGCTAGGAAAAAAAGGATCTTAAGGCTAGGCACAAAAATCTTTATAAACAGTTAAGCAGTCTGTGACACCTCCCACAGAATTCTTAATGCCTTCCTCTAGCTTGGGGAGAACAACTCACCCCTCTAGAGTTTCACCCAGGGAGCTGTCCTAGTAGGTCAGTTTTCTATTTTTAAATGGATGAACAGGCTGATTGTATTTTTTGGAGAACACTAGTTTGATCAAAAATACATTTCTAGACTATATTCTGGTTTACCTGCTTATTGGGACTAAATAATCTGTCCTCATACCTTTCTATTGAAATTCCCTTCCTTGTAAGATTCAATTCAACCATTCTCATTCTTAGTTCCTCTGGAGTACATAAATTCTTAGATATTAACATTAATGAACATCTGATTTTCTGGGCAATGACCTCTCTTAGAATCAACACTTGCAAAACTGAACCCAAATTCTGCTCAATTTTTAAGCAGGGATTAGAAGAAGGAATTTATGACCAAGCATTTATCATAAATACCATACTCAACACTTGAACTGAAGCAATAGAAACATAATCAATTCCCTGCTTCATATTCAGCATAAGATCCCATTTCTTTGATCTTGCTCAAGTTCTGCTTAAAATTAATCATCTATTAGGATCACCTCTCTGTACTCCTTCATTGACTATACCAATTTTTTGTGATTTTAGAGAAAGAATGTTCCAAAGGGACAAATATCTACAACTCAAAAGCTTTACTTAATTTGCCTATCCAGAGCAAGAATCATAGCTCATGCTGAGCTTGTGCTCTACATTACAGTATGTCTATGGCTGTTTAAAAGCCTTCTAGAGTTCTTTGCTGCCTCTTGCTCCACCTGTCAAATACAAAATGGTGTATACAGAATGGAGTTATAGTTTCAACATTTCCATTTTCTCCAGACTTGAAACAGTTTCAGTTTTCTAGTAGTTTTCTTTTTTCTTCAAATACTTCATGTCTAGAGGAGGGTGAATAGTGAGAGAGAGAGATGAGGAAGACAATGCAAGCGTATAGAATAGGTTGTTTTAAAATAATGTAAAATGAGATTTGATTATAAAACTTGCAGATCATCTTTCATATCTATTTCTAATATTTTAATAATATTCAACCTACCTTTTATTTTTAATAACACTTAATATAGTAATAGCTGAATGTTTATGTTCATTAATGCAGGTTTCTAGGCACATGGATCACCAATATGTTTAAACACTAATCTGCAATAGATAAATCTGTTTATTTTTCTTTGAGGATAATACTGTGCTAAAATACAGTATATTGCTTGACTAATGAAAATAAGATAGTTATGCAGAGCATATAAAGTTTAGTATCACAAAACATCACTTACAATTTATCTACATTTATTCACTGCACCTGTCTTTCCAAAAGGATAATGCAATCTAACTAAAATAGCAATATCATATCACATTATGGATCCCGCAGTCTAACCTGTCAATCATATAAAGGGCAATAAAAGCCTTCAGAAATAGCCTTCCAACCCCAGAAAGTTCCAAACTTTACCTCCCTCACCTCCTTTTCCTAAACATGTTTTATTTTGGAGTAACAGAAATGTCTCAGGCAGTCAAGCACAGAAATGCACCACAGTTACTACTAGCTCTGCAGTCTTTAGCATTTCATCACCCTGCATTTTACCTTGAGGTTATTTTTTAGTATGTATAATCCAAATGCAGCGATTCCTCTACTGCTGTATTCTACGAATCCCACCTTTATGAATAGTAAATCTACTGCAGATATGTAAAGCACCCTACTCTGACTCTCATATTCAAAGTTTTCAAAATGTTAACCCATTTATTCCTTTCATTTAACTGAACTAGAAAGAGGTTTTGTGTTGTTTGGGGGTTGGGTTTTGTTTTTAATATGTAAGAAGGCAAGGATTTTACATTTTGAACTCTGCAACCACTAGTATTTAATACTCTAACTAACTTTAATTATGCGATCATGCTATTAGATGCATTCTTCTATAAACATATCTGTATTGTGTCCAATAAACCTACATCAGTGATTTACATTAAACCAGTATTTACACACCGGAACCAGGTACCACAAATGCTTTTTCCTTGTACCATACCACTATCAGTGGAGAAAAGCTGTACAGTTGCTGTTGCATATCTAAAAAAATTTTCTTGGCAGGGCAGTTCCCTGCATTTTGGCATAAGTTTAGTATCTCATATGCATAATCACACAGTAGCAATAGACTGAGAAAGCAGTCTACCTTTTCCTTGCTGGCTACAGTTCTACCTAGTCAAACATACAGTGAAAAGTATTTAGCAGGCACAAAACTGCAATAAGACAATGACTACAGAGTAGCACTAAGATGCAAGCACAGATGTGGCTGGAGTTAGACTTGGACAAAGCAGGCAGCTGCCTAGGACAGAGGACGAGCACAGGAACAGGAGAGGACCTACCCCTACACCACCTTCCATACCCTTCTCAGAATCCACCGTGCCATCACAAAATTCATTTTTCCCCACTCAGTCCAGGTAACAGCGATCTCTGCTCACCTTGCTTCTTAAGCCTATTTTAGATTACTATGTACAATCCATCTGAATGAGTCAAGTCTCATAGTTCTACCAGGTACGTTTTCTCCATGTACAGTGTGTCCGCACTTCAGAGTTTACAGGAGGTTAAATTCTTTCAGTGGCATACAATTAACTACAAATAATTGAGTCACTTTACCTTGCATAAGAGCAGCTATATGAAGAAACTACAAGTTCAATAAGTCAGCAAGAGCCTCAATTTGCTTTTGATTTATTTTCAGTGTTTACGCTGTGCTTAATAGATTGTTGTTGGAGAGAAAGACAGTAAAAATTCCTTCTGGTAAACAATTTAGCTTAAGAATTAAAATTAGAGATAAATAATGATCCAATTTTATTGAGACTGAATGCAACTGAGAAGCATGCAAATTGAAGCATCTTGATGGCAAATTAAGTTGTTTCATTATCTTTCATAAATTGCTTTGGGAGGATTCACTCTTGGCTAATGAGTATAAAACTCAAGACCAAATTACATTTTTTTTCTTCTCCAGGAGTTTGAGTCTTTCAGGTCAAAGGGAGTCTCTCAAAGTGACTAACAGAGCTTAGCCTGGGCCCTTGATAATTACTAGAAGCAACCATAGTTCTCATGCTTGGTGTACTAAAAAGTATGTCAAAAAACATAGCAAACATTGATCCATTTCTAAATCCATTTCATGGTCATTTCAATTAATGTCCTATTCTCTCAAAGGTCTTCAGAAAGCGAACACTTTCCATGAGATCTGTTGTTTGCAAAATGTTATGCATATACCATACTAGTAAAAGTTTGAATGAACATATATTCAAAGAAAAATTGTACAAAAAAATCACAGAATAACTCCTGTTGAAAGAGACTTTTGAAGGTCATCTGGCCAAATATTTTGCTCATTGTATCACTTTTCAGAGAAAAAAGTAAGAACAGCATATGGTTATATTGAAAGTGTATCTTCTTAAGAAATGTACACAACAAGCAACTCCAGAGTCAAATCACAAGTATTAGTGTAACAATGCTATTACTCTATTATTGTTGTCATTATTAACCAAGATAGGTGTGTGAGTAGATAGTAATTTCTAGTCTAAGCTTTCTATTCTATGACACACACACACACGTATATTATAGTCATACCAATAAAGGCTCCCACCCCTCCAGTCCAGATTAAACCAGCATACCATTGACTCACAGTAACAGGAAACAGACACTCTTGACCCACCCTGAATCTCTGAGTCTTGGCTGGTGTCCCAGGCCTGCACATGGCACATCACTGGCTCAGATGTCCACCCCATCAGGTGGCCAGGTTTGGGTGTTCTAGCTTAGGTGGCTGATGCATGCCCATGGCCTTGTCAGTCACATCAGCCCCAGACCAGTCTCTGATTTGCTGCCTATCTGCACCCAGTCAGCAGTCCAGTTACTACTGTACTTTGAATTCCTGTCCCAAACATGTTAACAAAGGATGCAAAGTTGTTACAAGTTCATCTGTGTTTCTTTGCTGCATTTATCTAAAACATTACAGCAGGATAGATGTAGGCCAGAGCTCTCAGGTAAGCCTCCACTGTAACAATTATCTGTGCTTTACTTGTTTTCCCAGCTCCATTAAGAGCTGGACAGATGTGGAAAAGGTCTTATTGCTCTCAGCAGTGCTTGCAGGTAGGCATCACCCTGTGACAGCATTCAAAAAGACAGTCCACCTCTTTCTGCATTTTGGAAATAAGGTTTTGTAAAATGAAGGTGTACCTGTGGTTTTGTTCATGTACGCAAACATATCTTCAGGTGGCTTGATTTTGGGGCAACAACAAAGTATTTTGTGGTGACTGCCTGCCATAGCTGTGTACAATTATGTACCCATTGAAGACAGCCGCAAGTACGTTAAGTAGCTCTCTACCTGGCCTCTCTGCCTCAGAGGTTAAGCACTATCAGAGACTGGTGCCATCAGAGTCATCATACAGCATCAGACTCGTGGTACCATATATCAAGGTTTAACCGCAGCCAGCAACTAAGCACCATGCAGCCACTCACTTCCCCCACACCCAGTGGGATGGGGGAAAGAATCAGAAGGAAAAAGGTAAAACTTGTGGATTGAGATAAGAAAGGTTTAATAGAACAGAAAGAAAGAAGATAATAATGATAATAATAACACTAATAAAATGACAATAATAATAAAAGAATTGGAATATACAAAACAAGTGATGCACAATGCAATTGCTCACCGCCCAGTCAGCTCCTGAGCAATGCCCAGTCAGCTCCCGAACAGTGATCCTTCCCAGGCCAACTCCCCCCCAGTTTATATACTGGGCATGGCATCACATTATATGGAATACCCCTTTGGCCAGTTTGGGTCAGCTGTCCTGGCTGTATCCCCTCCCAACTTGTGCCCCTTCAGCCTTCTTGTTGGCTGGCCATGAGAAGCTGAAAAAGCCTGGACTTAGTCTAAACACAACAACAACTGAAAATATCAGTGTGTTATCAACATTCTTCTCATACTGAACCCAAAACATAACACCTTACCAGCTACTAGAAAGAAAATTAACTCTATCCCAGCCAAATCCAGGACACCACATTTCTTTGGGACTGTTTAGAATCCCAAGAGAATGTTCTAGCTTCACATAAAGTAACAGAACACTTCAGGTGCAGTGCCTCCCTGTGCTTTGGTCCAGTGCTTCCATACGTAAAATAAATCCTTCAGATTCAAAGAAGCTGTTTTTAAATAAGACACAGAATATTGAAGTATTTCCAGAGTATGTTTTTCTAAACCATTCCACACATACTGGGGAGTCACAGTTGCTTATTTCTGATCTCACAGTTTGCCAGCTTCCATAATTACAATCTCACAGGCTTTGGTTTTCGTCTTAGCAGTTCCACTCAAGCGGATCTCCTTACAATTTGTATCCTAGCCCTAGGATGCTGCAAAGATTTAGTGTGTTTGGAACACTGACATAACCTGTGCTGAAATCCACACTGCTTTTATTTTGCTGTGCTGAATTCCATACTGGACTCCATGTTGCAAGCTTTCTGTAGTTTTACATCATATTATACAGAAAGAGTATACCACTAGACTTACAAAATTTTATAAAACAACATATGAATTACTAATCTCAGAACGTCATCTCTCTCAAATTTTATATTTTTCTACTTTGGTTAAAGAATCCACAATTCCCAAGAATCAACAATTTGACATACTCCAAACAGTAGCCAGTGGATAACAACATAAGTGCCTCACTACTTTGTATAAATTTGATGGGGAAGAAGAATTTGAGCCACTGTATTGCTATTCTAATGGCTTACTTTTTGAAAACATTTGTTAGTTTGCTATTACTAGATTCAGCGCTCAAAAAAAAAAAAAAATCACACACAGAAATTGCTGTCAAAAGTTCTGTTATGCAAAGGAAACAAATAAGACAACCATCCATACTGCTTATAACAATCAGTTCTAGTAACACACAGGCTTTCTCATAATTTCAATCCCCACACAGTAGAAACAAGATAAGTGGAATATGCCACAGCCTTAGCTGTGGAAGAGTTAAGAAATTCATACATTAAACATCCTTAACTCTATTTACATATCCAGTAATCTATCACAACATGGTATACATGATCCCCAAAATATACTTCAGCCACCACGTGCCATACAGAGGCCTAGCTAAATAGACTGGTTTGCAGAACAAGGACAACAGATTAAGAAAATAAAGGACCATTTTATAACCACATGTATCATCTTATTGGGCCACTAAGTTTTATATCGTGTCTTCAAGTGCTGCCAGCACTGCCTCAGATCTTGTGATGATAAATGAACAGTTTGCATAAGTGACCCACACAATCTTTGTAAATGCGAGGAAAAATTCCTTCTGTGATTCATGCAGTGCTCATTCTGAAGCTCATATGATAACATTCACACAAGGGTATGTGTCACAGCAATTACTCTGGGACTAGTTTAGAAGCACTCTGGACTTTGACTCCATGACACACTCACCTCTTGTTGCAGAAGATCTTACCAGCCCACCCCACACTGTGCAAGGAGTAGGGTATTTTTTCATTTGTACTAAAGCAGGTTAAAGAACACACAAAAAATCTAGCCCTAAACTGAATACTTCTGTGACTAATTCTGCTTTTTAGCATGCTGTAATATGTTGATTCCAGTAGGAGAAGCACACTTGCATCCAAAAGATATCATAGCCTCAAGCACATGGGTTAAATCTTTAGAAGGAGCAGAAAATTTGTTACTGTCATTAGAGCTAAGCTGAATTACTACACCTGAAAATCCTAGTTTTAGGATTCAATATCAAGCCTTTGAAAATAATATGTTCCTATCATTACTGATTCCTGAATCTTCATGATAGACTGTTTTAAAATAGTTATAGGAAATGAGTTACAGGCAAACAAATTAACTACCACAGATCAACCATTCTGCATGGATTTTTGATGTCTACATTATATTATTTAATAATTACATTTAATTCAATACTATTTCACTGGCATTTTTTTCAAATATGAAGAGCTAGAGGAACAAGACAGTCTATTTATACAAAGTGCATAGCACAACTAGACAGCAATTAATCAAAAGCTCTTCTAAATTACTTTCACTCATCCTTCAAATCAAGAATAGAAATCAATAACAGGAAATACTTACATTAAACTAGCTTAGAAATCAAGATGATAATTACAAAAAGTTCTGACACCTTCAGAAAATAAAGAATCAAGAGCAGTTTGCCAGATTAAACATCTATACTGAGGTTCATTATCAATCAACTGAACTTTTTCTCCAACCATCAACAAAAGTCCTTCTAAATAATCATCAATGTTTAAAGTGAATAGGTGTCCTAAAGCTTTATGAAATGTAGAGGGTTTTATATTATGCTGCACACCAAAACCTCTTCCTTAATTTTTTCTGGCATTCTTCATTCGTTTTTCAGTTGTGCTGAGTTTGGATTGAATGGAACATAGAAACTCCACAAATTCATCAGAAGTTATAAAACTGTTCCAATATTACATGAAAGAGGATGCAGTTTTGAACTGCAATATTAAGGTTCAGATCTGCATTACTTCTCATTCTTCTCAGTTAAGATTTTTACTAAAACTTTGCCTCTTTGCAAATGCCAGAGAAAAACAATCAGTCTTTAATACAGGAAGAGAAAAACATTCTATTGATTTTTGAAGCCTGATCTGATATCTAAATGTAAATTATTCACTTCAGTAGCTTTGCTTTTAAACCATGAATTAGAATTGCAACATATAATAAGCTGTTAGTTTTGTTTCTTATTGCTTTCGTCTGTTCCTATATCTGATGTGCTGTAAAGAACTGCTAGAACCCTATAGTCTTAGGAGCCTACAGTTACTGATTTCCTGTACTGATCAAAAAAAGCTTCTAACAGGACTCTACTGTCAAGAAGTTGTGGGAGAGGTAGTTGAGTAAATGGGACTTGTAGTGGGAAGAAGTTCACATCAGTGAGAAGAAACCAGCCAAGTATCTACCTAGGTTGTGTATGCTTCATCTTCCCAGATCAACTGCCTGCTTGTGCTACTATTGCAAAATGGAAACAAGAAATCAGACAACACTGATGACAATTCTTAACAGGTAACAGGGACAATGGTGCATGGCACAATAAAGTGTGACAAGCAGTAGAGTGCTGCATGTATGGATGGGATGCAGACCAAAAGCTCTTATTTTTATTTCCAAGTCATTTATCCAGACAGGCTAAGGATCACTGGAATTTACAGCTACCTTCAAGTAAGCTTCAACAATAAATCTGTGCAGAGAAAGCAGGTTATACAGCACTGCTTTAGAAAAGAAGGTCCTAGGAATTTTGCATGTAACTGCTTCTTCCAGCACGAATGATAGAGTCTTGGAAGAGTCACTGAAATAGCCTTTTAAGACTTCTATGAAAACTGTTTTAGGCAACATTTACAGACCAACTATGTCCAGCTACAAAAGCATCCTAATTGGTTGCATTGAACCTGAGCACTTCATTGAAGAAGCCCAGCTCACATGCTTTCTTAGAAGGATGCCATGGATTTATTTAGGGCTGTCTCTAATACAGAATGTAGTACTTTTTCCAAGAGTAAAAGTGATACTTTCAGCGTTGGTGACTGATATTGCAAACTGCGTGAGACCAAAGAGGTTATGGAGATACGTGACAGGAAGCCTGGGGGATTCAAGTCAGTGGAGGAAAATTTCAGAGGCATTGGGTCTATACAGATGATTTACAGCAAGAACCCCTCATTTACAGCCAGGCAGTAAATCAAATTAAATACTTTCATAGCCTAAGCAGAAAAAAAACAGTCAGAAAAGAGCAAGCTTCCACCATAAACCTTGGAGTAAAAAGCAATTAAATGAGCTCTAGTTCATTCAGCTGGTGAACAAAGCACAAAATCAGAAAAAATACAAAGCTTGTTAAACAGTACATTTTGTTATTTAGCCAGAGCTTACTCAGGTTAGCAAAAGTGAAATGGCATGACTTTACTTGCCTACAGAAGCATGTTTTGGGAAGTCCAAGATTCATATGAGCATCCCCAATGAGAAAATTTCTCTTTCAAATAATGTCCTATACTGAACATCTAATCTTACTTTAAAAATAATGATCTAGAACTAGTTTTTATATACTCAGAGAATTACAGCAGTCAGGAAGGCTAAACTGGTGGTATTGAAGAACCATTACTGCCTGTTTGGAAGTAACAACAGGTATAGGGAAAATACAGTAGGGTCATACTAAGCAGTTCTTGAATATGTGAGGAGTTATATACATACATAATATCTTTTAACTTGAGCTTCATACTCAGTAGCTCAAGCCCAAGTTTGTATTCTAAGATACATACTGACTGTAGCAACACTATTGAAAACACTTGTGCATTTATGTTAAATAGTGTCATGGTTTAACCCCAGCCAGCAACTAAGCACCATGCAGCCGCTCACTCAACCCCCCCCGACCCAGTGGGCTGCATTTGTTATACCTTAATAATAGTGGTTTACATGCATGTATTGCACTTCCTAAGTGTACCTGAAAATGCTTTTTTGTCAGTATCTGTCAGCAAAACAGATCAGAGATGAAAATCTTTAATATTGTTCATGGCACCATTTAGACTTATTTAGGGATAATGTAAAACAACAAAGTTCAATTAAAGTTCTCTTCTCTAACCCCCATTGAAAGAAAAAAAAAAAAAAGCCCCAGGTTAAAACAGAAAAATAAAGGGAATTTACTTTAAGTGCAAGCCACATTAAAGTCATTTTAAAGTTCAGCTGAGAGAAAGTATGGCACATACTAACAACACTGCTATAAACTCAATGTTAGCTCTTATGCAGTAAGTATGATAGCTATGGCAAAGTTGATATATTTATAAAACATTAAGAGGATTCTTGTTAAAAGATAAGAAAACATTTCTTCCAATTTACATGTACATAAATTTGTAATCCCCCCCACCCCTATGGCATCTCCATGCATAAAAAATTTCAAGAAAATAATTAAAATACTCATTTAGAATTCTGTTCTGCTGGGTTCCAGTCTCATCTGCTGGAAACGAGTACATGTCAGGATTCATGTGAGTTTACTACTCTGTCATCTAGGAGATATTTAGCTTTGTGCAGAGAAACTGCACAAGGTCTAGGCATGATTTAAATTTGTCCAAATGCTTTGGTTGAAAACCTGATGCCACTGTTCACTGGCAAAATTCCCATCAACTTCAGAGAGGCCAAGATTTTACAGCTCAAATTGTATCTATGGCTTGTACTGATCCTGTGTGAATAGGAGAATATAATACTAAAAGATTAAATTAGTCTTTTGAGAAAAGAATTTATAAACAACTTTGTTAGGTTGCTCCTTTAAAAAAAAGATGGAGCAAGAGTAGAGTTAAACAGAACCAGAATATATTTAACTAGAGTGTGAGCAGATGCATAAATGTATTTTCTGGTATAGAGATAAGAGGGAAAAAATACATTAGACTATTCCTTTGACAATACTTGCATGGTCTTGTACATCTGGGTTTCTACTGTAGAACAGAATAAATATGAACTTCTTTTAATTGTAACTTTGCAAGCATGAGGTTTACTTGTCCAACATTGTGAGACTGCCAGTTTTAAAGACTGCAGAGAATACTTGCACGTAAGAACAAAGTCAAGCCAGAAAAACATCAAATGGATGTGAAAAGGAACATGTTGAGCAGTTGGAAAGCTCTTATGAATTTGAGCTATGCTTGGCTCAGACGAACATATTTGGCACCAGCATCAGCACTCTGTTAGCCTTTATGCTTGTGAAATATTCACAAGTGCTATAAGAAGGGGAGAAAGTTTATTTCCAATTTACCAGTTTTCAAAAACTAATTAAATTTCTATGAAAGCAAATTGTGCTTACTGAAATCCAGTTTTTAATTTTTATAAGGATAAAATGACTAGGATTCACAAGATAATTCATACTGCTCTGTTCATCTATACACATCAAATGAATGCTTTTTTCCATCCAAATAATCTCCAAAAATAAACAGTTCAATTAACTTGGAACCTGTACAGTGAGATTGCAAGAGCTGAAATGCAGGATCACTAACACACAGTAGTCTCATGAAAATTTTTTTTAAAAGTTAAATATTTGCATCTGTAGTGTCCCAAAGATCCCACACCACAGAATAGTCATCACATTTAAGAAAGGAATAGAGATGCAAATGAGAGGACTGCTACCAGGTTACTAAGCAGAGCATGCAAATAGTTTTAAACAGCAGCCAGCTTTCAGCTTGCTGCTCAAAGACTAGACTAGGTTTGAGTATTAGTGAGCCCAGAACTCAGTCCAATCTTCAAATTTTACTAGTAAGTCAGCTAGAGAATTTGTCTTCACCTTCATTATATTGAGTGTTACCTTATTTCTTGAATAGAACCACTGAATTGTGGGCCAAACTTTTGGAGTAAGGAAACTATTTAAGTGATGGTAAGGTGACAAATTTGTGATTTCAGATCACAGCTGCACATAGCAGCAGCTATCTCCTTTCTTAAATTACTTAGCACCGATTACATTATCATGAGGTACAAACCAGAGTCATATGAATATGTGGAAAGCCAAGTGCAGCATTCAGATCAGCTGTTCTGCCAGTTTGTCAAAGAATAGCTTTAGCCTTTTTTCCACCTAAAAAGTCACTATAGTTTTCATTATACTTTTTTTTTTTTTTTTTTTTTTTACTTCTCCAAACGGGTCATGGCACTTCCAAAACAAAACTTGGGCCATAGTTCAGAATGTGTAGTTTCAATGGTTAATGCAAATGGTTAAGACAAAAGCTATAAGCTCTTTTAAACTCCCTAAACTTAGTCTTTCTCAGTAAAAACAGAATAAGCTTTTCTGACTTACAACCTCTGCATTTGTTATTAAATAGAATTCAGGGTAATAGATATTAAAACTTAAGGAGAAATTCCTCTAGATTAAACAAGAATTGAGTCTAAGTGATGAATATATACCAATTTTGACCTGTTCTTCATATTTGCCACAGCCACCTCTGACTCCCTAAACAGCCACAGCAACTAGTTCCTCTCAAGTTTCAACAAAACAGATAGAGATCTCCACAAAATACTAAAGAGGGAAACCAACTGCTAAAGAAGCTGACTGAAGCCAAGCATTTTACAGCCTGGAGAGCTGGATAGTTGTCAACTTCCATAACGGTTCCTTACCCCAGTTAGCACCAAAAATGTATGACATTTAGGCTTGCCAGAGAACTGGAAGAGATGTAAGCAGAGGATACAGTCCCAGAGAAGTAGGGTCCTGAATGAGATGGATTTTGAACAGGAGTCGATTTGTAGTTCAATATTCCAATGATACAACAGACAGAAAGAATTATACAATCAAAGCCTTTGCCAAGGAATGAGCTGGTAAGCTAACCTATGCTGATCATAATTGTCTATTATCAGTCCAACAAAATTATTTATTACTAGGATCTGTAAACTCAAAAGATTTTTTTGCTCATTTTTCTGCCATAGACTGCATGGTGACAGCATAAGCAACTGAAGTCTGTAGATCAAATGTGCCATGCATATAAATCAATAGCAGATAAATTAGTTGTCAGGTAGTGAGATATCCAACTTTTTACCTTGTCTGTAGCATTGACATTTTTAATGAGGTTTTCCCTTGTGAATGCTAGAAAATTAAAACCAAGTCATCGCTGCTTCCTTAGGTGTTGTCACTAAGGAGCATACAATCTTTTCACATAACTGAGAATAAGTTTCCTTGGTCCTGCATGCTTCTCCTCAAAGCCCTGGATAATGGCTTTCTGCCTTGCCTCTCCATTTCAATGTAAATAAACACAATATAGTTACTTGTGTATTGACAGCATCTCAGTATCCTCTGAGCTCAGAAAAGCTTTCAAAATACAGTGCTTCCTGTGGGGCATAAAGATCCTTTCCAGATTGTCAAAGGAAAGGTTATCTGCAATGAGCCAGATATCTTTGGAAAAGAATGGTTTTCTTCCAAGAACTCCTCCCCATGAGAACTATTTTTCTTCACTTCCTTTAAACACTTTGCACAGTTTCACCTATTTGTTTCCCCTTATTACACTATTACAGTCATCACTGCCAAAACTGTGCTGCCCTCATTTTGCAGGGGTATTTAGAGGATGATTGAGAGCAAAGCTTTTGCAAATTACAAAAAAAAAAAAACAAAAAAACCTCCTACCTGGAGCAAAAAGTACATTATAAACAAAGAAATACACGCGCTGGAGGTCTCAGCTCGAATAAAACTTGAAAATCCACTCTTCCGCAGACCAACAAGGGTTACAAGTACCTGAAGATGCAAAGCTCCTGCCTTGAGGTTGTCTGTACAAGCTTTCCCAGAATCTATTACATTAACTTCACAGTGCAAACCTCAAAGACAGCATGGTTAACAGTTATACTGAGGCTGTGGATTACAGAAGCCTGGAATTCCTAACAAAACAACTTTCAGGAAACCTGACTGAATTTTGACATTTCCATCCCACTCCCCAGCTTTTGCAAAAAATTTGTGACCCTATAGAGATCTCACTTTTCTCCCTCCCATTCCTTATCAAGCGTAGACTATATCTGATGCATTTGAGGTTTTGAAGATATTCAACATGACTCGCATGTAGGCTTCAGTCTTGGAGTACCCTTGGAGACTCCTGTGCTGTTGGGTTTGTCCAGCTTCTTCCTAAAATCTTTGTTGCTTAAATCTGTGCCCAGTGCACGCTTTGAGTGAATACATGTTTTCTGTGGAGAGCATCCACCAGAGCTGTATTTCTCCATACCTATAAAAATAAATGCAGCTATTAAAGAAGGGGAAAACCAAACAAACAAAACCACCACACCACCCCACACCACCACCCCCCCGAAACATCTGTTAATTTTGTTCCTCATTGTTTTATTGGTTTGGGGTTTTTTTGCTAATCAAGGTGAAATCTGCATGTACAGTCTATATCCCTTAAGCATACACAAATGGATATTACCTAAATGGGTGGCTTGCTCAGATTAAAATTTTATTTTTAAGTGATGCATTTTATAGTTCTTTCCAGGTTGTAGTTAAAATGTATAAGCAGTCTAAAAAATTACAAGAAAAAGAGCACTACTTTTCAGTCACCCTAGTTCTCAAAATACTTTGCCCTTCAGTGTTCTCAATCTCCTTGTTTTGGTTCAGTTTCTTGTTACAAGCAGTAAGACCAGTATTAAATAATAAATTGGCAGATTTTAACAACTAGGTTAAAGTATTTCTATAGCCTGAATACAGCTTAGCAATTAGATCTTTCAGAAAGATTCTGTAGCATTTGGCACATTAAAAGTATCAAGAATATTCCCAGTATATTTAGACTAGATGTCTATCTTGTGTGTAGTACTGTTGGAATAAAATTTATTTCTGATGTCTTTTTTTTTTTATAATAACAAAATGTCAAAAGTGTATACACATTCACTATGTTTTTACCCTCAAAAAATCAGGACCATCACTCAAGCAGTCAAACAGAAAAATGTGAAGAAAAAGATTTGCAGAGTGTCTGTTATAAATATAATTATTTTGTGTATTAAGTTACAACACTTTAGCACAGATATAGCAGCAACATAAAATTTGAATCATGCCTTGGAGCATATGTTAGTTTCTCAGAACTTATTGCCTGCTAACAAAAATTTCCTTACATCAGTTCATAAATTAAGGGCTTTTTAAAGTCTCTTGAATATACAGCCATAGGTATAGCTTTCTGTAAGTTGGAAGAGCATCAGCTGATCAAGGGCATGAGAAATGATTGAAGAATGCTGCATTACAGTTGTGTGTCCAGGTACTCATAAAGTACATGCATGAATGTGTGGGGGTCCCTCTTGTTCTCCTCACCTATAGTATTGTCCTGGTTTCAGCTGGGAAAGAGTCAATTGTCTTCCTAGTAGCTGGTACAGTGCTATGTTTTGAGATCAGTATGAGAAGAATGTTGATAACACTGATGTTTTCAGTTGTTGCTAAGTAGTGTTTAGTCTAAAGTCAAGGCTTTTTCAGCTTCTCATGCCCAGCCAGTGAGAAAGCTGGAGGGGCACAAGAAGTTGGCACAGGACACAGCCAGGGCACCTGACCCAAACTGGCCAACGGTGTATTCCATACCATGTGACGTCCCATCTAGTATAGGAACTGAGGGGAGTGGGGGCGAGGGATAGCTGTTCGGGAACTAACTGGGTGTTGATTGGTGGGTGGTGAGCAATTGCACTGCGCATCATTTGTACATTCCAATCCTTTTATTATTACTGTTGTCATTTTATTAGTGTTATCATTATCATTATTAGTTTCTTCTTTTCTGTTCTATTAAACTGTTCTTGTCTCAACCCATGAGTTTTACTTTTTTTCCTGATTTTCTCCCCCATCCCACTGGGTGGGGAGGAGTGAGTGAGTGGCTGCATGGTGCTTACTTACTGGCTGAGGTTAAACCACAACAGTTGCTAAGTAATCTTTAGTCTAAAGTCAAGGCTTTTTCAG
Source organism: Buteo buteo (assembly GCF_964188355.1). NCBI lineage: Eukaryota > Metazoa > Chordata > Aves > Accipitriformes > Accipitridae > Buteo > Buteo buteo. The sequence continues at coordinate 21,039,961 of NC_134180.1, forward strand.
CTTCTCATGCCCAGCCAGCAAGAAGGATGGAGGGGCACAAGAGGTTGGGAGGGGACACAGCCAGGGCAGCTGACCCAAACTGGCCATAGGGATATTCCATACCATGTGACGTCACATCTAGTATATATATATATATATATATACTGGGGGGAGTGGAGGCAGGGGTATCACTGCTCAGGGACTAACTGGGCATCGATTGGCGGGTGGTGAGCAATTGCATTGTGCATTATTTGTACATTCCAATCCTTTTATTACTACTGTTGTCATTTTATTAGTGTTATTATTATAATTATTAGTGTCATCTTTTCTGTTCTATTAAACCCTTCTTATCTCAACCCACGAGTTTTACTTCTTTTCCCGATTTTCTCCCCCATCCCACTGGGTGGGGGGGAAGTGAGTGAGCGGCTGCGTGGTGCTTAGTTGCTGGCTGGGGCTAAACCACGACAAGTATTCAAACCCAAACTTCAATTTTCCAAAGTTGATGAAAGAGTAAATGTTTGAAAGATGCTACAATCCACATGCAGAGACAGCAGGAATAGTTTAACACTTTTCTCTTTTTGGGAATTTCCTAGTCTAAGTCTTATTTGTATGTAATTAAATGTAAACAAACATATGGAATACAATGCTTGATCTTGATTCAGAATTAGAAAGAAGTCACTTCTGAAACTCTCACTAATTTGAGCAATCCTATTGCAATTATTCTCATCAACATTGAGTGACTGAGCAGAATACAGGTTTCACATTATACATCTGAAAGAACTGTTTCACTAGATACTAACAGCAGGTAAACTGAAGCTGAAGAAATGACAAAAGAGAAAGAAAAAAGGAGAGGAAAAAGGAGGTAGGATCACAAAAAATATATGCAAATTTTATTAATTAAATACCTTGAGCATTGGATGTCTTTAAAAATCCTGAGGTTAGAACAGACAAAAATATCTATGGGAATTTCTCTTTTTTATTATAAAACCAAGGATTTTCAAAGTTAACGCTAGTATTGCACAATACTAGAATTTGCTTCTGTCACTTGGTAATTAATGAATATTAATTCTTAAAGACATTTTAAAATTTGCCTTCTTATAGAAAAGGAAAAACATGAATATCAAATCCTACTTTTCTGGAGGATAGAGGTATTTGGTTTAGGTGACAGTGGTACAATTCATTCATTCCCAAGTCATTTAATACTCCTCTGAAGAGCTCGTCCCTTCCCAGTGATTCTAAGATTATCCTTTTCATTTATTTAATGTTTACTCTACACTTCAGAAAATTGCCATTCCACATCTGAGCCATCCCATTACAATCTTGGGCTTTTCACCTCATGCCCTTATCTTTTTCGGCACTTGGTGCTAGGGAGCAAACATTGAACACAGAAGAGAACTAAAAGCTGCTTTCACATCATTCATATCACTAATTAAATATAAGAAAGTATTCAAGACTGTAAACATAACATTTTAGGAAATGCAAAAGCCCTCAAAGTAGTCCAACTGCTCTTCCCCCCACCTTTTTTAATCAAACTACCAACAATATAGATACCTACATATACTGAAGAAAAAAACCCTTGCAAAACACACTGCATTCACATTAAAAATACTGTGTTAAAATTCACAATACTTCACAAACACCACAATACAACAATAAACAATCATTCCAAAATATAATGTATTAGAAATCTACTAAAACATGGATCTATATGTCTGATTTTAAACTTTCCTAAAGGGCTTGAATCTCCCTTTGAAAACAGTCTACTTAAAATGTCGAAGTGGGCATTTACAGACACACTCAAGGAAATTGTGCTGCACTCAAAACACAAAAACATGCTTTACTTGAAGTCTTATCAACCAAAATTATACAACAGAGCACTGCAATGACTAAGCTATTATGTGAATATGCCAGCTAATAAATGGGAAAATCAGAGCATGGGAAGAGTCTACTGTTTAGTTAATGGCCAAAACCACCAATACTTGAAAATAAAGTAATGAAATTATTTTCTTTTAAACCAGAGATACATGTGAATATTTACTTTCATAACATTAAAGTATCAGCTAATTGCAATATACCCTGTCATTGCCAATAGGGAATTACACTACTTTCTCTGAAGTGCTGAAAAATATAGCAAGTTTTCAGAGTTATTTTCGAGTCAGATATACCCATAGCTCCTCATTATATATTTTATTTTGCAGCTGGTGGACTTCAACTCTCATTTAGTATATTTGTGTAAAACCCACCTACTATTTATGGCTTATTTTGATTTTTTTAAATTTTATTTTTCAAATTGCCAAGCTTCAGAACGTCCTAAGACACTAGCACTTCTAAATGCAGGAAAGCTTTTCATTTTTTCACTGGAAGTTTCTCTCTGGATCTCTGCAATAGTGTATTAAAACAATTATGCTGGGCTTATATCACAAAAACAGATCAAATTCAAGCAGTTGTGGGTTTTGTGGGTGACAAGTCTGCTTAGCTTGAGAACACACATTTCTCAAATATTTTCTCAGCTGATGGAAAAAAGAAATTAGAGGAAAAAGGAGATTGATAAACTGGAGGTAAGACATTCAGGCATATCACTGCTGAGTTGCAATTACTTTCCTGATCACTTCAACAGAGTTTATGAAGTTTTCTACATTAGGTACACTGTAGGGAAAGGTAGTTTCAACGCTTCTATCTTCATTATAAAGTCAAATAAGAAAGGATGAATTACAAGAACTGAGAGGCCAAGTTTAATTCAGAACAATTCTTGCCTTGGTTCTGCAACGTATTTGTATGTGTTTAATATGGTTAGAGTCCAACAAAATATAAAAAAAAAGAAAAAAATCAGCATAAAACTAGCTGATTAATAGCTTAAATGCAGGAAAGTGTATCTTCAATGGCACAAAAATTCCCACCACACAGTGAATAGCAGCAATATCTATCAGTCCACTATGAACTGTTTCTGTAGCACACATCCATCCCATATTTCCACAGCGATTCATGCATTTTAAAAGGTTTAACAAATTCCTTATAGCTCAGATTTCAGCATAGCTACAAGGGTAGCTTCTGTAACAGAAACACATCCAAATAGAAAAGAGAGTTATATTCACAGCAGGCCAACAAAATTGTTCTCTCTGCTTTTCCTGCATCTCAGCTAGGGAAGCTCTGGCTAATTTGATGTCAGTATTCTCAAAGCTTTTCTTCCTGGAAGGAAACTACAGGCCAACACTGGGGACAAGCTTATCCAACCTTCCCATAGTGTCTTCCTGCAAACACTGCTTCTGATAACAACAATGTTTATTGCAGCAAGGTCTTGAATAATAACACCAGAATTTAGTGTATGCATGCAATAAAAATATTTTCTTAGCTATACAGTAACTCAGAAACATAGATGTATTTAATTTTCTTCTGGATCAGATCATGTTGAAAGCCTTTACAAGCTTCTGGACATCTGCTAAACAGTTTGCTTCTAATTTATACTTTTCTGATTCATATACAAACCAAGCAAGGTTTGTTGCTCAACATCCTGCAGCAGACACCTTGGATCTATTCTGAATGAGTTGTTTCCTATAATCACCAGGCAAATTTCCTTCTATCCCTCAGTTTCTTTTATGTTACTTTAAATAAGTTAAGCACAAAATTAAGACTCGAAATAAAGTTTACTGGTTGCACTTGTACCTATCTAAAAGGTATGCAGATCAATGATGGGCTGCTGAGAATGATATTCAACAAATGATTCCTTATTTTACTAAATCACATTTCTGTATCTCATTCATTGTAAAGACATTTTCCCCTGCAAATTAACGCATCAAAGAAGCAGGCTCAGAGAAGCCCAAGAATGAGTCAAAGTAATTATTAGAAATTTACCATAACACACAAGCACTTCTCCAAGTTTAAGGTTTCTGCCACAAAACACAAATGATTGCTCTGCCATTGACTCCCATGAACAACAGCAGATCATAATCTGTCAGAGGACACATTTATGCACATCTGTGTCAGTAACAAAGTTACTGTAACTTCAATTCAGAGCATTGATACTTTTCATAACAATCATTTAAAACACGATCATTATTGCTTAGAGAATATGAGTTAAAGTCCATTGTCCTTGGCTCATGTAGCAAAACTTGTTTTCTTGCTTAGTTCCCTCAGAATATTCTAAAACCCACAATATTAGTTGCTGACGAACTGCATTGAAAAAGGGATTTGATAACAAACTAATTCAGAGCTGTGTTTCTGCTGGTTTTCAACAGGACCAGCTACGATACTTCATTCCCCCTGTGAAACAACACTGAAGAGATCAAACTGACAGTATTGACCACAACAACACATGGAATCACAGCATCAGTCTGTGAAATTGTGCTGAGTTTTCTGCTAGTAATCCATCAACACCCAAACAAGAAGAGGCAGTCTTATTCCTTTAAAATACTACTGTTCACTTCTGGCTTCTCTTGTTCTCCAGCTCCTGCTTTGCTTGGAGCTCAATTTTAACACCATGGGAGCAGAAAAGTTGCAACTACCACAGTAATCACTAGCATCAATTTCCCATTACTGCTTTTCCACAGAACAAGTAGCACTTTACATTATACTTTTCCTTTTGAACAGAAGGGAATGCGCATGCCAAGTCTGATGTTATTAGGTTAATTTGGAAGAATGTGTCTAGTGAATTTACTTGATACAGCCTGCAGTTGAGAGCCTAAGACTGTCTTCTGATTGTTGCTGCAGCACTGAAGTTCCTGAATTTATTAACTTCAGCAGATGTGTCAAGAAGGTACCACTAAACAGTTCCCTGATTGAAAAAGCGTAGATCAATATCTTTGATACAAATCAAATTCTCATACACATACCAAGTCATCCATTTAAGTTTCAGCTGGTGTCAGTTTGACAGACCACTCTAAATGCAAAGCATGTAAATCATCACAAGTCAAGATGCACAGCCATGGTCAATATTGTCATGAGATACCTCTACTGCTGCCATGTATATGACTGAGTAACCAACCGTAATAAGCTTCCACCCTGTCTTTAACAGGCAAAGAAATCTTTGCTTCCCCCCAAAAGGGGAAATATATTTGAATTACTTTATTCTTATCTTGCATTCAGTACTGTTTTCACAGATGATACATATATTTTTACCAGTATCTTTGGACAGGCAGATCTTGAACCACGAAGGTTTAACACAAACTAAGAGCTAGTGCAGCACAGGCCTCAGCATATTAGATCAGCCTGAACTATGTGAAAAACAAACACTGCCGTATTTCATAGTCAGAAAACACCAAAAAGGTTAGAAAGAAATAAGCCCAGCAAAATGCTCTTAACAAAACTGATCTGGACTGCACTTAGAGTCACAGTACACAACAGTTTCAGTTCACTCCTCTGTCTACCAGATAAATAATTTGCAGGTATAATTACAGTTAAAATACATGGAGTTTAGAAAATATCTATTCTCTCCTGTATCAAAAAGAGCCATTTTTGTTTCCACACTATTTACTAGGAAGCCCATGAAAAGACTATGGCTAGAGAAAAACAAATTTAAATGTATTTATAGGAAAAAACCCCATACACTTAATAATCTTTAAAATCACACAAAAAAAGGAAATATTTTTATTTTTAAACAATTATTACCATCCGTGGGACATAACATTCAAATATCTTTAACATAGTTTTGTGCAGGAGACAGGGATTTCTGAATTATATTCTACTCTTGTCTTACTGTCTGATTCTGGGGTATTTATTTTACTTTATTGTTTCTACTCCTTCTGGTCTGTATATACCTTTGCACAATGACTCCCACAAAACCAGAAAACACCCCATCAACACCAACTATTCTTGTCCTTCACAGATTCCGCCAGGAAATCAGCTCTGCTTAGTTTAACAGAGGCATCCCTTGGGTAGATGTCACTGGTTTTTAGAAATGCTAAAAAAAGAAAAAATAGTCATTGAGAATGGAAGAGAATCTATAAAAGGCAATAATACAATGCAAAATAAGCATGATAGGAGACTATAAGTAGATGTCCTAACTTTGGACAGTAAGAGAGAAGGCTGGTATCTTTATATACCTACACAGATTTCCAGGTGACATGATATTTAAATATAATGGAGTAATTCTTCTCTACAGGCACATTCAGTATACTCTGATTCATAACCTCCTGTTAAGAAACACAGTTCTGTTAATCTGATTCAGTTTTAGACAGAAGTAATTTCCTTGAGATAATAGATACAGGAGAGCAGCAAGTTTTCTTTGTTTCCTCTGGGAATTAATAAATTTGCATTGTTTTGTAGCCTGACTTCGTTTACAGTTTTACTCTGTTCACATCCATTTATGCTTTGCATTTAACTCTTACTGCATTAATTGTAACTTTCTAATTATTTCCCTCACATACTCAATGTATCTACATGTTGTGTTTCTATTCTTACCTTAAAAATATAAACTCCTTTGGGCAGGGATTTAATCCTCAGTACATGTTTTTATGCTACCTGGCATGTAGGATTTCAAGATCCTACCTTAGCAGAAAACATGAAACCCACCCTTACTGAAAACGCATGTCCTAACTTTTGATGGCTATTTATACCTGACCCCTTGGCAGCCATACTGCCTCTGGTTCATAATTTCTCTATTCTCCTGTTCCTTCCAAAATTTCCTACCCATCTGAAAGGCTGAACAACCTTATGGATCAAGGTCTGTTCAGAGTTGCATGTTTCTGCAGTAACCTTTAGGAGAGCTAGCCGCTGTGTCTCAGAAAAGCCAAGGAACTCAGTTGCAACTGTAGTTCTTTTAGTGGTATCCAGTGGTATTTAGTTATGACATCCTTCCACTTGCAGGGCACTGATTTTCAGAACTTGCAGAAACTTAACTCTGAGACCTTGATCTGTTTTTGAAATTGTTCAAGAGCTTCAAAATTTGTTTTGATCAAGTTAGATGGACAACATTTACCTATTAAAAAAGGTCAAAAGAATATTCTACTTGTACTCATGATGACAAAAAAAAATTTTCTTTATATAAAACACATGAATATTGTCCAAACCACATAGCTCTCTCTATATAAATACTGGTTATTGACTATACTCAAATATTCAGTGAATATATTCATTTTCATTATTGACTAATGCTCAATGCTATTCAAACCACTATCTATAAGATTTCAATCAAGTGAAAAGCCATAGCACATTACTTAAGTAACCAGTTACACACTACAAAATAATTAATAGCAAGTGAGCAAATAGAACAGCTCATGATCAAATGAATAGGTTAAAGGCTACTTATTAAAAACATTATGCAAATATTTAACAGTATAAAAACATCTGCAAAAGCTGAAGTCACTTCACAGGTTCATGAGCAGAAAATTTCATGTGAATAATAATAATGAAATCTGGCTCAAGTTTTTACATCTAGAAAATCCATTTCCATAGTTATAATATTCAAATTATATGCACACTGTGTGGATCTCAGGTAACAGTATTTTTTACAAGCAGTTCCCGCTTTTAATTTTCATTAAGAGGTAAAACAAAATTCACACTTCGGTGATGTATCAACACCCTAAGTCTCCCTCCCTCTGACATTTCCCATTCCTCCATCCTCCCTGCTATATATTCCCTCTTAACCTCAAAGGAATAGCACTTTATGCTCAATCTTCTTTGAATTTACATTGCTTGATCTTGAGCAGCCAGACAGGCACAGAATCCCAAGACAAATTCTCACCAATTCTTTGTACAATTGTACTTCATTCTTTGTGAAATACCCTGCTGAATAGATAATAAATTTGTCTCTCAATCATCCTATGATCTGCTAATACACTTTCTTGTTCCTCTGTCATTTCCTATGAAAAGATTCTAGCCATCAGTAGAAATCCTATTACTCATTTCAAGGGCAAAAACCTTTATTTGGGGGTGAAACATAATAGTATTTCTAGTGTAATACATCTCAAGCATATCCAATTTAAAGAAAAAAAACCCCACACTGAGCCTCCTCCTCTTTGACAGTGCCACTCAACTCACATTAATGAAGAAAGCTATCCAGAAAAGGCACGAAGGACCCAAGGCTTCAGACTGTTTTCTTATTATGCAAGTTTAATTACGTAATGTGGAACAGGGAAATAAAGTGAAGTGAAGAACTGAAGCCAGCTTAGAACAGCAAAAGGTCATGTTAAAAACTCAGAATAAGAATTTTTCAGAAATCTTGAACCATCTTTCAGAAAACCTTGAACAAAAGAGGCATAATAATATGAACACCACCAAGAACATTGAACAGAAGAGACTAAATGAAGCAGCAATTTGAAAAAGCAAAAGTATTGTGGTAGCTAAAATCAAGTTCCAGCTTTTCAGCTCTCAACAGAAAATCAGGATTTTGGTTCAGCGGCCAAATCTAAAATTTAGAATATACAGACTGGAAATGAAATAGCAGCATCTTTTGCTTGACTCAAAATCATAGATATTTTTGGTGGCCTAAACCCAGCTCTTACACAGAAGTTGGGTGGGGTTTTTTTCCCCCCCAAGTAAGTTTACCTTCCTTACCACTTTCATCACTTAGCTCTAGATTTGGTAGTGATAAAGAACAGAGTAGAGGCTTGGACAGCACACACTGTGCTAGTACCCAGACATACTAATGATTTTCCTGCTGTCAAATTTATTCTGACTAGGTTCTAGGCACTGGACTCTTCAATGATTGTATCATGATGTTAGAATATTTACATTTCTTAATTTCAGCAGCCTATTTGTAATCACTTCAATGAATTTGAAGAGGATCACTTTTAGTCAACTTCTTTTCCTAGCCATTTACTTAACTATAATTTCTATGCATTAGATTTTCACTGCATAGTTCACATTTTCATTTTCATATTTCACGTTTCATACTTCTGACATAAAAAGAAGTTGCTGGCACAGTACCTACTTTTCAGGAAAAACAAACCACCTCTCAAAAATCCCTGAAATGTGTAATTTTTGCTACTGAAATAATAGAAAATAATGTCATTGCATAGCAGTCTGTGGGTGAATAAGAAAAATTTTCTGCTCCTCCCCCCCATATTCACATACTTAAAATATCTGTTCCTAAACCAAAGCTTTACTCCACACACATACATTTTAGCCTACCAGCTAAACTGTAAACCCCTGGTATACATATTTTTACTTTGTTTCTGCTGTTTCCTGGGTTGCAGCACCAGTCATACAGATAAAAAGAAAAGTTATTCAAATTGGTGTTGTTAGAGAAGCCTTACTATGTTAAGACCCCAAGGGACACAACAACAAAAAAAACCCAGGTCTCTGAATTTGGTATCCAACATGGTGCCTGTGTGATTATTTTTTTTCCTCTTGTATTTAATGCATTTTTTTAGAATTATTTTAGAGCCATTGCCAGTAAGCTCAGAGAGTTCATAGACAAGAAACAGGAAGCAAAAGATATCAAATCATAGCATGAGATTAATCAGTGCATTTTGAAATTCCCTTCAGATATCAAAATGAGAAATGCCTGCACAATATTAAATGGGTAGTAGAAAGGCGTGCTTCCCCAGAAGACCCTTTAAAAATTATAATTTTAATTTTTTCTTTCTTGTCTATAAAACCTAATATCAATAAAACTGCAGGTACATGAATCCCAGGCATAAATCATTCTGCCCATTTCTCATTATTTACAAGCATTTAGGTGTCTTTTTCTTCTAAATACACAACAAAGATCAAGAGAGACATTTGTTTATAGTTGGAAATGTCTACTAAATATGCTGACCAGTCAGCCTATGAGTATAATACGCAACACTCTCTAGGTTGTGGTGTTTAATCATTTAATAATATGCAAAAATCTGCCCAGAAAGGCTAATGAAATTTTTAGACTTATGAACAGAGGCGTTGACAATATCAATGGAAATATAAGTAGCGTCTTAATATTCAGTACCAGATTAGCCACTGCTAGAATACGATTATCTATTTTTGTATCCACAATCTAGGAAGGAATTCGGAGAGATCAGAAAAAGAACCAGTAGTTAAAGGGCTGGAATGTCCCCCTTTTTTTAATATCACAAGAATCTCCAAAAGTTTACACTGTATGTTATTTTCCCAGAAAGGCGGCCAAGAGATTGTTTGATCACAGAGTACTGAGATGAAAAACAAAACTTGGATTAAGGGCACTTGTAGTTTTATAATCTATAACTCTGAAGTAGGCAAAAAATGTGGTCCCAGACAGCACTAGGAAGTCTGTGCAGCAGCCCACCAAAATTGTATGCATTAAAAACAGTTTGGATGACAGATTATATTCAACACAGGATAAGCAACCTTCAACTTGTTAGGAATTACAGCAAAACCCTGTTTTACATAGAGATAAACTTATTCATAGTGAATAATGGGTCTTTTGATTATTTTCAAAGGGATTAGGCCAACTGGGGAAAACAAACCCTGTGCTGCTACTTACTGTTTAGAAACAGTGTCAAAATATTGCCATTGCAAATATCAGAAAAAACATCTATTGAAACACTAACTTTTTTAATTGTTTGCCATACTTAAAAATTTCTGACACTAATGTTCATCTTACCTGTGCTACAGAGCTCACCATCAACGACTCATAATATTTTAAATTACACAATATGCACAAGCAGTAGAGGAAGACAAAATCTTACAAAGATTGTCTTCATTTTACAATAAAAATCAGTCTACCACGTCTTTCATTTGATCCATCATGCTGAATAATTCAGACCATGCTGAATACTTCACTAGTTTTTCTGCTTTTTGAGCAGTCAGATGCAAGGGATTCCTTGTGAAATCACTGAACAGAGGAGATGAACTCTGCACAACAACATGCAACTGATATAAATTTGAGTGTCAGCATGCAGGCATCCTGGGGTCTGTTCCACAGTAACATTCTATGTGTGAGTACCCTGAATAAACAAAAGTATTTTCAAGGTCAAATCAAAAGTTGAAAAAAGGGGAGGTTATCAGTGTGTGCATTATATGTAGGCCACACACGCACCCATACCCATGACTATTCTGTGTGTAACCATGTTTTGCCAGTATCACAATCAGCATTTCTGATCTCTCCTGCTGCAGTGAAAATGTATGATGTACTACCTCTGCCCATCACTCACTGGTGATGATTTTCTTCCTTGTAATTGCTAACATAACCTCTTATGTACAAAGAAGCCATTCCTGGCAGATATTTGTGTGGTCTAGCTCCCAGAGCAAGGAAGCCTTCTACCAGGGAATGACCATTCAACAAGAAATGGACTTAAAATGCAGAGAGATGTCCTGGTTTCAGCTGGGATAGAGTTAACTGTCTTCCTAGTAGCTGGTACAGTGCTATGTTTTGAGTTCAGTAAGCGAAGAATGTTGATAACACACTGATGTTTTCAGTTGTTGCTCAGTAGTGTTTAGACTATAGTCAAGGATTTTTCAGCTTCTCATGCCTAGCCAGTGAGAAAGCTGGAGGGGCACAAGAAGTTGGCACAGGACACAGCCAAGGCACCTGACCCAAACTGGCCAATGGGATGTTCCATACCCTGTGACGTCCCATCTAGTATAGGAACGGGGAAGTGGGGGTGGGGAATCGCCGCTTGAGGACTGGCTGGGTGTCGGTCGGTGGGTGGTGAGTAATTGCCCTGCGCATCATTTGTACGTTCCAATCCTTTCATTATTGCTATTGTCATTTTATTAGTGTTATCATCATTATTAGTTTCTTCTTTTCTGTTCTATTAAACTGTTCTTATCTCAACCCAGGAGTTTTACTTCTTTTCCTGATTTTCTCCCCCATCCCACTGGATGGGGGGGGAGTGAGTGAGCGGCTGCGTTGTGCTTAGTTGCTGGCTGGGGTTAAACCATGACAAGAGACAAGCAGTGTGGAGTTATACCTGCACACCCCAACATCACAGGGCTGCAATCCAGAGCTCACCATGAGGACCTGAAGTTGACAGTGGACACTATTCTGTCTTAGTAAAATGCAGCGAGCAGCCAGACAGGAGGAGCAAGAACACACCCTTTAGTCATACCACAATGGAGAAGTTTCTGGCCTCACAAGACAGGACAGGACACGAGTACATCCACTGTTAGAAAGCACAGGTGCTGTAAGCACAGTACAATGAAATGCAAGCACACAATCTTTGTTTTTCAATGCATAATGATCAATTCTTTATATAAGCAGGAGATCAACTTAATATACAATACACAAAATCCACTCTGCCTGCTTGCACATGTATCAAGCTGATTATAAAGTTTCTCTATTTTAAATACCTTTTATGCTTCTATTGAGTTACCATTAATTGACTGCTCCTATGATAAGAATCTGTCTCCAGCTACACTAATTACAAATTTTGTTGATTTTTCATAACCAAGAAGTTAAATTCTCAAATATATGAACTAATAGTAATTACATATAACAAAATACAACTTTAGTATAACAACTTGGTAATTGGAGTATTATGTCCCTAATACAAAACCATATGCTAAATATAAAACCTCTAACAATACACAAGTAAACTGATGGCTACCTTAACATGTGACTGGAGAACTTCATTACAGCCTGCAGTGACCTGTTTGAGTAACTGATATGGACTCTGCCTCAGCCCTAACAGATACTTTTGTAAAAAGTCTTTTTTGACTTTCTCATTCATTTAGATTAGACTTTTCCTATTTATTCAATAATAAAATTATTCAAGCCTTAAACAACCTTATTGTTTTGTATGGCAGTAGTTTGGCTGTATTTAACTTTTTTCCCACTTTATTTGTCCTTAACCCACTATGACTCCAAATTTACCATTTTTTTAAATAACTGTAATTGAAATCAGTTAAATAAGGAGACACATACAAGACACGTGCTCTGCACTACTAAGAATAGTGATACTTTCATCCTTTCTGGTTTATATTACACTGCAGGGGATAAATTTAATACAAAACAAGAACATGTTAAAATTTTGTGACTGTTTTGTTGACTTTCCCTTGAAATACTGTTCTATGGAGGCAATCGTGTATTGTTAATATTGCTTTTTAACTTTTGCTTTCAGATCAGATGCATCTGGAATACATTTCTGAACTTTAAATAACATTAATAATTAACTCTTAACCATTAAGTAATAAAATGTTGTGTCTTTATATCAGACTAAAGAAAATGCTGGCATTCAGTTTTCAAACAAGTTTACTCCTTTTACAAATTCCAGCACTTTATAAGTAAAGAAGAAGCCATCTTAGTTCACTTTAATTAACATACCATGTGTCATAATACAACACTTCAACAGCAAATTATAGTAAGCAAATACAGTTGCAAATTCAAACTTTACAACTTCTCTGCCAAAGCCTTTTAGGTTCTAACAGGTCATTGAAGCTGAAATGTCCATATTTATTTTTTAGTCTCAAATATATATTTATTAATTAACATCGATGCAGACTGGCTCTTCAAACTGCTCTTCTGGAAGGGTAGAGGAAAAAGTCCACACAGAAGTTGTTTAAATAATATGAAATTATCTAACACCAGAGTTCTTTGCTGTATCTATACTCTATCAGTACCACTTCCAAGAGCTGCTTAGATACAGTCGTTAAAGACAACAATAAATGTATTTTGGCAAAACACAGGTGCTTTCTATCTATTCAGAAAACACACCAAAAAAATAAAATCCATCAATCCACTATGCTTTTTTTTCCATAAATACATTCTTACTCTTGGGACTGGCTTTTCCCAAGGCCAATTTCATGAAACAATTTGAACTCTTATTCATACTGGTCAAAAGAAATTGGTGTCCCTTTTCTTTTTTGGGTGGTATGTCCTCAGCATTATCAAAAAACTATTTTTAAAAAGCCACTGGGGACTTCTCATCCTTGGTAAGACTCTACAGAACGTGCAGCCACACAGCGAGAGAAAGAGAAAAAAGGTGATGCTAGCAGATATCAATAGGATTCTCCATTAACAGCAGTTTCTTTGCAAGATGTTTGTGACACAGTCATCATTCATTTCCTTGTGGAACAGACTTCAAGGTGGTGAATCTGGACAGTAATCAAACCGTCCAGGTGTCAGGCACCACAGTGAAGAACTACAAGCGTTCCACACGAGCTTCCTTCCCAGCACAACCAATTATAACACATCTCTGGTGGGGTGGAGCCCTCGCTAGATTGTGATAGATGAAACCAAATAATTTGTTGTGTCTTTAAAATATTTGTAAGGTTCCTTATTTAGGGTATCAAGCTTTAACTGCTTATATTTGAAAAAAGGTTGTTCCACATCTCAACAATTCTAAGGTAACGTATCCTATTTACTGCAAATCTGTTAATACTTCTGCACCCTCAGTGCCCAGTGCTGCTCTTGAATCAGTTTTCATACTCCCCACTAAAATCATAATCAATTTTGAAATTACTTTTTAACCTTTTCTATAATGATATTCCCTTCAAAATCTGAAAGCCATACATTAACTTCCCTACAAGATTTTATGTTTCCATATTTGGCATATTTCGTTAGCATTTATTTCCTTTTTCCCCCTGTTTTTTCCTACTAGCACATAAGATAATACACCCATTTCAGTACACTCCAATACTGATGTGCCAGCATAATGATTGTTTTTGCCAATGCACCTCTGGGGAAAGTGTTAGTAATTAACTGCAACTGCCACAGCTGAAAGGACACAAAGAAAGCCTTTGTGTTGATTTCATGAACACTCCAGCTACCTAATAGTCAAAAACCACTTTTGCTTTCATTTTATGTTAAGTATAGACATTCAGAAAAACATTTTACTCCATTTTATGCTCCAGAAAGTTGTATTAAGTGCAAATAATGGACAGAGTATGAACTCAGGAGGCCATCACAGCTTCCACCACTGGTTACAAAACAGTGTTTGGGTGGTAACTATTGCTGAGATATCCAAGTCTGGAATAAACTTTCTAAAAGTCAACGTCTATTCAACATACAACACAAACATCTCTGTTAGCGTATCTGTGGAAGATATTATCTCATTGTAGACAAACTACTCCTTTTATTTGATCTGCTGTAACACTGAATTTGATCACATTCACAGTTGGTAGCAGAATTAATTCTCATCCTCTGTTGATGATTTTTTCCAACATACCTGATTACATTTTCTTCATGAAAGAGGGGACAATGAGTAAACAGATCAGAGTAGAAAGAAGTAATCCAAGTCTTTGTCCCTGGTCTGTGTGTTTATAAATGTTATACATGTACATATGTATGCATATAAATACACACATTATGCATATTGTCAGCTGATTAGTCAGTTTACAAAATACATAACCCAGCAAAGCAATATAGTACAGCCTTCATGAAAAATCCTGCATGATTTTCATTTTTACTTCATGCCGATCTTGTACTAACAAGTTATATCTATTTGAGTTGTGACTAGTTTTCTAAAAGTTAAGTAAAATCAAGGAGGTAAACTGCATTGAAATGTTTAGAATTATTCCCATCATTAATTTGACCTAATCACTATATACACCAAACAACTGTCTAGATCATTCACTTCTGTTTGCTGTTAAGAGGTTCCAGGTCACTCAGGCATTTTTGCAAATGTAAATGGGCCCAACTGCAAAGGTTGCAAGTCTGGTTTACAGAAGCTGAGGTTTCTCTGCACCTTGGAGAACTATTAAAGCATAAGTATTCAAGTTTGCCATTGCATTTTTAAGTGCAGAAATTTACATTCAAATTTCCTGTATGGGAAATTATAGAAAGCATTAACCAAAGAGCTTTTCATTGCCTGTAAGATTAATAATGAGAGTGAAGTTGAAGCACAAATCAAGCAAACATCTATCTTTTTAAGCAAGTACTAGTGATTAATTTTGAAAATAGAATTTTAAAGCCAGAATTTAGTGATGTATGTTTAAAAACCAAATGATATAGCACAAGAAAAAAATCCAAACCCAGGTGTTTAGTATTACAATTTTTTTCATAATTTTTATTTCCACTGTTAAATTCAAGTGGGTTCCTAAAAGTGAAGGAAATTTCTTTCCTGCAGCTAACATTTTAAAGTATTACAAGATTTTGTATTGTTTACCCAAATAATTTGGTGGTGCTCTTTTTAATATCTGTAGGTACCCATATAAGTCATATGTAGCCATTCTATTTTAATCCGTGTAGTTGAGTTAAATGTCAAGATTCAAGGCAAATCTTAAGTATGGAGGCCATCTTGGGCATAGCAATCACGAAATGACAGAGTGTTTGATTCTCAGAGAAGTAAGGAGGGAGGTCAGCAGAACTGCTACCTTAGACTTCCAGAGGGCAGACTTTGGCCTGTTTAGGAGACTGGTTGAACAGAGTCCCTTGGGAGGCAGTCCTGAAGGGCAAAGGAGTCCAGGAAGGCTGGACATTCTTCAAGAAGGAAATCTTAAAGGTGCAGGAGCAGGCCGTCCCCATGTGCTGAAAAATGAGCCGGTGGGGAAGACAACCAGCCTGGCTGAACAGAGAGATTTGGCTGAACTCAGGAAAAAAAAGGGAGAGTTTATGGCCTTTGGAAGAAGGGGCAGGCAACTCAGGAGACCACAAGGATGTCATGAGGTTATTCAGGTAGAAAATTAGAAAGGCCAAACCCCAACTAGAACTTAATCTGGCTACTACCTTAAAAGACAATAAAAAAATGTTTCTATAATATAATAGCAACAAAAGGAGGCCTAAGGAGGGCTAGCCATCCTTTACTGGATGCAGGGGAAAACAGTGACCAAGGATGAGGAAAAGGCTGAGGTACTTAATGCCTTCTTTGCCTCAGTCTTTAATAGTAAGACCAGTTGTTCTCTGGGTACCCAGCACCCTGAGCTGGAAGACAGGGATGGGGAGCAGAATGAAGTCCCCATAATCCAAGGGGAAATGGTTAGCACCCTGCTACACCACTTAGACACACACAAGTCTATGGGGCTGGATGGGATCCACCTAAGGGTACTGAGGAAGCTGGTGGAAGTGCTCACCAAGTCACCATCAATCATTTATCAGCAGTCCTGGCTAACCAGGGAGGTCCCAGGTGACTGGAAGTTAGCAAATGTGACACCCATCTACGAGAAGGGCCAGAAGGAGGATCTGGGGAACTACAAGGTCTGTCAGGCTGACCTCAGTGCTGTGGAAGGTTATGGAACAGATCATCTTGAATGCCATTACACAGCATGTACAGGACAACCAGGTGATGAGGCCCAGTCAGCACAGGTTTATGAAAGGCAGGTCCTACTTGACTGACCTGATCTCCTTCTATGACGAGGTGACCCACTCAGTGGATGAGGGAGAGGCTGTGGATGTTGTCTGCCTATAATTTAATAAAGCCTTTTGTATTGGTTTTATGTGGCAAGGTTTTGGTAGTGGGGGGGGGTTACAGGAGTGGCTTCTGTAAGAAGCTGCTGGAAGCTTCCACTGTGTTCGAGAGAGAGCGAGCCCATACCAGCCGGCTCTAAGACGGACCCGCCGCCGGCCAAGGCCGAGCCAATCAGTGATAGTGGTAGTGCCTCTGTGATAACATTTTTAAGAAGGAAAAAAAGTTGGGACAGTGAGAAACAGCCGTGAGAGAGAGGAGTGAGAACATGTAAGAGAAACAAGCCTGCGGACACCAAGGTCAGTGAAGAAGGAGGAGGAGGAGATGCTCCAAGCGCCGGAGCGAGAATTCCCCTGCAGCCCATGGGGAAGACCATGGTGAGGCAGGCTGTCCCCCTGCAGTCCAGGGAGGTCCACGGTGGAGCAGATATCCACCTGCAGCCCGTGGAGGACCCCACGCCGGAGCAGGTGGGTTCCCGAAGGAGGCTGTGACCCCGTGGGAACCCCGCGCTGGAGCAGGTTCCTGGCAGGACCTGCGGATCTGCGGAGAGAGGAGCCCGTGGAGCAGGTTTTCTGGCAGGACTTGTGACCCCGTGGGGGACCCACGCTGGAGCAGTGTGCTCCTGAAGGACTGCACACCGTGGAAAGGACCCATGCTGGAGCAGTTCATGAAGAACTGCAGCCTGTGGGAATGGCCCACGTTGGAGAAGTTCGTGGAGGACTGTCTCCTGTGGGTGGGACCCCACGCTGGAGCGGGGGAAGAGTGTGATGAGCCCTCGCCCTGAGGAGGTGAAGCGGCAGAAGATATCGTGTGATGACCGTAAACCCCATCCCTGTCCCCCTGTGCCGCTGGGGGGGCTTGGTGGAGAAGTCCAGGAATGAAGTTGTGCCCGGGAAGAAGGGAGGGGTGGTGGGAAGGTGTTCTGAGATTTCGTTTTATTTCTCATTACCTTACTCTGGCTGATTCGTAATAAATTGAGCTAATTTTCCCTAAGCTGAGTCTGTTTTGCCCGTGACGGTAATTAGTGAATGATCTCTCCTGTCCTTATCTCGACCCGCAAGTTTCTGTTATATTTTTCTCTCCCCTGTCCAGCTGAGGATGGCGGAGTGATAGAACGGCTCTGGTGGGCACCTGGCGGCCAGCCAGGGTCAACCCATCACAACTTTGACACTGTTTCCCACAGCATTCTCCTGGGAAAAATGGCTGCTCATGGCTTGGACAGGCATACTCTTCAATGGGTAAAACAACTGGCTGGATGGCCAGGCCCAAACAGTTGTGGTGAATGGAGTTAAATCCACTTGGTGGCCAGTCACAAGTGGTGTTCCCCAGGGCTCAGTATTGGGGCCAGTTCTGTTTAATATCTTTATCAACAATCTGGATGAGGGGATCAAGTGCACTCTCAGTAAGTTTGCAAACACACCAAGTTGGGCAGGAGTGTTGATCTGCTTAAGGGTAGAAAGGCTCTACAGAGGAATATGGACAGGCTGTATCAATGGGCTGAGGCCAATTGTATGAGGTTCAACAAGGCTCAGCGCTGGGTCCTGCACTTGGGTCACAACCCCATACAGCACTACAGGCTTGGGGAAGAGTGGCTGGAAAGCTGCCTGGCAGAAAAGGACCTGGGGGTGCTGGTTGACAGCCAGCTGAATGTGAGCCAGCAGTGTGCCCAGGTGGCCAAGAAAGCCAACAGCATCCTGGCTTGTAGCAGAAATACTGTGGCCAGCAGGACTAAGGAAGCAATTGTCCCCCTGTACTGGGCACTGGTGAGGCTGCACCTTGAATACTGTGTTCAGTTTTGGGCCCCTCACTACAAGAAAGACATTGAGATGCTGGAGCATGTCCAAAGAAGGGCAGCAAAGGTGGTGAAGGAGCAGCTGAGGGAACTGGGGTTGTTTAGCCTGGAGAAAAGGAGGCTGAGGGGAGACCTTATCACTCTCTACAACTACCTGAAAGAAGGTTGTAGCCAGGTGGGTGTTGGTCTCTTTTCCCAAGTAACAAGTGACAGGACAAGAGGAAACAGACTCAAGTTGTGCCAGGGGAGGTTTAGATTGGATATTAGGAAATATTTCTTCACTGAAAGGGTTGTCAAGCATTGGAACAGGCTGCCCATGGAAGTGGTGGAGTCACCATCCCTGGAAGTATTTAAAAGATGTGTAGATGTGGCAGTTAGGGACACAGTTTAGTGGTGGACTTGGCAGTGTTAGGTTAATAGTCGGACTCAATCTTTCATTTCAGGTCCTTTCCAATCTAAATGATTCTATAGAAGTAGTCTCCTTAACAATGTGGGTAATCTTACAGAGTCACCAATCTCAAATTTGCGATCAGACGTATTCCTAAATATTCTGAGAAATCAGAGTTTGAAAATCACAAGTAAGATTATGTAAGGGACAGGTCAGACATTTGTCTTAAACATTTCTTGGTACCGAGGAAACCATGAGACTGTATATCATTTCTTGGCATGAAGGAAACCACAAGGACAGAGTAGAGCCCTGCAGTCTACCTGTACCCCAACAACGATACCCACAGCCTGACACAATCTGTCACAATCTTGATGGCGCAGGCACAAATGTTCAGCAGGTAGTCGCGGAGACATGCGCATTGGACTGGAGACACCACATGATCGTCGCATGGGTCTCTGTTACCTTGACTACTCAAGTTAGAACTGGGGAGAGATTTTGGGGACTTGGACTGCATAAAAGGGCACCATCGGGAACAGAAGTGGGGGAGACCTCCATCACCAGGGTGACACACGGGGAGATGTCCATCACCAGGTCAACATGCAGGGAGACCCCCCCTACCACCCAGCCGAGAAGACCAGGACACCAGCAATCAACAGGACCAACAGAACATCGCTGGATCCTAGGGTGGTGATACCTTTTGTTGCTCTCTCTCTCTCTCCTACCTTGCTCTTCCTTTTCTCTTTGTGGCCTGCCCTTATTTTGCTCTTTCTCGCCGCACTTATCTCACTTTGTATACATAGTTTGATGTTGTTAGTCATCTGAATAGTTCATCCATAGAGTTTAAGTTTCATGTTGAATCATTTTGGTAAAATTGGGTAAACTTCTCCCCTCCCCTTTCCCTTTGATTTTGTGACTCACTTGGCAGACAGCAATTTCTTGAGTTATCACATGATTGTTTTCGTTTTGTTTATGTTTGTGCTCAATAAACAATTTGATTGGTCATTTGGCATCATTTCGCCTTAATCTACTCCGAGGGGATTTTGAGCTTTCCACGACCTCCTGCACTACCCAGGGTAGAGTGCTGGTCAGGTCATGACAGATCATGAGCAAAGACTGAAAAACTAACAGGGTATATATACATTAACTGTTCGTAGGCCCCAAGTTAAGCTGAACCTACATGACTATATGAGTCCAGCATTAAACATGAATAAAAAATATTGCTTTATTCTATAGACAATCCCTATTATTCAGGTTGTCACATGAAAGTTAAAATAACAAAGGGTTTCTCTAGCTTTTGCTGTGTTTGCATCCCCAGTACTAGACACAAATCCTGAAGATGCATAGGTGCTACTTTGGTCACTGTAAGCCACTGGAGTTCCTGCTAGACTTTGTAGAAAGGATGCTTTCTTTGTCCAGTTTATATATCTCTAGAAAATTGCCTGAAAGACAAAATTTATCTCTTTGTTGTTTTACAAGGAAAAACTAAGTGATTTTTAACCACACAGTTCAGTATTTAGGATAATTACCTTGTCTACCTTTCTTTTGTTGCTATCAGATCCATTGCTACTGAATGGATCACTGGAACCTGCAGTCAAACATCTTCACAAAGTAAATAGTCACTAAGGTTACAGCCAAGATTATTACTTGAAATTGATTTCACTCTATAAAAAGGTACTCTGATTCCTAAGAAACATTAAAGACTGGAGCAACCCGTCATTTTAATAACACTGATTAGAATAACTTTACAAACAAGCTTTAGCTACAGCTATTATCAACCTGAATATATTAACACCAAGAGGAACTATTCTTTTGCACACAAAAACAATTGGGCATTTATTCTTCAGTATTTTAAACTCCCTTTAATTTATTTGCATATTTATTCAACATAGGCATTTGAGTTTTGCTGCAAGAGTTATTCAGACACAGAACAAAAGGTACCAGTACTGCAAACACCTCTGCATAATTTCCTCTGTATCAGTCAATAGTCTTTCCTCCAAGGAAGATTTACATTCCAGTCAAGGATGGCAAGTCCCAAAGTATGTGCAGTTTTCCTATGTCTATTTGCCAGAAAAGGCAAAATTCAAAGCAGTGGTACATGCAGTAAATGCTGATTGTGCTATGAAGAAATACACATGCAGATGGGTCAGGGTACGGAGCAAGGCAAAAGACAGAAGCAAAGCAAGCAAACACTACCCAGAGTCACAAGGAAGAAAGCCCTTCCCCCCTGTATACAACCCATTATATCTTTCAAAAAGATCCAGCCCTGAATCCTATAATCAATATGCTCACTTTTTCAAGCGAAGACTGCTGTAATATCAACTACCCATATTGTCTTTTTTTTCTTCTAAAATCTACTGCTTTACACATAATATAAACACTCACCACAGAAATGGTAGAAATCACTGGCCGCACACAGATCCACGAGGGATCTATGCTGTCCAGAAATTGCTCATTTTCAGCATTCTACTGTAATACTCAGTGATCTGTGTCTTCCCCTTTCACAATACCAAATGATGACTTTTGTTCAACCATTAATGCACAGGCACTAAACAGAGCTGAGTTCTAGACTACCACTTTTCAATTTAAAGCAGCTTTTAACAGGCAGAGACAGAAAATTGAAAGATGAAGGACAGAAAAAGGAAAAACACAGAAGCTGAATCTTAGCACTAAGTTTAGTTGCAAGAGAAGCAGACTGTCGTGGTTTAACCCCAGCCAGCAACTAAGCACAACGCAGCCGCTCACTCACTCCCCCCCCATCCAGTGGGATGGGGGAGAAAATCAGGAAAAGAAGTAAAACTCCTGGGTTGAGATAAGAACGGTTTAATAGAACAGAAAAGAAGAAACTAATAATGATAATGATAACACTAATAAAATGAAAACAGTAAGTAATAAAAGGATTGAAATGTACAAATGATGCGCAGGGCAATTGCTCACCACCCGCCGACCGACACCCAGCCAGTCCCCGAGCGGCCAAATCCCTGCCCCCGCCCTTCCCAGTTCCTAAACTAGATGGGACGTCACATGGTATGGAATACACTGTTGGCCAGTTTGGGTCAGGTGCCCTGGCTGGGCATGAGAAGCTGAAAAATCCCCAACCATAGTCTAAACACTACTGAGCAACAACTGAAAACATCAGTGTTATCAACATCCTTCACATACTGAACTCAAAACATAGCACTGTACCAGCTACTAGGAAGACAGTTAACTCCATCCCGGCTGAAACCAGGACACAAACCTAGGCATTCTGATTTAGAACCAACAATATATATATAATCAAGAACACATGACCAAAAGTAAATTAGATACAAGAATGTTTTCATTTTAAGTATAGACAGGAAAAGTTCTTAAGAGGTAAAAGCAGTTCTGTTTATTTTTTAAAAACAGAGATTGTCATTGACAAAATTTTAAATAAAATATTTGATCAGATGCCAAAGTGCCTGGTCATATTTGAGTGGAAACATGTTTACACATCTCAAACTGAAAACAACTCCTCAAAAATAGTATGGAAAGATTCTCCTTACATTGCCAAATAAATCACAAGGTTTTTCATAGTGAGCAAGAATGTTATCAGGAGTTATTTACTTCACTATATTGCAAAACAAAAGCAAAGACCTACACCTTCCTGCCTTTTACTAACAACTTCCTCTGTAAACATAAATGAGCTCTGAATTCTGGAACAAACCAGAGTAAGTGCATACAGGCCAAGCCAAATCTGCCCCAGAAGGATTTCAAACCGGTATGTTTCAGTTTCACATGAAGGCACACTATTCTATCCTGGCAATTAAATTACAGTTAATGCAATTGACTTCTGGTGTCACAGGAGCTCTTGTCCAAGTCTTTTTTCCACAGTCAAGTTCCTCTCTTCTTGATGTTTGACCAAAGACCTGTAACACTTCAGATCTTTGACACAAATGACATTGTTCTTTAACAGGCCACAAGTTTATCTGAAGAGGGATTAATTTCCTTTTTCCTTTAAGTCAGTTCACAATTACTATATTTACACATGCCAATGTTCTACATGCCAATTATCAAAGCAACATACAATCTTGATAGCTTCCCATAAACAACTAATTACACCATAGCAAATACAGCCACTGCATTTACTGTCAATCAAATCTTTACATGGGGTTTCCCATTTATTCTTCATGTTATGGGGATTTTCACTGTCCTCACCGAAACTTCTTTTTCAGCTTTCCTTGGTGAAATCTCCCCTCCCACCTCCATCTCTCTGGCTAAGGTTGCCTGCCAGGCCAACAATGCCTCATTGTTTCCTCCAGACTGGTCTCTGCAACCCCCTATTACCTCTCCTGCAATACTCGGCCAAAAGGCTAAACATAAGTTTATGTGCCTTTTGAGGTTACCATAATGCACTTAATATTGCACTTTTTTAAAAAAGGTTACATTTCATTATAGTTACCATGACAAACTCTTAAATTCTAACTGGAAATAATGCTATGTGATGTAACATTATTGCAACCTTATTTACTTTCTGCAGTAAAATAGGCATGACAAGCTCCTTAACTTATACTGGGGGAAGGACACACACATGATATCAAGTGAACACAGTTGTTTTGCTTGACCTTCAATTTCCAATAATAGTTCCTAGCACGGAGGACTTACTGAGAACAGCTGTTGCCGATATACTGCTTTGCCTCTTTAGGTTTAATGCAGTTTTGATAGAATCATTTGAAGTAAGGCTTTATTTAAAAACAAACAAACAAACAAAAACCCCCAACAAATAAAAAATCTTCTCTCATTAAACAAAAAAGCTTCTTACCAACTTGAGTTGTAGTCTATATTTATGGCAATATTTTAGTACTAAGACTTCCTCACTCATGTAAAGAAAGGCACTAACTAGTAAAGCCAGCTGCTTGCTTTGTAGACGAATCCCAACCAAACCAGGAATTAATTGTTAAAATAAAAATTATTGTGATAAGCAGCAGTATTTCATATACCTTCAATAAGCAAGTCTCTTTACTACAGACAGAAACCACGAGCACAAAGTTTTCCTGCATGACCGATTTCTTTAAATAAAAGGAAAACCTGGACCAAATAAACTCCAAAACACCAGAAGCCATTATCCACCTTAGACTTCGAATGAAGGCCCGAAACCCTGTGTCCACAGTAAGCACCCTTTTTCAGAGTTCAGAGGCTGGGAGTATTTTCCCTCAGTGTTCTTGAAAGGTTTTAACTTAAGCTGCGAGAAAATCTTTCCTGTTCGCTTCACCAATTGAAGCTTAGGTGGCTATATTATGGACATATTTTTCTTTCTTACTTATAAGCTTCCAATAAGCAGTATCTGTTGTGCTCAGTGAAAATACTGTTTTATAAATACATAAGACATAATAATGTGTGATAAATATTTAAACAGAAGATATGATAGACTGAATCATGAAGTATAGAATTTAAGATAAAAGCATCTTACTGATTAGCACAAATCTTTCTTGCTTTTTGGTCCAGTCTAAAAATTCCAATTATATTCAGATGCATGAAATAATGCCTTAAGTTATTCAAGCAAAAATTTTGCAGGAAACTACTTTCTATGTAGTTCAAATGAAAACAATTGCAGAGATCTGGTCCAAAGCATCTCTGAGTAACTATAGGAAAATATTGAAGTCCTACAATGTTTTTGTATCCAAGGTGAAAGATTAAATCTAAAAAAAAAAGAAGGTGATTTCACAACTCTGT
The DNA here is from genome assembly GCF_964188355.1 of Buteo buteo. Classification (NCBI taxonomy): domain Eukaryota; kingdom Metazoa; phylum Chordata; class Aves; order Accipitriformes; family Accipitridae; genus Buteo; species Buteo buteo. Next base: position 21,064,979 of record NC_134180.1, read on the forward strand.
TCAATTCCTGGATTGCATTAGCATCCTTCCAGGAAATGCACAATAAAATCCTGCATATTTTTCTATTCACAAGTTTAGTTTCAAGTCCATTCTGAAGATGTCCATTTTCAGGTATACAACATATATGCAAAGTTTTATTTAGATTTCTGTGATCTACCACAGCTAAAACTAAGCTACAACAAATTTATAAATTATACCTTTGAAAACCCCTATAGTTTTCCTATTCATATACATCACTTTGCTCAAGCTTTCCAGGATGTTTACTCTAGTTCCTGCAAATTAATATTGCACATGACAATGTTTTATTGCCAGCAATTTCTACTAAATTGAGCTGAATTTTAGTAAATCACTTTTTGTTTCAGTAAGGCAGACAGCATTCCCCTCAACTCTCACCATCTTACAATCAAGCAGAGAGCTATTCAAGCTCGCGTCCTAGCTCTTTTCTCTTTAGTGCTAATAATGGAAAATAAGTCCTCCTTTAATCAGCTGTTTGTTACATATTTTGCTTCAGCATTATTATTTCTTGTACCCTTCCCTCCCCCCTTTTTATTCCTTTTAATTTCAGCTTGAACTGAACTATTCATTTAGATTTTCTGTAAAATAAGCACAGCATGTGTATTCATAATGAAGTTAAGTGAGCATACTCTATATAGAAGCTCTGACTAGCTCTATGAACCACAACTGAACAAACATAGCTCCTCTGTGAGATGTACCTAGCCACGATATGAAATAATTTTTGTAACTCATTAACAGATATGATTAAGATGAATGTGCATATTTTGGCCTATTTGTGAATACAGAGTTATTTCAGAAAGAAGCTATAAAATTCAAGCTAGAAATTATAATGGATCATGGAAGTAAAACGCAGGATTTAAACACACTGCCTGAAATGTGGAAGATTTTGTTAGAATGAGCTCATACGTAATAAAAACTAATCTATGATTAACATAAAGCTTTCATGGTTACAATACCACCCAGCAGTTCTCAGAGCACAAGGGATACCTTCGCTTCACTCAAATTTCACTCCTGAGCTATGAAAACCCATCAAGGAGTTTCTAAGGCTTTCCTGATTTTCAGTCTGGCACTACTCAGTGTTTACAAAAATTATCTCTACAATGAAACAAAGCTACAAATGAATTGTAGCTTGCAAAACATGGGTTGCAGTGGAAGTTATGATATCTGGGAGAGGATTTTCGTGCTAAGTTAGAGAAATAGCATGAAAACAGAAGCAAAACAATAAGAAGCAATTTGACTAAGGGAAACATACTATGCATAAGGCAGCAGAGTCTCATGAATAAATAGGTTTGGCAACTACTGCAAAATAAAGGTCTGAGGAATTATTATAAGTTACCAATTGAAAGAAATAACAAAATGATGCTCTTGGGGAAAAAAAAAACCAAAACAATACACAAAAACAACAGGGGGATGTGCTGTTATATGGGACACATTAATAGCAATATCTTATGAAATGCAGTAAGTCTAGTGCACTCATCACTGGGGAGATTTCCTCTGGATTACTGGACATCATACTTTAAAGAATGATGTAAAGAAATTTCAAATTATATTTTCTAATAAAGGATCAGAACAGACAGATTAGAAACCTCTAAAAGACTAAGTGATAACACAAGTCTGATGCATAAAGAACTTATCAGTTATTCACTTAGTCTATTTACACTGAACGTAAAGCAAAAACTAAACTCATTTGCAGCAAAAGAAATTGGCATTTGCTATAAAGAAGATCTTTTAGTTTTAGGTGGGCACCGGAGCATGATATTTATGTTGGCTATAAATACCCTTTGTTGGTGGTTTTCAAAAACAGGTGGACTAATACTGGTTAGAGTTATTGTTCCTGTTCCACCATGGAATGAACTAGATGATACCACAAGTTTATTTCCATCCAGATTTCTTCATTCTTCTCTGTCCCTCTAACTAAACACAGGATGTAAATTTTGTGCTGTTACTACAGGAAAGAAAAGACCACTATTGTCACATTCACGCCAAAGATGAATCTTACATCACTGGAGCAGAAAAAATAGTTCCACTAAATACTTGCAGTAGGCAATACTAGAACAACAGGGACACAGCTCCAGAGCCATCTGTATTTTAGAAGAAAAGACTTTCCTATGAGCAGAGTGCTTTAAAGAAATGGCCTTCTTCTCTAGTTAGGTGCTTTGTCTGCAACAGCCACACTGCAAATACATTCAGTTTATATCTACATAGCCTCAAAAGATGTTACTCATTTGCTCCTTCCAGGTATTTTGTGAAAAGGTACACATATTTTCTTCTGAAAGAGATGGGAAAAGAATGAAGAGAAGCAAGTGGCTTTAAAGCAGTGTAAGCAAGTGCCAACACCTTATGCAAAAAAGACCATGCATACAGTGTGATGTGAACAGAAAATACCGTGAGCCAAGGCTGTTCCTCCTTCTGCAGGTTCAAAGGTGTGTGCAGCAAATCAAATCAGTGTATCTGGATATGGATAGGAGAGAACAAGAAATGCAGGATAGAAGGAACCAGAATAGCTAGGCACTGTCTGCCAAAAGAAGATATCAGAAAGGGAAACACGGTAGACAGGGACAACCATAACCACCTCTACTACCTGGAATAACCATCACCCACCCCCTGTTTCAGCATAGACACTAATTGTAGTGATGAAGCTGCAGCAATAGCTGCAGCACATCTCCATCACCACTCAGTGGCAGGATGTGTCTACTTTCTTTGCCCTCGTCCCCCTCACAAAGCCGGCTCAGCATTGCTATCAATATCACTGTGCTTCTGAGTCAGCAGACTGCCTGAACTAGTGTAAAGCAAAGTATAACCTGAAATTGCAACTCAAGAAGCTTTTAAATAAACTCTACTCGTGATGTTGCTATAACAGAACTGACAACTATTTCACTCAACCATTGGTGAAGCCACATGTAAAATTCGAAGTGATTGTACTTGTGATCCATTTCTAGCAAGTTCTGCTCATTCATTTTGTATGCATCTAGACAGAATCCAAAGTCTCAAACTCATGTGTTGATAAATTAGGACAAGGGAATGATAGAATCTACTCTTAATTAGTAAACCTTGGTAGTTTCACTGAAGCAGAATACCCTTTTAAGAAACTAATAGCTATTTTAGCCCACACCTACTATTGCCACTCATACACAAACCTCTTCAAGAGTGGACAACTCTATTAAGTTGTTCTTCTAGAAAAAGAGATGCTACTCATTAACTTTACCCATGGTTATTAATCACATAACATTAGTATGCTTTTCAGACACTCCATATATCCCTGCCCAAAAAATGAAGTGAAAACATCTTTATCATTGACCACAGCAACAAGATTCAAAATCTTTTCTTCAAGCATTTGAAGAAAAAGAAAAAATTATTTTCTTATATTATCAAGACTAATATACACATCCATGACTGACATTTTAGGGACCGTTTGTCATATTAGGAACTGCAGTGTAGATCTCCATTTCTTTCAGAACATGCTGGGGAAACTCTGGCTGGCACAGAATGACTGCAGCAAGATTAATTACCAACACAAAGAAAAGCTGCTGCCATGCTGCCCCTTCCTCAGTCTCTGTACTGATTTTGCAAAGTTTCAGGCTCATTTAAAAATGTTTATTCTCACATGGAACATTCTCCAGAGCTATGACCTTCCTTATTTATCTGAGGAAACATGGGTCCCCTTATACTTTCCATTGAGAGTTTATGTTCTGTATAGCTTAGTCTATTAATTATCCCAAAACAGAAATAGAAGTTGGCAGATATCAGAGTCTACCTTATGGGGACTGCTGACTTAGACATCCAGCAGCCTGTTCTGTATCTGAGTTTAAGATAAAATAAAACGGTCTGGGGGATTTTCTGCAAGCTTTCAAGTGCATCCAAAAATATTCTTCTGCCGTGCCTGCATCCCTCTCCCCTGCACTAAACTTGTTACACATCATTATCAGAAACTTTTTGGCAAGAGAGTTATTGTACTTTGATATACAGGAAAGACTGAACAAGTATAAACTGAAGTAGACAATATCACTCCACTTCATAATTTGTGTGACTGCACTCCAAAGAATGCTACCATCAAAAGGCAGAAAAGGCAAGAGCAAATGCTAATAAGATCATTATAATGATAATGCTCATAAGCTCATTATAATGATGACAGTACATAGACCGAAAAACTTCTAGCGATGATGTACATATTTGAAAACTATAGACATACTGGCTCAATATTGGGTCTTTGGACCTTAACCCCCAAATATTTACCTTGAAATCAAAGCAAGAAGAGAAACCTCTGTTAGTTGCATCTTCTCAACAGAAAACATTAATGGCAACATAAAACATACACCAGCATTTCTAATTGCAGTGTAATACTGACCAACTTTCCAGTCAACACTTTTAAGAAAAAAAAAATATTTCTCTGTTACTTTCACTCCTGTTCTTCTTTGTCCTATGGTACATCCTTGCTTTAACTGTTCCTGCCCTGCTTCCTCCTTTCCCCTACCCACTCTTCTCTTGGTCTCCTCCTAGCTCTTTTCCAAGACCCAGTAACATCATCTCCAGGAAAGACTGCTTTTAAACAAGCTGAAGTGAACCAACATACAGCAGTATGGTTGTGTTTTCTTCCATTAGTTAATTGGACTGTTTTTCTAAATGCAAGCCTTTTTTGTAACGATGATGATGAGAAAGTGCTGACTGAGAACAGTTGCCTCAAAGGAACAATTTTGCTAGGTTACCTCAGAACAGCCAGTGATCATCTCCCAGAAATTCACATAATTAGATTACAGCTTTCTCCACATATCTGCCATTACACATAAAGAGTGCTGCAAGTATTTGGGACAACTACTATTATTCAATCTGGGCACTCCAGGATTAAAAAAAATTCTCTAAGAAATGTATAACATACATATAAAAGGACTACATTGTCGGAGTGGGGGTCGGTACCGGAGTAACGATGAAATCTCAATTTGAGTATAGTCGTTCTCCCTTATTACAGGTTTTTACAGGGTTTATATAGAAAAAGGTGATAACACGCGCTAACTACAGTGTTATTATTGGCTAAGCTTCTATGTCCACGCGCCTTGAGCATTACTCTAATTGGTATAATACCACATTTCACGCGACGATATCTTATCCTCTATTGGCTGTGCAAACTTCTTCACGAGGTGTCCAGCAGTTACTGATCTCATCCTTCAGCATCCAGGTGTTGTTAGTCAGGCTCTTCTTATCTTCCTTTTTCCCAGCATACAAGGACACAGCGTCCTTGTCTGTTTCAGCACTTTGTAAACTTATGCTTCGCTCCCAAATACCTGCTGGATTGCTCATATGCCTTTGCCCAGCCAAGAAATCCTCAACACTACATAATATTAATGTATAAATATTAAATTAATAGAGGAAGCACTTACAAAGTTTTTAAAGTTTACATGAGAATAACAAAGACAAAAGGATGTAGCACAAGACAGAAAAGGCAAAACTGCCTGCACTAGCTAGGAGCCAGTGAGTCACCTAACCAGAATAAAAAAATATTCTAGGCTACATTGGAATCTTAGTAGCTTTTTCTTCAAGTCTCCAACAAGTAAACTCTACGCTATCCTCAAACCTGAGGCTAGCTGCTCCAATCATATATTCAGGGGGTCTTCTGGCCTGAAGACTCTTGCTGAATTGAGTTAATTTTAAGGCATCAGCCAGTCAGGTTCTGAATCATTAGCTTTCAACCACACAATCCCAGGGTTTTATTTATTACTAGAACTAACCAGCAAGCACATATAAAAGAACAAAATACATCCATTTGATGCCTAACTACATGCTAATTATGGTTTTCAACACTTGTGACTTAGAGCTCTTTTGAACTTTTAAAACATATAGACAATAATTAACATTAACCCAAAAATCTCTTCAATTTGAAAAACACCTTTAAACAGTTACTGAATCTTATTCAAGTATAAAGAAAAATAAATTGGCTTATAAGACAAGGCTGTTTCAAAAAAAGTTCAGTTAAATTCAAAACAGTCAGGTAAAATATGATAAGCATTCCTTAGGACATCAGCTTCTCTGCAGTTTCTGCATACCAAATACTGCACGTGATTGTATCTGTGAAAGTGAAAAGGACGGGTTTACTCTCCATTTCCATACTCTTAATCTCATCTCTAATCAATCTGTCTGAGAAACATGAAAACTTGCAGACTTTTTCAACACCTTGACTTACTGTGCTTCAGGTAATAGTTCTGACTACTGGCAGGAAAAAGCCATTATCAGGAAGCCCCACATCCCCCAGTACTGTCCATCTTTCAAGGATGCAAGGCCTCAGTCTGACATCTTGGCTAAGACAGCTACAGAAACGGCTGTGCTGCAAGAAAGCTGTGAGGGAGTCTGTGGAGCAGAGCCACACAAGGCAAAGGTAAAACCGGCTTCACAGGTAGAATTGTTGAAGTGGGGATTGTTAGCTGCTCTGGTATTCAACAGGAAAAAATAACCACCAACACGGTATGGTATAAAACCCTAGCAAATTAACAGGCAACCGGTAGAAGATGGCACATCGACAACATGACAGATCTATTTTGGAAAGCAGCAGAGGCCAACTCTTCCTCTCCTGACTGACACCTGCCAGCAAAGGCTCTTTGGGTACCTTATCCCAGGCAGTGAACATACTGATGCTCAGCTTGGTAGATCATTAAGTCTAGATATCTTTTGCATGTGTTAGCTAATAAATAAGTGCATTATACTTTCAAGTTGTGCATCTCCTGCTCACAGATGCTCTTTTTTCAGATACATTCAGCTGTGCACAAAATGACCCCAAATGGGAGGGTAACAAGGCCAAATTTCCTAAAGAATTAAGGAGATTAAAGTTTTCAAATTTTCAAAATAGATTTAAATCCTAATTGAACCAGCAACTGTTAAGAAATTACTTTTTAATATCTACCAGGTTCCTACTATACTTCTTAAACATCTAACTTGGAAAATTTCGTCCTAAGCTCACTACTGTTCAGAAACCAAAGGCCACTACAGGAATCTCAAAAGAAATACATGACTGGATCTACCCATGAATGGGTACAAGAATGAAATTACTGAATCCTGCAGACACTGAGAATTTGCCTTCTATCACTGGTTTCAGAGGGAGTAATCAAAATACCCAAGTTAAGTACAGGGATGTTAGGAGGTCCAGGGTCTAGAATTACTATGAATATGTATTACAGCATTGATTTCATGACTAAAAAGTGCACGTAGAGGAGGGTAGAATATAAGACTTCCTAAACATGAAAGACTAAGTTCAACTAAAAACACTCATTAAAGACTGAAATTATACCTATACCTCTTTCCTGACAGAAGGAAAGGTATTTTGTGAGAGTAAGTAGAGTTAGCCAAGTTTGAGGAACCTGGCCTTATCTGAATGAGAACAGTATTACAAATAGTAGAAAATTTTTTAGAACTTTGTAATACAAAAGTGAAATGTAAATCAACTATAACATGATGCCATCTGGTGACTCTACTCACAATGTTCATCTGAAAGTTTTAGATGAGGGCTGAGAACAGTTTGGGAAACATTAAAGTGACTGTTGACTTCTTTAGTCTAAAACACTCCACTGTGCATTCATCTAGGTCAGGACATCTAACAGTTTGTTAAGGGTTTTCAGTCTTTTTTCTGGATGTTTTTAATTGTTTAAACCTTCAAGAAGTTATAGATAGAATCATCTATTATTGCCAAACATCTAGAAAGGACCCTGCCTTGAAGAGAAATAGGATTAAGCATAATTAAATATTTGCAGAACTTCCACCCCTTCTGTTCTTCTAAGGATCTCACTCATATTCACTTCTCAGGAGAGTCAGTGTTTTCTGAAGTCATGAACATGTAAGGCCAGTTCTCTACAGGTTCTTTTACACCTAACTACTTTAGCACAGTTTTATGCATTATCACACTTTTGCAAAGTAGCAGTTTATTCTGCACACTTTTCCTGCACGCTTATTCTTTCTTTATGCCTTTTTTTTTTTTTAACCACAGTCACTGCTGTATAGGATTTCTTCACTGATAAGCTGAAACAAATCAACTGTTGCAATACTGCCGCCATACAGCAAATCAATGCGCAGCAAGACTTTACGTGCATTACGTAGTCTCTGGTTTACATGACAACATTCATGGTGATGAAATGACCTTTGTACTAGAATAGGGGTTAGGGGAGATGTGCGAGGAAGGTTGTTTCTGCACCAGAAGCAAGCATCTAGTAAAAAAAGATATAGAAATATTACTGAAGTTATCTTGCAGTGAAGTGATAATGAGAACTGTGAGATCACACCCCAGCACTAAACCCAATCTCATTACTGCATCAACTTTTAAAATACATGCATTGAATTACTGGTAAGTCCGATCCTATTGCATTGTGTACCAATACTGGTCTGTTTCTAAGTATTATCCAATACCATCAACAACAATTCCTTCATTCTGTCAGGCGAAAGCAGCCCATTATCAGGAATGGCAGAAACAGCAGGTCCCTGAAGGTCAGCTGCATACTGTATGACAGACATGGAAAAACGAGACAACGTTCTCCACCTCATCTGCAATCTACACTTCATTTTACTAGTCTATTCAGACTGGATAATTTCTGGCTTTTACTGAGACAAGACTTAATGTACTATCATTACTCTGGAGCTTTTTTTGAGGATATTGAAGCACTACTGTGAGTTACTGCAAATGGTTTAGAAGTACAGGTAATATTTAGTTCAGTACTAATTTCCTTAATATATTCAAAGGCATACCATTAGAGCAGCTGAATAGTAGAGATTTTGTTTTTCAGAAAAAACTGTTCTTGCTTTTTGGCAGTTATTTCCGTACTACCTTCCTTTTCCACTTCTGAATTGTTTTGAGTTATTTTTCATTATGTAAATTCATTTCTGAAGAAATGTTTACACTCAGTCATTTTATCAACCCTGGCTTGAGCAACAGCTAAAAGAACAAAGTATTGTGTAACATCCTTGGCATGAAGGAAAAGGACAAGCAAAGAATGCAAAACTTCAGACAGTTCTATTCATTATATGTGAAGCACTCAGTCTTGCTCAATGTGCTAAGTCTGAAGTCTTTGAGTTATACATATTCTTTTTCATTTTTCTATTTATTTTCTTCTTTGCATTTAAAAATATGAAAAGGCAAAAAAACGTTGTAATGGCAAAGGAAGTGAAGTTAGAAACCACTTCACTACCGAGCAAGCAGTAACATCCATTGATGCACAAAGGAGTACCACAGGATATTGTGTGAAGGACAGAAATGCCTCCTAGAATCCTAAACCAATATTTTCTCTTCCATTTTAGAAAAGAAAAAACACCTCACTGACTGCAAACGCAAATCACTTTTCTTCTTTCCTTGCAGCAGCAGTTCAGTTACAGGTGTATCTTTTATGTGCTTACTACAGACATTTTACTTCTTTTTTTTCATTTTAGATGTTACTCTAACAGAAAAGTTTATTACCTAGCTTTGGATTCTGATGCTTATTTAACTTGAGTAATCTTTCTTCTGATATTTTCATAGCTCTGAGTGGAGAATGTGAGCTCAGCTGATAAATAAGTAGAAATACTTCCTACATTTGTATCAATAGCAAAACAATTGACATGCTTTTTTGTGGGTATATGGTCTTTCCTGAACAGTTTATCAAGAAAAAGATACTTGAAAATGCAGTCTTGTAATATTTGGACAAACATTCTTAAATACAATGCAGTTTTCATTGTGTAACATCTAGTAATATTTCTAGCAAAGTGTTTCCCGAATATTTCTCAGTATTTTATCTAGCTGTTTTACTGCTAAGTGAGCTAACATTCTCATAATTGTTGTCTCAGTTTAAAATCTAAATTAGAGCATGTTATGGCAGACCATGCCTTACTGTGACATTATGAATTTCAAATTTAATCTGCCACAATTATTGCCCTATCTCACACAGTTGTAAAGTATGTTGCAACTGCAGATAGCGTCAGCTTTGACTAAGCAGGAAGATAGTCAGCAAACTGGACTATCAAAATATTCGGTCTTTCCTACTTCATTGAGTACAACAGTAAAAGCATATAGGCCCGAAGATCCTGCTGGCTACCTCAGCTTCCAAGCAAAAACTGCTCAACCCTTTGTTCCCTTAATCTACTATTAATTCATATTCAGTAATCTTGTCTCTGGTCAAATACTGGGAAGCTGACACTTTCTAACTTCAGTAAATTCTCAGATTTTTCTTTGTAGTTCCCTGTCTGTGAAACAGAAATGTCTATCCTACAAAGGCACCTACAGAACAGCAACACACTCATGCTTGGTGCTTGAGCTTAGCCAATGACCATCTTGGTCTGAAATAATGTACTGGATACGTAGCAAGGATTCAATATTAACACAGATTAATACTTTATTCCTTTACTGGATAAATCTGTTTCAGTCAGAGAACAAAGTGCAAGAAACAAGACACCAGTAAGTGCATCAGTCAGACCACTAAGGAATTCCTGCAGTCAAGTGCAGTGTTTTAGAAGTTCCTCTAGATGTATCCAAGTTTGTCCTCCCCAGAAGTTCCACATATAACTTCATTTGCTTGAATTTTATTGCAGAATCTACAAATCACTTAAATGTTGTTCAAATTTATCAGTGTTATAAACTTGAAAATGGAGGTTTGCCTGGTTTATACTGCACACTGCACTTTTTCCAAGTGCCTATATCTCTGGCTGAACAAGCATTTATAGCACTGCTCAAATTATATACTATGCACTATGCTGCTCTATCAAAAATAAAACACAGTAAAACAAACAGCAACCTCAAAATAGATTAAATTGTCTAATCATTTTTTTCTACATTGCAGCACTGCCTGAATTTGGGGGGAAAAAAACCCCCACAAATCATTCTGCTACAAAATGCTTCAGTTGACCAGTAAATTTGACATATTTTTCATGCATTAGAGAAACAGATCTGAGTGTTCTGTAGTGAGCATAATATTATAGTTGGATAAATCACTATGGTGATGATGATGAAACAACATCCCAGACTCTCACAGTTGTGCAAAGCTGATTTAATATAAGGGAACCTTGTATATCATCTTGGACATGCTTCACCTGAAAAAAAGGGGGAATTACTACATGGCTTGGCCCTTAAGTCTGAAAGCTATAAATTCTACTCCCTCTGATTTCAGTAATGTTGGACAAGAAATCTAGAATGAAGCTTTAACTACTCTGCTGAGCATTGAGAGTTGAGTTTAATACTGAACTCTGGTAAGACTTCCTGTGAAATTTTGAGCTCATCTTCATTTCCAAAACTTTCACCTAGAAATTTGAGATTTTTGGCTCAAAATAAACACTGAAAATTCCTGAGTAGGTTACCTAAAATGCTAAGTACACCCTTCACATCTATTCACCTTGTGGATTATCTCATTTTACACAAAACAACTGTTTACAATCTTGTGGATAGCATAGCACCTGATAAGATTCCATGAGATTTGATAAGATGTGGAAAAAATATAAATGTACATTTAAGATATTTACAGATTAATATATTTATTATTTGTACTTCTAGTATTATACGTACTAGTCCTCATATTAATTTTCATAAGAAGAAAACTTAAACCAGTGCAAAAATAATTAATTTTTTTAAATAATGGGTATAGGACAACATTAAATTTCCTTAAATTTCCTTAAATCTATATCCCACCATAAAATACTGCCTGAAATAAAGATTACAAGTCTTTTGGTTAATGAGTTTAATAAATTGTATCCCTAAAGGCCATGATGATTATATTGATAAAAGGTATACACTAGCTGTTCTCATCTGTTCACAGATACCTCTTCAGGGCATTTCTTGTCCGTGCCCATGGCAGGGGGGTTGGACTAGATAATCTTTAAAGGTCCCTTCCAACCAAAACTATTCTATGATTTATGATTTCTCCAGCCATATTAGCATTACAGCTGTCTTAATTAAAAAAAAAATATTGCATAAATTAGGTAGAATTTATTTTAAAGAATCATGAGTTCACATCTGAATTTCCCTTGTCCAGAGATTTTGGATCCACACAAAAAGTTCACCTTAGATTAGACAAACACAGTCAGAAATTGGCTGCTTTAGAACTTATTGGTACAGATCACCAGATACAGACAAACTAACATTTATCAGAGTGAAGATAAACAAGTCTTTTCTGTAAATAAATCATATGCCATTGACAATGCTTTTCATACTAAGATCAAGTGAAATCATTCTACTGACTTGACATGAAGAACTGACTAGACTACAAGAGATTGTGGACCAAATCCTGCATGTATGTGAAATGAGCAAGCCATAGCAATAGATTTGCCTAATTCTGGGATAAGACTATCAAGCCAGGCCTCAAAATCAGACAGCCTAGTTAAGTGTTGTTTCATTTGAACTAAATAGTGAGAAACTGATTGGAAAAATGAAAAGACCACCAAATCATATGGACTTTGTTTGCAGTAATCAGAAATACGCAGAATTTGGAAAAGAGCTGCAAAAATCCTTCAAAAGGACATCATAACCAATAACAAACATGGTCTCCATGATATCTAAGCATAACATTAATGGCAAAAGATGAGGTATGTGAAATAACATCTTAAATATTTCCAATTTCAGAAAGCTGCTGATAGGGCAAAAGAAGTTCATGAAAGAAACAAAACCATTAAGGATACATGAATTGATTTCAGAAATGAAAACACAACACTTTGATTTCGTACATAAGAGGTGGCTGGTATCTAGGACATCTGGTATTTGTCTAATACAAATAGAGGCTAAACAAGACAACTGAATAAAACTTCAGCTATCCCATTAACAAGTCAATAAAATCTTACACAGAAGCTTTCTAGCAAGGAAGAATGTGAGACAACAACATAATATTGTTATGGAATTTCTTAAGCTGTTTCTTTAATTTATACATTTGAAAAGTTAGTCTGTCTGGGATTACACAACCATAGTAAATGAAAGTAATTTATGATGCAAGATTAGTGTGTTACTTTACGTTATACAAGAATTCAAAGTAATTTCTTCTCCTCCTCCCCCCAAAAATAAATATTTTTCATCTTGTATGCATTATTGAGTATGTTAAGCCTTCAAGCCACTGCTTACTGCAGCAAGCTCATAAATCACCTCTTCCACATCAGTCAGCTGCCCTTAGAAAAACATACAAAATAGAGCTTTTTACACAGTATCTCTCTGTGACCATAATTACTTTACCATATAAATATATTTCATCTGCAGACTAATATGAGTTGATTTTTATATAGTAGTACACTAGATCATTAGCAAATAAATGTTTGTGTCTGAACCTGATAGAGCTATTTCATGAGGAAAACTTATTCATGAGACAAATGAAACAAAACCAGACTGTCCCAAAGCATGTGGTACCAATATGGGAAAGTCATGGCTTTTATCTTCTTGTTTCCTAAGAGTAAATCGATTAAAAAAGGGTCAGGACCAGCCTCAGGTTCAGCCTGTCACAGACAATTACAATACACACTGCATAATCTCAAGAAAAGGCTTCTTATTCTTCTTTATTTTACCTGTTGTTATCATTGATAAAAGATGACAACATTTGTTATGGTTATCTTTCCAGTTTGAAGCAATTATTTTCCTTTATCTGCAATGTGTTCTAGGAAATGGTCATCACTTTGGTTAACATCAGGCTTCCTGGAGGAGGGCTGATTCTTCTGATGACAAAGCACCAGAAAACATAGCAGTTTGTGACTGAAAGTGCCAATGTAAAAATAATTACAATGTGTTAAGGAGAAAAAGTTCAGTAAACAATGTCCCTACCAATACCCCTCAGCTTTAACTATGTTAAAAAAGAACACTGAAGATTACATACCAAATTGCACTTGATGGGCATCGTCCGAACATTATTATTTATAGGAGTCTGCAAATACAGCTATCAAAAGGCATGGCACTAAATTCCAGGCACAAGTAGCATGTTCTTTATGGAAATGTTTTTGTTCACCTAAAGCCACAAAGGCATCACTGTCAATCAACTGCTTTTCAAAGAGTATAAAAACTATTAATGTGTGTATATCATTATCATATGTACCAGGCATTTTTCATTTTAAACTGTAATTAAAAACACTCTACAAGGGATAATATACAGTAATCTAATCAGGGGGAAGCTTTCTATTTCTTTAGAAAAATCACTTAGTGCTAACTGTCAGAATTACATTACTGATTCAGGCTACATTGTTCTAAATTGCTAAAAATTCCCACTGCATGCAGCTAGACAGGTGGTATAAAACCTACGATGAGCACTTACAAGTTTTAATACTTATGTATTAACTGTTCACTGCGGCACATACATATACAAACAAAAAAAAAATTGAGGAAAGTCACACATGGAGACAGAGACCAAAAGAATACCCTGAAACCAGGAAGTACTGCTAATATTGGAGAGAACAGCAAACTAGTGCAACAGACCACTATTCGTATAAATGTAAGCCATCAATATGAGCATGCTAAACTCTAAACTCACAACGAAAAAGAAACTTTGGAAAGACAAAAGCTTTCTAAAGGAATGCAGAAATTGACATACATTGATTTAAGGCAGGGCACATGTTAAGATAAATATTTATTAAATCTATAGGATGCTTAGAAAAAGGTATTTGCCACTTTATGGCAGGAAAAAGAAAAAACTCTGTATTATTCAAAACACTTACTAGACTCCCCAACTCCTAAATGCTGTTCATACCAATGTAAAATGAAAAGGGAAAAGTAGTGATGCTTAAAGTTCACTTTTGCTTTTCAATAAACAGGGAATTACCATCTTCATCAACTATTTAGAGCCTATCACAGAATCAGAGCAGTGTTACAACACTAAAGAGTAAAGGAAAATAAACTCAGTCTTTATCACTGCATTTATTTGCATGAAGTTTTCTTTTTAAATTTCAAAATAGGCATTTTGACATGGTGTCGCGGTTTCAGCCCAGCCGGTAACAAAGGACCACGCGGCTGCTCGCTCACTCCTCCCGCCCCCCTCCGGTGGGATGGGGGGAAGACGGAGGAGAGAAAAGAAAAAACAACCTGGAACCTCGAGGGTTGAGATAAAGGCAGTTTACTGGGACAACACAAAGGAATTACAACAACAACAACGGTACTAATGAACGAGTATACAAAAAGAGTGATGCACAGTGCAACTGCTCACCACCCGGGACCCGATGCTCTGCCACTTCCCCCACCGAAAGTCGAGAGCTCCCCCCGGCCCGCTCCCCGTTTATTTACTGAGCGTGATGGCACATGGTATGCAATAGCTCCTTGGCTAGCTCAGGTCAGCTGCCCCGACTATGCCCCCCACCTCCCAGGTTCCTGTAAAAATTAACTCTATCCCAGCTGAACCCAGGACACATGGTTATCAAATATTATTATCCACTTCGGCGCATGACATAGCTCTTCATTTAGGCAGAGTTGTTTGAGCTTGGTTTGTTTTTTAAACTTTCCTTGTCTAATTTTATCCGAGTCGAACAGATATAGGTGAACTTTAATACAGAAGCAAAGGACATATCTTATCTAGCACAACAAGCTGAACCACCTCCGTGGTGTCCATCTACTGAGGAACTCATATTCTATCTTATCCAATGCAATTAGGAAAAGTGGTCACGCTACCCAGAAGATATCAGCGCACTTGAGCAGACTGTTCAGTCTTGCTGTTGCAAAATCTGGTCAACTGACTTTCTCTTGTAACATTCATGAGCCAAGACTAAGAAGCAGGTCCTAAAACACCACTTTCACAGAGTGATAGTCTGCCTGCTGTGTTAACAGATTACTTTACCTTTTACTATCTTTCTATGCATCTTAATGACTCCTATATAGAAGAACACACATTCACACAAGAGTGTAAGTAGCCAACACAAACAGTGATTCCAGCTACTATAGTTTTACAATAAGCGTCAGAATTTTTACATGATTTCTTTCATCCTTGAAGATAAGTCATCAGATGTGAACGTCATATTCTTTTTCCTGAGTAGCAGCAGTAGTTTGCAAAAAAGCAAGTTTCTTGTCTTCATGACTTCTGAGAAAATCATGGCCATTGTGAAGCCTTTTAGCATTATATCCAAAATATTAAAACAAACAAACAAACAAACAAAACCAACCAACCAACCAAACAAACAAACCAAACCCCCAAAAACTTGTATGACCACTTCTGTCTGTTATTTTGTGATCTGTGTTTGCCGACACAGAACCATATGATGCCTGGCTCTATTCACATGAATAGGAATAAGCTTGTAGGCAATGGTGGGACATGCTCTCCTTTGACAGCAGAGCCTGCAGGAAGGCACTGGCCACATCACTGGCCAGCAGACTGCAAACCCAGCCAGCCTGCTCATCTGGCTTGCTGGGAGAGGCTGCACTACTGTCTCACCAGTTTTGGAGATGCTGGGAACACTACTGTGGAACCATGAACCACAAGATTCATACACTGCCAAGGCTAGGACTTGACAGATCTGTGGCTTTGCTTGATCCATTTGCTAGATAATTTAAGAAGTGAAAATAAAAGAAAATAGCCAACTTACCAGCACTATAGGAAACTACTGCTGCTGTATGAGAGTTATGACCACTACTGAATTTGCTACTATGTGATTGCTATAGAATCATTTTTATAATTCTTTGACTATTCCTTTGGATAACCCTCATGCTAGACAAGAGTTAAGTCTTCTCTATAGAACACTTCTGTAATATACATTGTTTCAGCTATTTAAGTATTATGTGCTGTCATGGAGTAATACCAACCCAGAAGCAACTCGTGAGACCTTGACGACATCTGCCCAGCTCTGACTCATGCCTCTGCGATGCCATCCAAAACACAGTCAGTGAGGATGATATTTCCTTCAGAAATCACACTCCTGACTTGAAGTAATATGTTAACATAGAGATACCCAGTATTTTATATAGAAATAGGAGTACAGACTGATTCTCCTAACATAATGTACCTATCATATATATTTTCCTCATCCTCCAGAGCCAGCTGACCAGGCTACTGCAGTATGTGCCTAACTTTGGGTTCCACAAGCTACTTGGGTACTTAAAAAGTGATGTTTAACAGCTTCACTGAATAACGCCTTTGTAACAAAGCATCTGAACGCTCACATGAGCATCTACACTGTTTTAGAAATCTTAAAAAAAACCCCACAAAACCAAAAAAAAACACCACACACACACAGTCGAGCAAGTCAATATCAAGGAGGCACAGTGATTAGGACAGTGCTATGCATATGTTTTGTTAACTGCTTTCTGTCTTTCCCCACTGTGGCAGTACACTCCCCCCCCTGCCCCTCAGCAGGAAATGAAACTTCTCCAGGCAAGGAGAAGAAAAAAACCTAAACCCTGGAGGCCGCAGGTTGAAATTTGAACTGGCTAATCAAGATGTGTCACGTACACTGAGGTGACCTTCTTGGCCAATAGGGATTAAATGACCACAGATCAGATTCGACAGGGTTATAAACGGGGTCCCGCTGGAGGACATGTTGGAATCAGTCCTCTTTGGAGCAGCAGGTCTGCAGTTGGGGACTCCCCCTTGGGTCGGGGCACCGCCTGAGGTAACTCCTCAAGGGAGAGAGCCCTTATCTTTTAAGTAAGTGAGTGATATGCACATTTTGAGTCATCACTTTTAAATCTCAAGGATTCTTAAGTCGGCTATGTAGTACTAATTCCCCTTACATCACTGAGCCTGTAGATCACTATTGTTATAGGAGTTCTAACTAACTTTTCTACTGAAGAATAAATCTGAGCTTTAACGACTGTTGGATTTGAGTGTGTGTGCATCCGTAACACCCAAACACTCCATAACAGCTATATAATCTCTTCTTCCTAACGTTTTAGCCTATAAACACTATAACAAAAAGTACTTAGTTGCACAGTATCAGTCATTAACATTGGATCTTTTAAAGACTTTTGAACACTAACATAATACAACTGTTAAAACAGATTCATTATGAACAATGATGTTTTCACTCTTGGCAGACATCTCTGCACCATATTCCAATGAAAGTTCATCAATACTCTATAAAAACTTCCACAGCTTTCAAAACCTGCTGAAAGCCCTGTGATGTGTCCTGCTTTTGTTAAAGTTCCATTTTATTAACCTCTCAGAAAAGGTGGGGAATACTATGGGGCATCTTCCTGCACAAAATCTATCCTTATGTTGCTGCATAAACTGTAACTGGACATATATTAAATGTGATATTTCATTTTTTTTACAATACTCCTCTTAACATAGCCTTAGTGACACAATAGACAACATTTCTTTACTTCTTGGCTTACACTCATCCTCAATGCATTCTGTCATTCTCAGCTCCATATTTCTTCACCATAACTAGAATACTCAGATGCTTCTAAAGAATTTAACACACATGCATTCTCCCATGTAACTCCTGTAAAAACTTCCTCCCTTTCAGGAAGGGGCTTCCTACAGATGTATAAAGAGTGGTATAGAACAAACTTATGTCTAATATTGTAATTGCATTAACATATAAATTATTAGAAAAATCAATACAAACTGGAATTCAAACATGACTTCTATTTGAAGGTCAAGTATTTTTCAGCAGGAAAAAACAGAATTATTTATAGACTCTATAGTCCTTGTTACATCGTTTTCCTTGATAGAATATTGTTCTATGTAGGCTTTAACTGCTGGAAACAAAACCAACATATCCTTCTTTGCTAGACTGGAGACCGTCTTGTTAAATAGCATAACCATGTTAACAGTATGCCTGCTGATACATGATTCAGACCATTCAAAGTCACCACCCTTGCTTTCATTTATTATACTGACAGTTTTGCTGCTAACAAAAGACAAGTATGCAAGCTTAAATTAGACTATTTGTTCCCCTATACTAACAAAGCAAAATAACAGCCCTTACCTTTTTGCAAAGGGGACGGGGTCAACAGTGCAAGTAAAATGAGCTTTATTTTAAAGATGACCTCACAGTGGTATTTCTCCTAACAGACCACTGTTTGCATTATTGAATCTTCAAAAGTTACCAGCTGGTGGTCACCTTGACTAAATGTCAGACTCTTTAAAATGTCATTTACAATGTCATTTTATGTGTGCAGATGAACAAAAGGTTCATGGAATCATCTGAAGTAAATCATGATCCTACCTTAACTCTGACTGGTGTGATTATATAAATCCAGTGCTTTTTAGCATCAGAACAATACATGGGAGTTCATGTTTACCTTACATGTCTAATGTAAAGATTCCTTATCAGTGAAGCAGAGATGTACAGATGAACTTAGCAGAGTGTCGTGGTTTAACCCCAGCCAGCAACTAAGCACCACGCAGCCGCTCACTCACTCCTCCCAGATCCAGTGGGATGGGGGAGAAAATCAGGAAAAGAAGTAAAACTCCTGGGTTGAGATAAGAACGGTTTAATAGAACAGAAAAGAAGAAACTAATAATGATAATGATAACACTAATAAAATGACAGCAGTAGTAATAAAAGGATTGAAATGTACAAATGATGCGCAGGGCAATTGCTCACCACCCGCTGACCGACACCCAGCCAGTCCCTGAGCGGCAAAAATCCCTGCCCCCCCCTTCCCAGTTCCTAAACTAGATGGGACATCACATGGTATGGAATACACTGTTGGCCAGTTTGGGTCAGGTGCCCTGGCTGGGCATGAGAAGCTGAGAAATCCTTGACTATAGTCTAAACACTACTGAGCAACAACTGAAAACATCAGTGTTATCAACATTCTTCACATACTGAACTCAAAACATAGCACTGTACCAGCTACTAGGAAGACAGTTAACTCTATCCCAGCTGAAACCAGGACACAGAGAAACAGCAAGACTCAAATTTCTGCTCCAGTCCTAGCATGAGCCACCACCAAGCAGCCCCTCAGTTTCCAGTATGTTTCAGTCCCCATGCATCCCATCTGACCCAGCCACACTCTCATCATCCCTTCAGTCAAATAAATTCGACTTCTCGCTGTTCTCAGAAATTTCTGCCTGAGAGAACTTATGCTATATGGAACTGAAAAACACTGCTGGAGGATGGTCAGATTAGTATTTCTACAATGTCTCTAAAACCTGAAAAACCCTAAGAAAATAATATTTGTCTTGCTTCGTTACTTGATCAGCATTAGTAAGTCCAGTCAGTCTCTCTCACAAGTTTGCATAACTGCTTAGAAGATTCAGCTATTTCCAGCCTAATTTTCTGGGAGAGAGAAAACACTATAAATAGCTATGCTTTTCAATAAAATGGAGAACAAACCATTATTTATCCTAAAGCACTGAATATTGACAATTTTCTCAGCTACTTTTGACTTAGCACATCACAATTTGCAAGACTCATGCTAGAAAGATTTGGGGCCAGAGTCTGATCACTTCAGAGGACACTAGAAGTGTAAAGGGGCCTGAACTTATCCTGCAAGACAGGTCAAGGTCTTCCAGTCACACGTTGTGGGAGCAGACAGCATCCTACACAGGGGTGAGTCACCAAGAGAATGCCAGTCCTCAGTAAGCCATGAGCTGGAGACAGCACAACCACTTCCACCACGCATAACTTAGAATCTTAGGACTGCTCTAAACAACACCATAACACCAAAGTTTTGGGTGAAAACTTGCCTAAAAGAGTCTTATGGTCTAAAACATTTGGTTTAACTGTGACTTTTGGCAACTGAACTATTAAGAGAACACTCCTATCAAATATCTTTTAATGTTTATATGTTGTGTCTAAATAGTTGACCCATATCAACTCTTTCTAAAGCTAGTAATTTACAAAAATTAGGCTTGAAAACAGAAATTTAGAGGCTACACTTTTGCCACAATGCTTTAAAATCAGGTCCTGACTGAAGTCCATACTGGAGTGCCTTTTCTGGTGCAGGAAGAAATGTATTTCATGCTGCTTTACTGCTTGGCTGACTGACTTTGACATCTTTTGGAATTTCTAGTGTTACATTAAAAACAGCTTGGCTATTTTGTCTAAAGTATTTTTTAATGCTGTAGCTGGTCCTCATTAGATTTTTGCAATATGCTTAGTTGCCATGGAGTCCACACTTCATGTACAGATTGCTTACTCTATTTAATTTACTACCATTTAAATTTAAAATAGTTCAACAACCAAAACCTCTGTGAAGTTTCCCAAATTTGAGATTTTGATTCAGGACTTTGACTCACATCCATCTTTAGTAAATATTAATGTCCCCCTACAAGTAAAAAGATTGTTGTCATTCTTGATGTAAGCACTTGGGTTTTGAATGAGACAAAACAATTTAACAGAAATGTGTAAACCAAAGTTCTGCCACAATAATGATGTGCTTATAGCCATGTTTTGCATTTTTTGATTCAAATTAAAGTGCAAGTACTATCCATACATAATAGATTCCTTTGCATTAACTATAACATCCAAAGTCTGTTACAGTAAAAACCTCTGAGATTTCACTTCACATAATCATGAGTTGAGTTTCCCTTAGTGACAGAAATAGTGTGCATAAAGATTGGTGCTAATTTGGAATTATGAACCTTGAATGTCTAGAAGCTGTGCCCTTTCAAATAGGCTGTCCCAAGAGGAAAGGGAAAAGAATAATGAGGCATATTTATGGACTATGAATGGCACACGATACAAAAGAAATAAAGAAGGTACAGGGCGACTATTCCTGTGACACACCAGCAAAAAGCACAGCCAGTCACACATGCTTCCCCAGCTTTCTCACCAATACCCTTTGAGAAACTATATGTAATGATAACTAGTCACCAAAGATATGCATACTGAAACTAGCATCTCCTCTGACACATCCTAACCCTAATTTGTTGTTAGTACACCTAACTGTTACTAAGTGATACTTCCCTTTCAGTCAACACCTCTCCAATGTCTGCTTAGCTACTCTACTCTAATACTGAAGACAAATCACAGTTTGAAACTCCAACACAATTAAATGAATGCTCAGCATCACTTTAAAGCACACAAGCTGCACAGCACACTGGACAACAGAAGCACAAGATGCAGTATACACAGACCACTTGATTATTCTCACCTTGAAGTCATCTGTCTTCCCAATGCATATACAGGGGTAATAGTCTGTTTCAAAAATACATTTCCTCCAGAACTCCACATGTATGCAAGTGGTTGTACAAACATTGCTACTTGTTAGATTCTAATAAAACTTTACTGCTGAAAATGATTGCAACGGAGGTCAGCTGCAGAAGGTCTGATCTTGCATTTCATCCCCAAGAAGCTACTGCTAAACTAATTTCTCCCCCTAACAACGCAAGACAGGCTGTAAAATTAAACTTCACAGTTGCTCTAAATTAACCTTTTGGCTGAAATCTCTGTCCCCTGTTTGGGCATGCTTTCCAAGTCTCAGATGGCTGCCTTAAACCCCTTTGCTTTCTCATCTTTCCCAGCACATTAGGTGCTATTTAAGCCAGCTTTCCCTTATTCCTTACAACGGGTAAAACATATCAGTGAGACTCCGATCTGTTCCTTTGGTCTCTTTGTATTATCAGGCCTGATCTGGCAGCTTAGCTTCATTACCTTCAGGGGACATCAGCACCCTCCTGAGGGCAGCTTTCACTGTTCTCCTGTTATAGGATTATGGCCTCCTGGCATTAAAAGAAGAGATTATTGAAAGTGCAATACAAGCCTAAAACTTTTAAAAAGTCTTGGCTCCACTTTAAATTTCTCTTAGCAAAATTTATCCGAACAGGAAGAATAAACTTATCAAATATCTCCCTGAACCCATAGTCAGATAAAAAGTAGACCTTCTAGAAACCATTAATTATTCTATTTAATGACAGTATGTCTGCTAGCTCCTAATACCAATAATCCTGATCACATATAGATCCTAAAAAAGATCACATTGTATTACCATCAGGAATTTAATGATTTTAAATTAGAATTTAGAAGGACAAAAGTCCACCATCACCATATGCATATGCCAAAGTTGGAAACAGAGTAAAACAAGTCTCTAAATAAGTCAGTTACTAGTTTCAGCATCTTTGTACACACAGAAGTTGTGATTCACGTATTCTGCTATAGGGTACAGATATAGCCCATGTGCAATTTTTGTAACTTCATTTCACCTAGTAGAGGTGCAGGGAGGAAGACCAAAGGATGCTTTGTCATTACATAGTTTTAGGCTTCTTCCCCAATTTTCTACGAAAATCCCAGCGAAAATAGAGTGAAAGCATATGGAGGGCTTTGTATTGTTTTTTTCATCTATCAGCACATTATTACCTTATTTGAACTATTACTTATCAATTGACTGGAGAAAAAAGCATACTTTATGTCCAGATAAATATTTTCTGAAGGTCACAGGACCCAGAAAAGAGGTTTCAGCTTTGAAAACTAGGGCATCAAAGCAGCTACCAATAGAGGATGAGAAACCACGGTCTATTTGGCAGCTGTATATTCAAAGAACAGGAGATGCAAAAAACCTACAAAACAAGTACAACATGAAGGAACAAGTAGAAAAGAATTAATAGGCTTGAATAAAGGACACTTTAGTATGAGTGAAGAAACAAAGAAAAGCATGAGAATACATGTATTTTCTTATATAGAGTATCCTTGGATAATCTCTTTATGATCTAAGGTTTTTAAAGCAAAAATCATCTGTTTGAGGCACATACACCACTGCACTGCCTTGACCTTTTACTGAAACCTGAAACATTACCCAATATAAAGGGTAAACAACTAAACTGTTGCAACACCCCCCTGCTTTCAAAACAGGTGAAAAAAGCGATGAAGCATTACCACTGGACTTGGAAGAACCATCTTGTTCTCAGATGATTAATCGAGTGTACTTTATCTCCCATTTATCTAAACACAGCAGTCCAGTAATTAATGTACCTGTGGCAGGAAAAAAAAAAAAAACCAAACCCAAAAAACCTTTCCCTCCATTCCCAGAGAAATTTTAGCTGATGTGCTCTATCAACAAAAAGTTGAATATTCCTGTTTCTGTCAGCATCTGTTAGAGTCAGAGTTATAATTTATGGACATAAAATCAGCAAAGCAGCATATCCTTCAGTGTGTTATTTCTCTTGAGCTAACTCATCTCCACTGAAACATACTCTCCACTATCTCTACAAGTGAGACAAAGTGCAACTCATTTGGTATCAGAATAAATCCAAGCTTAACTTCACAGGTTTCTTCACTTAACTTGAAACAGGTTTATAAAAAAAGATAGTGTCTGCTCAACTCATGCCTTGCCCCTTAGGAGAGCACCTACCTTTCAACTTTTTTTTTTTCCTAACTTTGTTTTATGTAAATAAAACCTTATTTCCCTTCACTTTGAGAGTAGCACAGATAACCATCAAAAGTGACTGATTTACCATCACAGGGCTTTTTATCCAGGGCTTTTTTGTGGTTTGAGATTTTCTGCAGCTGTATCACATTCAAGAGTCAGTTGTTTGTTCTGCCACAGTGAAAGACAATTAAAAATAGATGACTGTCAAATTTGGATTCATTTAAATTCTAGATAGAATGTACTTTGATAAGATTTCAGTTCTTTTTTGGTACACTTTTCAAAGCTATTCTAGTAACAGTTTACTCAATAAGAAGCAATAACTTTATACAATTATTAGGGAAAACAAATATCAGATAAAACTTGCTTTTGAAAGTTGTCTTCATATATTTAGGAAACAATTTTCAAATTCTTTCAATGTATATAGCAAAATAATTTTGAATTTCAATATCATGTAGTTAGAAGAACTGTTGTCAAATAGAAAAAACTACTGGGAGACATTTCTGAAGAAAAAATATTTTAGTTCTTATAAGTTTTCAAGAATATATATTTTAGAAGAGACTGATACAGACATGCAAGTATAGAAACATCAACTCTCATCAAACACATTATTTGACCAGTTCTAAAGCATTTTTTGGTCCAACACATTTCTAACAGTAAAGCTTATTATTTGGTTAGAGACATTTTCTGAAAATAGCTCAGGCCCAAACAGCTTATATCCACCATCAAAATCAATACTAAACCTACTTTAAGATAAGTAAGCAGAGGGCAAATGCTTCTCGCTAATTTGTGCAGATATATTGGAAATTTTAAGAAGCCACAGCTTTTTGATACATGAAGATAGGCCAGAAACAGTTCACTTTCCTCAACTCCTTCCCCTCAAAGCACTCCCCCTACAAAGAAAAAAAAAAAAAAAAAAAAGAGAGAACACAGTTTACAGATCCCAGAATACTGATGATTATGATTCAAGTCTTTGTCCCTTTGTCGCTGAGAACCACAAGCTGAACATTATTTGATACCAGTATGCATTCCTGAAAAAGTCTGCCTTGAATAATTCTACATTTTCTAAAACAAAACAAAACGACACTGGAAAAATCTGAATTGAAGTTTACTGCATTGCTTGTAAATCATTACAAGAACAAAGCTATGAATCAAAGTATTCTTAACACGTGTCCATGGGATAATGAATTCTTGTCTGATTGTCAAGGTATATCCCACCCAGACAGCAGTTAATCAGAACTAGCAGGACATTCATCTAGTGGATCTTCAATGACCAACCAAAGCATCCATTCATTTATTACTTACAATTGTTTAAAACATAATATTCATGCTAGATTTTTCTGCATATATATGTCTTCTGTATACATATGTGTATGCATAATTAATGCTCAAACATCTTATTCAAATATGAATACATACTGTATAATATCTCTTCAATTAAGATTCATTCAAATATTTAAACAGCAACAATATTTAATTTGAGAAATGCATCCTCCATATGAAGTATTATATGAAAAGGCTGACAACCCTTAAAAGTACACTTCAAAGCAAAAATTATAGCTTTAACAAACCACAATTTAACACTTATTTTATTCTAACTTTTTTAAATTTGAACTTCCCAGGTGTCCCCAGTTATAGGCATTTATTTTAATAGACAAGTACTTTAAAAACTCTTTTTGAAAGAGCAGCAGCAGCCAAACCAGAACTGTTAGCCTTTCCATGAGGTTGACTGGGCTAGAATATTGAAGACCTTCAGAACTCACAGCTGCCTGAAATCAGGAAGTAACTGTGCACACAGCCACTTAATTTCAGCTGGTAACCTAGTTAACTAGCAGTTCTGCAAAAATCAACTTTCTTTCTTCTTGTTCCCTGCACACCAATATACGTCAAGTTGCCATCATTCCAACCAGGACATGCGAACTACATTATAATCTGGGGGAAAAAAAACCACAAAAAAACCCCCACAATTTTTATTTTTTTTCTTAATAGATAAGACCCATGGATCAGCTTGCTCTTGCTATAGGTGTCTTCATTGAAGACATTATTGCATTATATCAGAATCCAGGACCTATGGTGCCCATTCCCTGGAGAACCTGTGTTTAACATCACACTTATCATTGCTATGAGGATATAATTTTCCATGCAATTGTGTTGCTGCAATTCTATTGCAGCTTGTGTTTAAGAAAGGATTTCAGACTTTTAAGAGATCATGTAGTGGGCATGATTCACCTGTTCACTACCTGGAGGCTGCATGTTTCCCCTATAAGAAGGTAGCTGTCTAGGAAAACTCCATGAGAATTACTTCCAGGAAGCTGACCTGCTCTATATCATCAGTTTGAGGCTTATAATGGAGAGAAACATTATAAAGCTTCTTAAAATTTTTTTCCTAGTTCTTTGTAAGTACCTTTGTGTTAAGTTACAGACTCAAAAATACACAATTGAGGTTCTGGCACCAGTTCATCAACTGGAAAATAACCACAAACTACTGCATGTTAATGTATGGCTGAACAAGTCATCGAAAAATAGTTATAATTCTGTTTATGAACTGTAAACATCACAAGGGCTCCGGGACACCCTGAACCTGAAACTTTCTAAGCAGATTAAAAAACTAAAACCGTCTGCGCTCTCTTCCCCATACCCCACCCTTCACGCAGACATGAAAAATCATGATCTTCTCACCATTAATGTTAAAAAAAGTACCATAGACTATTTAATCAGGTTTAGATCCCAACTCAAAACTCACTGCAGTCAACTAAAATTTTTCATGCTGCCTTCTGTAGGTGCAAAATTAACAGACAAAGCGAAATGCTCATTTCCGGAGTCTCAGCATGACAGAAACTTCCACTGAAGCCAGTCATACATAGAGAAAGAACAAACTCTGAAAACCTAAACCCATCCAAGAAATTACGTCTTGGGTAATCATCTTCACTTTTATGCAGAAAGGGGCTGTCAGCATCTGATCATTGTAGTCAGTTCAAGCTCATTCACAGGTGCTAATCAGAGCATATTCAACCTCACCTTTAAAAGCATATTAAATCTTTGAAGGCTTCTTTATATGGTGCTTCCTTGCAAAGGACCTTGTACATTCAATTCCAGTTCATTCGGTAGAAACTGAATGGGCTTAGCAACCTTCAGGAGTCAGTAATTTCTTAGATTTTTTTTTAAAGCCAGAATAGACCCTTGTGACGACTTAGTCAGGCTTTCTGCATGCAATTTTACTGAAGCTGTGAGAGAGGCAACTAGAATGCCAAGCAATTACTAGGAGAATGAGAAGCAGTTGCCCAAGGCAGGCAACTGGATTTGGAAAATAACAGGTAAGACTGGGGTGGGGTTTTGTTTTGTTGTTCTCCAAAGTTTGCTGCTTAGAAAATATTTTGAGTAATGGCAGGAAGGTGGTAGTGTTGTGTGTTTGGGTTGGGGTTTTTTTGGCTGGTGGGTTCTTAATTTGTTTTTTAAACACCAATTCCTCATGACAGAAGTACAAATAAAATACAACAACATTTAACTGATTTCTGGACAAAGATTGCTTAAATGAATGCTTATGATGAAGATCTGGAATTTACATTGCATTCCATGGGGGACATGGGTTGGGGTTTTTTGCAGCTATGATCTTAAAAAAAATAAATAAAATTAAGAGTAGTCACAGGGGAGAATGATAGGGAAATATCAACAAGCTGGTTTAACTACACTTCAACTGTTGCTGTAATACTCCTAAAATTTTTGAGTGTTCTAATCAATATTAAGTACCTTGTCTCAAGGAAAAACTACTCAATTCAAAACCTAAAAATCAATTCACTATCAAAGCAGTCTGATTTATTAACAACACTTAATCAGTAGTGCATGAAGTACATGTTCAGGATCAATATCAGCAATACAACACATAAACCACAATATTAGACAATTACAAAGTATTAACATACATCTACTAATTTCCTAAGCACACTTGAATAACTAACCCCCAAAAGCTGTAATACTGACCCCCTCACATTATATGCAGTTATAGGCACCCCCACACACCTCTTGTAGAGGTGGTTTCCCCTATTCATACACATCTCCTGTTGGAGCTGTGGTTGCTGCAGCTTTACATGTATTCCTGCTGCTCCCTGCAATCTGCTAATCCACCTGCTGGTGAGAAAGCCGAAAAAGGGCAGATTAAAAACAATCAGTAGGAATCTCTTAGCAAGTCTTCACACAATCAAGGGAAGCAATCACCTACTGATTTTGCATTCCAGTGAATACGTCAAGATAAGAAAGTCATATGGAATAGTCCCAGATGAATGTTATTATTATTACTGGAACATCACTACAAGTATAAAACACTCAAATAATATAAGATGACAATATTTCATTCACCAGTGGCATTTTCAGATTGAAACAGCTATATTTGAAAATAGAAAAGTTTGTTGTAAGGTATCAGGCTAAGTTAGATTCTGTGAATGTAGAGGGAGCATGAAAGAAAAAGAAACTAAATAATATATACTGTAATAACATGAGCTCTGTACTTGATTGAAATGGCAATTTATCAAGCTAATCAGATTTTTCCAATGACCCTTCCAAATGGATCTGTAAAAATTCTGAGGCACAAAAATTGGTACAGTACATCACATAATCTTAAAATATTATATATGGCAGTACCATAAGCTGGTATGCACTAATAATAACTGAAACAAGTTTTTGGATCTTCTATTCTGTTCATATTCTCAGTGAAACAGCTGTTATCTGATATGAACACACTCCGGTCAATAACAGTACAAAGAATTTATGAATTTTCTCAACATCTACCAATTCAGCAGAATTCTCTCATCATCATCTTCCCAATCTATTGACATACTCTGTGACAATGAGATAAAATGAAAATTATTGTCATTTTTAGGTAGTAGAGCATATTTTTAATGCTTAAACTCACAAAAGCTGTGTAATTACCAATGTCAGTGAGTCATGATCTTTCAGCAAGACACATTTTCATTCTTTGTACAGAAGAAAATTTGCAGAGGCACCACAACTGAATTTTATGCAATCTCTGACAATAAAATGTGTTTGGGTTATTGCTATATGAATATACCATTTCCCAGAGAAAGCAATGTAGTTTCTAAAACATATTGCACAAACTCACCAGCTCACACCACAGAGGAAAACTGTCATTAAAAAAACAATTTGATAAGTTTGATTCCAACAATTCTACCAGAAGTGTATCATCTGAACAGAATTACTGAAGACAGTTCTATGATGCAAAGATTGAAATTAAAAAGAAAAAATCAATACCAAAATAGACATTAGAAAAAAAGGGGTACTGAAAGAAGAAATACAGTACTCTATGTATTAAGTATGTATTAAGTATTAGTGTTAACAGATACATTTCTAATATATGAATTTTGTATTGTATACATTAAAATATACATATATTTCTTATTAATCTGAAAAAGCAGTTAAGTGTTTCATTGCCATCACTGCTTTCAAATCACCATGCATAAGTAGAGAAAACAGAACTGCATGTGGCATATCTCTTTGGTGTCAAATAGTAACAGTGGGCACTGACAGCCTACCCATGTTTGAAACAGAGAAGCTGTGCTTCCTTTCCTGTATGTATGGTTACCAATAGAAATAGGTTCATTCCACTAGCTATTTCAGATGATGGGGGACCTATTTTTCCCAAATCAGTCAGGTGGCTGGGAGGACCTCTCTTTGTAGTCACATATCTTACACTTTACAGTAAATCACAAGTCTCATTTCAAGATCCATGGAATTTTTCAGATATTCTATAGAGGTCCAGCTCCTATTTAGATGAGATTAGCTTTCTTACAACACAACCTAGAAGTTACATTATAAATCCTTCCTACTTTCTAATCATGGGTACATATAATCTTCTTAATATAATTTAAAAGACAGACATTGGTAGAAAGCCATGAATTAAGGTCACAATTAGAGACAAGCATTTCCAGCAATTAACTACTTCTTAGTAAGAACATAATAAATATAATCTTTTAAGGTTTCACAGGAGTAGTTTTGGTTTAGTCAATATTTTTGGTTCCATAATTCAACTACAGAAATAAAACCCACTCTATTTTATAAGAAAGACTGATGTGAGACTGTAGAAATATATCTGGAGATCTTCTGAGTGCCTTTGAAGATTTTTATGCCTAAAAGTCCCTATGAAAAAAAATCACAGGTATATACAAAAAAAATTGTTCCTTTCAGACTCTTATGGCATCACAAAATAAATTTGCATCAAACCAAATAGCCATCCAAGTCTAGCAATCTATTTCCAGTAGAGGCCAAAAGAACAGTTTAAGCAGTTCATGCACTATTCTATACTCAGATTTCCCACAAATACATGATACCTGAAATTAACATTTTCAAACTAACTTTTATAGTACTATAAGGTTAAAAACATATTGCTAAGTTAATACTACTATTTTCCACCTGACAGGCAATACCATGACTGAATAGAGCAAAGGTACAAGTATCTTCATATTTATCATTTTCAAAGCTATGCAACTAGGCACTTGAGCACTATGTCTGAAATCTTTATTTGCCAACAATACCTTACAGGAGAATTTCTGATTAATTCTGTAAGTATCATCCTTTCACTTCCTTGATATAATCACTTCAAAATTAATTCTAGGAATAGAACTGAATTAGAAATGAAACATCTGCTGGCTATTATTTCTCTTGAGTGGTATTTGGTCTCAACTATGTCTTATTTTTCTCCTGAACAGCCTGTGTTGTGTATAAGGCACACAACAGGCACTTCCTTTACCCTTCCCTTTAACTTAACAATTTATTTTTCAGAAAAGCTGAGTATCAAGGCACAAAACAAATATATAACATACAGATACATAGATAACTTATGGAGATTACAAGTGTACTCAAGAATGGGAGTACGCAAAAGTACTTTCCAAAGGAATTTGAATTTCTTACAGATTTTTCACACAGAGGAAAAGAATTAGCCATCGGAGAGCTAGAGATCCTTTTGATCCTTTTATTTCTGCTCTACATGCCTATGCCCAAGAGGCATTTTGTACTCGTTTACACAGGGAATGAAAGGAACATCAAAAGCACAGATGGAATCTCCTTCAATTGAGGACATTTTACCTGAATTTTGTGTTCCAATGTCCAAGAAATATCAATAACTTTAAATTTATCTGCACAACCTAATAGGTTCAGCTTTCAGAAGTGTCCTATTACTTTATATATTGTTGAAAGTCTCAGTTTCACATAGAACAGTGTTTAAAACAGACTAGAAAACTGTTGTGCCTTTCAGTTTTCTGCTGCAAAAATGAATTAACCCCAAAGTCCAAACCCCTAATGAGAATTCAGAAAAAAAACCAAACCAAAACAAAACAGTTTTAAACAGAATTTAACATTTAAATTTGAAATTTACCACCAACAGCAATGGTGAACTCTATGAGGAAAAAAAAAAAAAAAGAAAGTAAAGGCCCCAAGCAAACTACAACACACATGTTATTGTTAAGTCTTAGGATAAGTCAAGACTTTTCCTTCAGAAATCAAAATCCAAGATAATTCCCACCCCCCATAACAAGTGACCTGGATGGTCCTTCAACAGAAGATTGCAGCATATGTTAACACTTGCCATTAGGACTGTTACTGAAATCCGGAATAAAACTCCTTAACAGCAATGAGAAGTTAAGAAGCAGGCACTCCTTTATTGCAGTGCTGGGCACACGGGGGATCGCTCTACCTATTGTGTGCACCTGGCTAGTCTAACTGTGCAGGTTAAATACACACCTGTTATACATATTCACTAAATTTCTGGAAAATGTTATACATAATCATTAACTTTCCGATAAATCATTAGCATATGTAAATGTCTCTTCACGGAGGCACAGTGAAGGTCTCTGGTGGTCTTCAGAAGCCCTCTGGTGGTCTTCCATAGTCTTCCTCACCTGTCCGCTTCTTGACCTCTCTTAGGTGATTCTGCGCAGTATGATTCTCACCATCATCTATATTAATTTACATAAAAAATGCATACTATGTCTATTCTTAAAGGTAACCTTTTTAATAATTGGTCCTTCAGTCACATCATCTTATTAATATTCTTATGTTAAAACTATCATTGGTTAATTTCACTTAACTCTACTGATTAGAATCCTCGATAATTAGATCAAGGTGGGAAGGGTAAGGGGTTTCCAAGCAGCAAAGTGGTGTCCATAATGGTTTCCTTAGTTTCTTAAAACAAAACACTACAAACTAACAAATCTTTGTCAAAGTTTCTGTGGTTAACTGATTTTAGACAATACTTGAATTCTTATGGTTACACATAGTACATTTTCTAAAGTTCCTAAGTTCCTATGACTACATTTCAAACTTAACACTCCCATACCTATGCTTCACAATTTTCTACTTCTTCATCAAACCAAACTCTTTTATGTGATTAAATTTTTATTTCTTTACCAGAATATTTGCAACAGGACTGCCAGACTAACAAAATGCAAATGAACAAAATACTAATAGGGAATCAGGGATTTTAAGGAATCCCACTTCAGTTTTATTTGTAACTGATCAAAATTCAAAATCTTGAACATTTGCAGCTCTACCTTAGAGCATCATCCCTTCTTGACTTGCCATCCAACTTGAAGTCACCTAGAACACTCAGTTCAGCTACTGCAAGGAAACCATTCTAACCACCAGTCACGACATCCTCCATGATACATCTCTGCTTTGTGTAAAGCTAAGTTTCATTTGGAAAATAAAAGTAACCTTGTAGGTTCCTTTTATTTGAATGCAAAAGTCAGCCCAGGGTTTTCTAGATCTATTCATCGTTGTTCAGTCTCATACAGACATTAATTTCCTATAAATAAGAATTTTCTTAATATAAGCTGTATGAATTGATGTTCAAATACTACCACTGAGCCCTATATGAAAGTATGATCTTCCTCAAGGTAAAACAAGAGGTAAGACTCAAGCACACACACACACAAAAAGTTGTTCGGTACTTATTATCTTTGCAGACTGTCCTGGTTTTGGCTGGGATAGAGTTAATTGTCTTCCTAGTAGCTGGTATAGTGCTATGTTTTTGAGTTTGGTATGAGAAGAATGTTGATAACACTGATGTTTTCAGTTGTTGCTAAGTAATCTTTAGTCTAAAGTCAAGGCTTTTTCAGCTTCTCATGCCCGGCCAACAAGAAGGCTGGAGGGGCACAAGAAGTTGGGAGGGGACACAGCCAGATTAGCTGACCCAAACTGGCCAAAGGGGTATTTCATACCATGTGATGTCATGCCCAGTATATAAACTGGAGGGAGTTGGCCTGGGAGGGATTGCTGCTCAGGAACTGACTGGGCATTGGTTGACAAGTGGTAAGCAATTGCAATGTGCATCCCTTGTTTTGTATATTAGATGCCTTGAATAAAGGCATGAGAAGGAAAACTTCACTGTATCACTGTAGTGATGGAATTTTGCTTGCTTGAACAACTTTGAAACTTTGATATGTGCAAATAAGATAAGAAAACCTTGAGCTTTGTCAACGGTATGCACTAAAGGTACCAACAAACAAGAAGCCTTGGGCTCTGATGATAAGCCTTGGGTCCTGCTGAGTTTTTGTAATTAAAAACTGCCAAGACCAGCTAACTAGGAAAAAGAGATGACCCACACGGCACACGCCCAAAGGGCAGACACTGTGTAAATGATAACATGAATATGTATATGACTAGAACAACATAAGTTTTGTTAGGCAGAACAATCCCCTGTGCATCCAGCCCTGCAATAAAGAATGACTGCTTTCTAAAACTCCAAAATCAAGTCTTAGAGAGTTTCTTTGACTGGCTTTTTTGGTAACATATTCCAATCCTTTTATTATTATTGTCATTTTATTAGTGTTATTATTATTATTATTAGTTCCTTACTTTCTGTTCTGTTAAACTGTTCTTACCTCAACCCATGAGTTTTACCTTTTTCCTTCTGATTCTCTCCCCCATCCCACTGGGTGGGGGGGGAAGTGAGCGAGCAGCTGCATGGTGCTTAGTTGCTGGCTGGGATTAAACCATGACACAGACCAAACTCATGCTGATTTTACGTGCCTAGCAAGATCAGAGAGCTCAGGGTTGACACAGCAGCTGTGTGCTGTTTTCATACCCAAGTGTAGCAATCGCAGAAACTCAACAAAAGAGTACAAAGCAAGCCAGATGTGAGTCCATGGAGTAAAGAGCAGGGAATGAGCTCAAAGCCTTGAATATGCTTGTTAGTCAGGGTTCATAACTTTGGCAAATAAATTACTTATATGTAATTCCAAGTGACAACTCCCTTGGCATGTGGAAATGCATGCCCAGACCTGAAGATTTCACATTCAGAATAGGACATCATTGTGGGATTAACTCCATTAAGTTAAAAGTAATTATTTTCCAGTTGTGTTTTTACTATTCTTCCAATAACCAATGAAAATATCTGTAATTGTGTATGCAACACAATTATAATGCAATACTATTGTCCTGGGTTCAGCTGGGATAGAGTTAATTTTTACAGGAACCTGGGAGGTGGGGGGCATAGTCGGGGCAGCTGACCTGAGCTAGCCAAGGAGCTATTGCATACCATGTGCCATCAGCGGGCCGGGGGGTGGATCCTTCTTTCGGTGGGGGAAGTGGCGGAGCGTCGGGTCCCGGGTGGTGAGCAGTTGCACTGTGCATCACTCTTTTTGTATACTCGTTCATTAGTACCGTTGTTGTTGTTGTAATTCCTTTGTGTTGTCCCAGTAAACTGCCTTTATCTCAAACCTCGAGGTTCCAGGTTTTTTTCTTTTCTCTCCTCCGTCTTCCCCCCATGCCACCGGAGGGGGGCGGGAGGAGTGAGCGAGCGGCCGCGTTGTTCTTTGTTACCGGCTGGGCTAAAACCACGACAACTATTAATACTGTTTTCTGATTTAACCCTGTAAGTAGTTTACTAGAGTTAACACAAAAAAAAAACCCTATTGCTGTTAGTCTTAGAAATCAGGCCAAAGATTGTTTTGGTGTCAATAGGTGTAACAAAAGTCCAGGTCTTACCCTGGTCACTTAAGATGAAGAGTATAGGTGTTTCTTAAAAATACACATTAATAGAATTGCTAACTTTCAGTCATCTTCACAGGTTATTTAAAAAGTTCTTTGTTAAACATTAAATTTACTCCACAAAAAGCCTAAATAACCAGTCCCTGTTGCAAAGAACATTTTTGATATTCTGTTCTAATCCTTCAAAAATAATGTCAATGGAATTTGTTTTGTCTACTAAATATAAACTATTGATTGAATTATAGGTTTCTTTCCTTCAATCTGTCCTGAAAAAGTACTTCAACAATGGCGAGTCCATTTGTTACCAAAAATACTAAAATTCAAAAGCATACATCAGTCCAATAGTCTTCAGTCAACCTATCTTCTAAACATCCATCCACAGGGAAACAGCTTAGCAGCTACTGATTTCCCAGACTTTTCTCAGTGACCTACCATTGGATGACACAAGTGAATGGAAACTTATCATGAAGTCACAAAATATGTAATGACCAGACAGATATAAATTTATTTTGTCAGTTTCTAGCATTGGGTTCATTTTTGTCATGAGGACCAATTTGATGGTTTTAGTGTCACTGAACCCCGGTGGAAAGATCTGCATAATTGAAATGTAAATCATTAAACCCAATTAGGAATGAATTAGTGGGGGAAAAAAATGAAGAAAATGCACTATTGTTTTTAAAATTACACTTGTTTACAATTCAATGCTTTAACATGGCATGCACAGGACAGTTTTTCCTTGCAGTGAGAAATGCATGCTTCAAATGAATCCTGTTGAAGCCAGCCCCTCCTTCAGCGTCACATCATAGCTTACAACTCAGTTACATTACAAACTTTTGGTGTAATTTCGTGAAACTGCTGAGCCATAAAGTGATCTTACACCTTTTAAGCTGGCTGTCATTAGTGACTAACCTCCCAGCAAGGAACTCAAACATGAGCAAGTGTAATCAGCATGAGAGTTGGTACAAGGAGAGATGGAGGAAGAGAGGTAGACTGGGCTGTACGAGCATCTTGTGAAACTTCATGCATTTATGTCTGAGTGAAGAATCACTGGAATAAAACATGCACTGTCAGCTCCTCCGTAACAAACTTGTTTATCTGAATAAATTCCATTAATGTTCATCTGAACCTGAAGTAAATGTGTTAAGACTTGAAGAGCCAGTATGACAGATTTATTTTACAGTTTTCAGCTCAGTTTTTAGTGTAATAGACTTTCAGAAGTGCTCACACTTAAGATGTGTTATCCATATGTATTAAGTGAATTAGTATTTGACATTGGTGGTGTTTTATCTGATGAACTCTAGAACGATCCCAACTAAATAAAATAAATTGGCCTTTATAACAAATTAATTTCAGTGTGGGGAAGTGCAAAGCAGTATGTCTACAGAGACAAAAGACCCATAAAACCAGGTATTCTTGAGAAAGCTGTTGAGGCAGCAATTGTCAAAAACCCACTGTGAATTAATTAAAAACCTTGAAAAACTTTGCACCTCCTCTGCTTATCTTCTACACTGAGGCTAAAACTATTATATTTACTATGATATTGCAGACTTGCTTTTATTTGTCCCCCCCCAAGTTATATTTTAACTGACATTCAGCATCATTAAACAGAGCATTCAGGTTTTGTGAATGCTCTATTGAATGCATTCTGAGCTGTTTGAAGTGTAAAGATGTCAACTGTACCACCTGACTTTTACAATCCTGAAGCCCTGTACACTGGATGGTGTTTGCACATCTCTGTGTGTAATTAACTAAAAAAGAACAGACTAAAAAAAGCTACTGCCTACCTTGATTAGTATATTGTATGTTTAAGACAGATTCTTAAGTAACAATCATATATTAAAATGAATCAAGATTACAATTAGAAAAATAGTAAGGATTTTTTTTTTATTCTGCATATATGAACACTTTCTCTCTTCAAAAGTGAAACCAAAATACCACTTGCTGTCCTTACTGACTACATTAGCCATGGCTATAGCACAGAAATAAAGAATTACAGGAATAATTTGTTCTTCCAACCATTTTATCTTTTTCACCAAAGAGAAATATATAGGGATCTAATCATAGACTGAATCTATATCTTGCATTTGCAGATTTTTGTCCCTTTTTTTTCTTTTTTAAACAACATTAATCTGTTGAAGCAACCATTTAGGTGTTATCTTAAGACAATGAAAAGCATTCAAAGAAAGTCACACTTTATTCCTACTAATTGAGTTTATCACCACCAAAACAGGCAGCCTCCTTTCTGCTCTCCAATCATCATCTAATTTTTCCTTCAAGTGCACTAGTACTGATGAAATGGCAAACAAACAAACAAAAAAAACAAAACAAAAACAAACAAAAAACCTCCAAACCAAACCAAACCAAAAAAACACAAATAAGTAGGTCACAGAGTGGGCAATGAAAACTCACTATTGAGAAAATTATACTGGGACTGCTTGACCCATTACTAACGATTGTGAGGCTGAAATGAGAGCTCTGTCCTCTTCACTGGATGTTCACAATCTATCAAATCCCAGAATACTTTTCCCCTTATAGTTTCCATAGTCTTTATTCCTCTCCAAAAGAGCTTGTTACCAGTAAAGGTTTTTCTACAGCTCTAGCATCAATTTTATGTTTAATTATAAAACACAAGCATACCTAACTTGATTTCTGCTTTCACCATATAGGCAGTATTTTTTAAAAAATGACAAACTGATAGAAGCCTGATATAACAGCTTTGTGGATAAAGTCAAACAGTTTCTGTATCTTATGAAAATGTATCTGATTAATAATAATGAAGCAATGTTACAGAAATATTTTGTGCTACATCAAAACATGCTGCTAGCAGGATATATGTAGCAAAGAGTAAAATCAGGGTCTCTCTGCTCACTTCCACACTAACATTTATGTCAAAATTCTCTCACCTTCAATGACTCAGTTCTGTACCAGACATAAATTTGTTGCTCCTAAAGTTTTTCTGTTCATTTCTGAATTGAAGAGATGTCCTACTTGTCTTTAAGACAAGGGATTCCATATGTCTAGAAGTGAGACTGGCATGTTGAACAGTCTTGTGAAAAGTAAATTACGTAAGAAGTCTTGCTAAACTTAAAGGCATCCAGATGCGAGATGCCCTATGAGACCATCACATCTCCCTGTACAAAAGCCTACACCATCCCAATGCATATTTCCATCCTCCTCATCTGACATTCTCGTACAGTTTTCTGCTTCCTCAGGCTATTCAAAAGCCAAAGTCCTGCAATGTCTCTCAATTCTTCCAAAACTCTAAGTTGCATCTCAAGTTTTCCCATGCTGCTCTATCTTTAAAACAGCCAAGTACTCCATGCAAATCAAGACTGATCAGTTTTTAGACAAGATCACTGACATGGGTCAAGTCTGTGGGGGAAATTTTTTCCTTCCCCTCTGTGGCAGGTACACACCCCCACACACATCCACCCCCAACAGGAAACAAAACTTCTCTGGGCAGGGAGGAGAGGAAAAAAAACCTCAAAACCTAGAAGCTGCAGGTTGAAAGTTGAACAGACCAATCGAGATGTGCCAGGTACACTGAAGTGACCTTCTGGCCAATGGGGATTAAAATGACCACAGATCAGATTCAACAAGGGTATAAACAGGGTCCTGCAGGAGAACATGTTGGAATTGGTCCTCCTGGGAGCAGCGGGTCTGCAGTCAGGGACTCTCCCCTTGGGTCAGGACGCCGCCATAGGTAACTCCTCGAGGTTGAGAGCCCTCATCTTTTAAGTGAGTGACATGGACATTTCATTTTTAAATCTTAAGAATTCTTAAGTCAGCTGTCTAGTACTAGTTCCCCTTACATCATTGAGCCTGTGGTTTACAAATGTTACTGGAGTTCTAACTAACTTTTTACTGAAGAATAAATCTGAGTTTTAATACCTGTTGGATTTGATTGTGTGTGCCTCTAACACCCTCATACTCCCTCATTTATCAGGTTTGAGCACTGAAATGTAATTAGCTTCAATCATAAATTCCAAGAGTTCAGATAAATCAGAAATGAGAACTGGTGAAATTATGAATTTCCAAGAACTGTTAAATGAAACACAGACATTACACCATAGTAATCTCACAAACAACACAGTACGTGAATACGTGAGCTCAGCAGGGATATTGAACTGCTATTTTTTCCCTTCCTGAATTGGAGAAATATTAAATACATTTAAATGCTTGTGTTAGTTAACACATTTATGATTCTGATAGTGAAAAGCCGGTCAAAGAAACTCTAAGACTCATTTTGGAGTTTTAGAAAGCAAGCAAGCATTTTTTGTTGCAGCACTGGGTGCATGGGGGATAATTCCACCTAGTGTGCATGCCACAGCTTCAGCACAAACAGGTTATATGGAGTAAAAATTACATATGAAACAGATTAGTATACATATACATAATAATTATTGTAACTGATCATTATAGTACTGCCTACATCCAATCATGCACAATGAAGGATCCATTTTAGTCGAAGCTCTGCTTTTACGACCACCAACCCATTTGAGATTCTGTTGGCTGTCCTTGAAGGCTTTGTTCTTGTCCTTGTTCGTTGATCTTGAAGCTTAGTGCAGTTTCAATCACATGTAGTCAGTTTCAACATTGTTCTCAGCTAGCATACAGGAACATCTAGTCATAAGAGCAAAGAACTGCAAAACTTATGAGTAACTACCTCTACTAGTTAATTGCTTGGCTATTCTTTTTTCTATTGTTTCAATCATAGTGTTAGTATAAGATTTCTAATAATTATTTACCAAATCTCACTTTTACAGTCATCTAGCAGCAAACCAGTTTCTACAGCTGGTACAAAATATTAAAACTATCAAAATATTTAGACATACCATACAAAATGTATGGACGTATGCTATCAATTCAGGATACAAAATGAAAAAAATCAGTTACTAGTTAGGAATCTTGTGTACTGAAGGAAAACAAGAGGAAAAAAAACAATGAATATTTACATGCCAAATGAACCCCCAAACCTAAAGAAACAAAAGCTAAGTCTCACTGAGACCATATGAATTTTCTGTATTTTTTTCCCCATAGAACTTCTGGATACCGTGCTACATATAAATACACAACCTGGCCATTTCTTGTTGTATTTCTGTATAAGGCTGTTTCCAGATAATACATCAAATGAATCTCCCCGAAATAGTTGTTGGCTTTGCTGCCTTTTTAAAAAAAAAAAACAAAGCCAAAACCAACAGGAATTAAGGCAAAAACTATGTTCACAGATTTCCAAGTCATGAAGATGTAAAACTTAGAAACAAAGCGTCCTCAGACACACTGCTACAAGCGTTAACCTATTGCTCACTTTTCATTCATTTCCCACAGAAAGAAATACAGCCTCCCACTATGTAATCAATTAGTGATATTTAATTTATGCATCGGGGGAAGTATTAGAAAAACTTAAACCAAGCCTTTTATGTTTCCAAAATATTCTAAGCTAGTATTCTTCAAGTTGCAGGTTATTCATTAGAGAGCACACTAGCACAAATATATCTACCTTGATATGCTGACACACATAAGTTTTAAATAAAAACACTTTATAGTAAGAAGATAATTTAGAGCCTAGTAGCACTACCCAGTTTTTTACTTTTCTTTGAAACTACAAGGAAACAACAAAGGCAAGCCCACTCATTTACAGGAACGGAGGCCGCCATTTTAACTCACAGGATGGTGATGGGATCGCTGTCCTTATCAGTGTAAAGGCAGTACTGAAGCTCAAGATTTTTGCTGGCAGCCAAAAATCTGAAAATTTAATGTCTGAA
This sequence comes from Buteo buteo, assembly GCF_964188355.1. NCBI lineage: Eukaryota > Metazoa > Chordata > Aves > Accipitriformes > Accipitridae > Buteo > Buteo buteo. The sequence continues at coordinate 21,105,884 of NC_134180.1, forward strand.
GCATTTAACTCCCTCATTTCAGCTTCTGCCCATCTTTCAATCTCCCTCTCCCTCTTTATTCAATTTATTTAAACAGAAATGATGCCTTAGAAATACTTTAATGGTTCTATTCTCTCTAGTAAGATCTAATAATAGTTAACAAAAAAAGATGAGGCTATTTACACTACATTTACAGACTCTAAATGAGTCTGCTTGCTAAAGCAAATACAAGAGGATGTAAAGACGCCAGTCACTTGCATAAGAATAGAAAAAGCATTCAGTGGAAAACGACCTGATAACTGAAGCTCATTAAACAAGTCAAAACCACATAAAAACTGTAACACTTTGAATAAAGTTGGGTAATGAGTGCTTAATTACTTTTGTATTGAATTTAAGCATCTTGACAGCATTGTCAAATTTCAGGCTAGGTGTGGCTGAAATCTTGACATTATTGTTATGCTGCTTAAATTATAGTTCAGCATTGATTAGTTTAGCTGGTTTTGCTTAAGCAAGCTTTTGTTGTATGCAGTGGGGCATAAAGTTTCTCTATTCACCATTCCCTCTTTCTCTGAATGTTTATAAGCACAATTTAGGAATCTTACATCAATAGCCATTTGTTTATATCATAATAATGGCAGTTATGCACCTACACATATGCCAAAAATCATTGTTGTTACAGAGGCATCACAAGATCTAACACATTTTGAAGCCCAGAAAAATTTTATTTTCTTCCTGAAAGGGCATCAAAATTGCCCACATTTTTCTTAGTAATTGCAAACTTCACTGAATTAGAGCTATACCTTGTCAAAAAAAAAGTAATTTCTGTTTTGATCATTGTATCCTATTTGCTAGGTATGGGGTACTTTCAAATTGGTATTGGGCTTTTCTGTTGTAAGGTTTTTCACAGAACACTTCCAGTTGTACTTAAAGGAATCAAATAAAATAAGTTTAAATTAGGTCTGCAAGCTCACGTACAACAGAAGCAGAGCAAAATCTGTCCCTTAAGTTCCAGATGACAGGAATATTGTGAAGGATTGTTTTTTATTTCTATCCAGATGAGCATTCCCAATGAGACAGGTAAGTCCCATATTAGAGCACATATTTCAAAATTTGAATTTGGAAAACCAATTCCTTGGAATACTTTTACAGAAAGCAACTACAGACAGCAACAGGAGAACACTGTACCCCTTGGACTGTAAAGGAAAGATGCCTGTATTGGACCTTCTCTGAGCCCAAGACAATATTGGCAGTAATATTTGAATATAGAAAATATTAAAGCAACTAAACAGCTCTAAGTTATTAAATTCTGCCAATTAGAAGTATAATGAATATTGTATGAAACCAATGTATGAAGCATTTCATGAAGTTTTATCTGAAGGACTCATCAAGGTTACTGGTGACAATATGGAAGTGCTCATTACTTTTTCCTCTCCTGCAAAAGATAATAATTAGTGCTTCCCAAAGAGCTCCAATTGGAAAAGTGAAACTTTTTTCTTCTCTTTTTAAAAGGGATTCTGAAATTGTCTGGATTTCACAAATAGCAAGTGATCAGAATAAAGACAATTTTCATTTCCTTGACAAATAAGGCTTTTAACTCCCTCCTTTTTAGCAATAATGAATTACTTTCCTGCTCAGTTCATCTGGAATACATCACATTAGGATAGATAGATTACAATGAAATGCAGGAAAAGGAACTGAACTGAGAAATTCATAGCAGTATCTCTTTCCTGTGTATGTTGCCATAAGTAATAATATCCAGGCAATAATCATGAGTTACTATTACAATAAATCAGAAGGATGAAGAAAGACTAGTCAGAGTTGTGGGTTTGTTTTTTGCTTATTTCTGTTTGCATAACACACACTACATGAAGACACGTCAATCACTGTTTACATTGATTGTGTTTGCATTGAAGCTATGTTGCTGTGAACAGAGACAGCAAATCTGCAGACTCCCTAGCTTGTCAAAAAGGCAATATTCCCTCTCAGCTCCTAAACACAGAAGAAAATCTGCTAGTGACAAAAATTTTATGAATTCAAAGTTAAATCAGTCATGGATATCAGCTGCCTGCCTCAGCTGTTGGAGCAAACAAGCAAGATGAGTTCACACCTCAACTTTTTCCTCATCACAAGGAACTCATCTATCACTTAGTCCTGACAGCCTCTTGCTAACTAGCCCCACATTTAGACAGTTTTGGTGGCGGTTTAAAGTATGGGTTTGGTTCTTTTTCTGTAGATTACTTCCAATCCATCTATATTAAACACCAAGTACTTCCCTGTCATTGCATGGTGCCTGTTGAGAAAATTTTGTATTTTCTTTGCAGAAAATAAAAAAAATTAAAAATTTTTCTATCACCTTTCATTTCTTTACAAATCCAGAAATTTTTAGTAAGGGATGAATATAAAGTTGCTTTCATTTCGAACTGTTATTCACTTATGGGTAACCGAAGACCATGTCACAGAGCTATGTATACCACATGGCTCTTCTATAGAAATGAGCTTTAGGAACATAATTATCAAGGATACTTAGTGGCAATATGTTCCATGTAGTTAACAAGAGTATGATCGGTAATGCGGGAGAAGGATTAAGACTAATTCAGAACATTACTCAGTCTAACCAAAGCCAGAAAAATCATATATATGCATGCTTGGGTGGAACAGTGAAGGCGTTTCAAGCATACTATTATCCTGTTAGATAACTTCAGTAGATTCTACGTTAGCTGGAAGCCAAGAAGATACTACAGAAGCTAAAGAAACCAAAGAACTGATCAAGGAAGAGTACATACATCCCAGGCTAGCACTTTGCAAAATCAGCTGCCCTCCCATGCTAGGACAGATGCTTTAGAGCAACTAGGGAAACAGAGTATATTTCTGAATGATTTATTAGGAGCAGAAGTGAAGGTGTGGAAAATTATTTAAACCTACCTCTTCCAGTATGTTCTGTTCAAGGACTTGCAGACCACACAGCTAGAATAATCTGTGTGCTTGCAGGATGGATAACTGCATCCCAACAGCTTGGTCCATGGTGCAACACAATGAGTATAGAGTTCAGTCATGGGGAATAACACACTTTGAGCTCTGAGCTAAGAATGGTGAAATGTATTAATACAGCTACACACACAAAGAAGTGATGAAATGCTGCAGAGTCCAAGTCCTCCAAAAAAGCATTCTCAAGAGAAAAACAGACCATACGTACATTTCATTAGGGAGTCCATACATTGCCTTTGCCTCAATGTACCTGCATTCTCAGTCTTCTAGCCCATTATCTAAAAATATGCTTTGGCTTCAGGCTGTATTCATCAAACAGATCACTCTAATCGCCTGCTATAACATATTATGTGAAGGAAGTAAGTCAGAAGTCCAAAGAGGGGGAAAAAAAAAAAAAAATCAGCTGCTTCCTGTCATCATGGACAAAAAGCCACATACAGTCTATCTATAACTGATTAATTTGGTAACCTCAGTATCTTAGCCTTTTTTAAACAAATTAATTGGCATGAAAAAAGTCACTGTTTGGAAACTCTGTCTTTCAGAGGTAGAGATATGCTCTTCCTAAACAGTAGTTCCAGAATATTAATGTTTCAAAGGAGGAGGAAGGAAAAAAAAAAAAATAAAAAAAATCCAGAGGTGTGGTCTTTTAATGAATAATCTCACATAAGCACAAACTTTATACAAGGAACAAGGAAGTATCCTACAAGCTACCAAATTACATTGGACCAATGGCAGTGCAACTAAACACAAATTAAGGTCCTTTCTTCAGATTATCTGCTATGACAGAAATAGAGACAGACAGCTGAGATGAACATCCACTAGTGTGGTCAAATAATCCCTAGATTATTTTGAATAGGCTGTCCTTCTTGTTAGCAATTTAAAACACTCAAAAATACGTTGTTGGAATACACACTTAGATGTATCTTGGCATGTAAAATTTACATCTAATTAGAAAGTAGTGTGACTCAGTATACCTGTAGAAGAAAAACACTTAGCTCTGAGATCAAATAACCACATTATATACATTTCAGTTGTGTTTTTCCCAATTTTTGCACAGTGAACCAGCTCTAGCATACAAAGTGTATTCCATCTCCAGCTGGAATGCATCAGGCACAAATAATCTGAGATCTTAAATTGGACACCTTAAAAGGTCAATTCCTAAAAATTTACAAATGTCCATGTGAAGAATTACCTACCCAAACCCTCCTGAAAATTAACAAATCTTTTGAAGTATCCATTAATAAGATGCCAAGTTTAATAAGAACTTTAATTAAAGGTTTTCTAATTTTTAGTGCTTTGGAGAAAGGTATAACATTTGGGATTTGGGGAAATACAGTTGTATTTTTTATTACATATTATTTCTAGATGTATCACAGGCTGTAAGCATTATATAATGGTGGCCTACTTTCTTCAACAGCAGCTCTCCATCCTACAGATGTTATATGGTTGACAAAAGTTTTTTTTTTTAATAGACATACCTAGTGTCACATGATGTTAAGAAATCCATATTAGTATAGAAAATACTTCTTTTACTAGGAAATGCATTTCTGAAATCCAGCTGAAGAGCAATAAAGAAGTATTCCTGAGAGTAAATTCAAAATATTATAACCAAAAGAAAAAATATTCATGTTAATCAAAACAGTGATTACAGAAGCTTGACCATCCTTAATGAATATTTAACATAGAACTTCACTTTAACAGTAAAGGGATGATGTATGTGTATTTTCTTACGATCAGATCTCATTACTGGGAAGTATATTTCTCCTGAACATTTTGCAAAATTCAATATTTACTATGAGAACACATGCAACACTGAAACAATGGGGAAATTTTATTTAAGAGGTATACATCTCTTTCTCAGGCATGATTTTTGTTTTTTAAAATACTTTGCAACCTGTTATGAATAATCTGAAGCTTACTTACTGAAGAAGGCTTTCCAATGAGGTGATTAACCTTGAGCACAATACCTTGCTAAACCTAGCCTTGTCTTAAATGAAGAATTACAGTTATTAAATAAAGCATTGCTAATACAAAATAAATGTTAAGCAAGTTTTGTTTCACTTTCTAATACAGAACTGTAGCAGGATGACTATCAGGTATTTACAAAACACAGATTCAACACCCTCACTAACTGAATGCAAATATCCAATTACATTCTCAAATTACTTTTTACAAAAAATACCAGTTAAAAAAAAAAAGTCACACTATACATAGATATTAAGTCTTTCAGATACTGTTCTCTAATTTCACTTGCCACAATGCAGCATAAAATACTCAACTACTAAAAAAGGACAGCAAAGCTTTTGGCTTATTATTAACAGTTTTTGTAAACAGCAAGCAGCATTTCATATAATAGAGCATGAATAGCCTGAAACAGCTCTTTTACATGCAGAATGATACAAAGTCACTGAAAATGCAAAAGGTTCCACCAATCAAATAACAAATGAAAAAATCAAATAGAGGGGGCAAACTTTTAAAAGCCATGTTTTAAACTAAGTTTGTCCTGTCATTTATGAAACTTCAAATACAGTCCAAGGAGCTACATCCGAGGCAACTTCACAGCAATTTCATTCAAGTTTCCAAATCTTCATGTTGTACTTCCCCCACCCTCTATCACCCCCCTAAAAGACAGAGTACAAAGGAGTATTTCGGAAAGCTGGAAATTGCAGTGTGACAAGAAGCCCTTATCACAGTTCAGTCCATAGTAGAGTGTGTTAAAGTGATGGATGAGAATTTGCTTTCTGCATTTCCTCTGTTAGCATTCACATTTCCTATCAGAACTGAAACACATGCAGCTGTGCTTACTTTGAAACAGCACTAAATTGGAGACAATCCCATAATAGCACACTTTGTTTAAAATGCATATATATACGTTCATATACTCACATTTTTTAAGCTTCTTCGGTGTATTTAAGACAATAGAGGAGTTAACTATTTGATCCTCTGGCAATTTTTCCCTAAAGCACATACTTTTAAATTATTTTTTTTTAAATGCAGTCTAGTTTTTCCTTGCTAAAACCTGAATAAAAGAACAGTAGGCTATCTCCCATGGTGACCAGGTTTTCTTCTCCATCTTCACAGCAGCAGTTAGGTACTTGAAGGCTGTTAAGTTAATTGATTTTACATGTAGTCTAGACAACTTATTTCTCTAGTTCAGGGATTTTACCACTGATGAGTCAACTACAACTTTTATTTGCAAAACAACTATCTACTTATCTGTTCATGTAGCTTTTCTTTCTGGCTGAAGTACAACTTGTACTTTTTCCTACTGAGCAATTTCCAACCTCACTTCTCTCCCCAAACATATTCACCATTTAACAAGATCATTTTGAATTCTCAGAATATCTTCCAACATTTACAACTGTGATAGTATCTTTCAGCTTGGTTTTGTCTGAAGCCTGTCTATACCATTACTCAAAGCATTTACAAAAATGAAGAATAGTATGGGCTGAAGCACCAGTAGATCTCCATGCAATTTTCATGAAAATACTAGACTTTCTTCTTACAGTTTTCTGATCAGTTCTGTACCATATTGATTTCATTTAGTTGATTTTTTTCCTTACGCATACTAAGCCTAGACTTCTCTATCCATCTTTAACAAGATGACCTTGTGTCCACTCCCTGTAAAGTTCTATGCCATGTTTGATAACCACATACTTATTACATGAAATCTCATTGTGACGTCTGAATTGTTTAACAGCTAGCTGCTGCAAAAAGTAGAAGTCCACAGAAAAATCAAGAGTTCTCACCAAGTTGAGTTCTCCTAGTCTGCTCACTATCTGCTCCAAAGCACCAGAACTGGTTCAAGGAAACTGACTCAGAGTGGTAACAAGGCCAACCTCTTCTTTAGCTGCAGATAGCTTTTCAAATGATGCAGCCCTCCAACATTAAGTCTTCAGCTTTACCAAGAGACTTCATATTGTTCCTGCTTTTCCTTCTATAATGGGATAGTATGCATTTATGCCCTTAATATAATTAATTGTAGAGACTGCAGTTTTCTTTAGTATCTCTGAGGAACTTCTCAGAAGATTTTACTGACCAATTCCCTGAGTTTAACAGAGCCTGTCATACTGAAATCTATTGGTTTTATTTTGCTATTATTCCTCCTACCTATCCCAGGGATCATGACTTACACTGGTGACAGCTGCTCTCCCATAGTATTCCTTCAGCCTTGACATTTTTAACACTTTTCTTCTTACCAGTCATAATTAAATCTTCAAAAGCCTATGCCTAATTGCTTTCTTCTTTGCATGAAAATATTCTGTGAAAACATTTAGGGAACTGTATTCTGTTTCATCTCCTCAACAACAGATTTCTTGGCAGTTAAAAATCTCCTACAGTCATCAAGTCCTGCAACTTAAAAGGTGGCCAAAAAAAAAAAAAATAATTAAAAAAAAAATCACTCCTCTATGATCCATTTATCTTTCTTTTTTGAAGAGAAGATAAGTTATTCAATAATTTAAGCCTACTTTGAATTCATAGTGCTTTCAATTGCAGAACAAAACTCAATGATACAAAAAATTTTTACTATACCATTCCCCTTTCACAAAACTTGGGGTGGGGCGGGGGGGAAGAGGTTTTATTCAACTTGAATCTGATTTTTGACCAACACCCTGGTCTCTAATCCTATTGCAGCCTCACTAGGAACATACACAGGCTTTGTCAATTGCAATAGAAAAGTTGGGAGAAGAGAGCAATGTAAATTATCTGACTAGAAGTCTCCGAAGCAATTCTCAGGAAAATAAAGTAGGCAGCTGTTTTAACAGAGAAAACAGAAAGTGGTTTTATGTGCCTCAGAATGAGTGAAGTCATGGGCATCTACTGACTCTATCTTTAGTTGTATCCTACAGGTCTCCCAATAGCACCTGAAACATCGAAAAATCTCTATGGTAATATTTTATATTTTCATACCTTCATCATTATGCTAAGGAAATCATGTAAGATAGCATCACTTCTGACAGAACTCAAAAAAAATTTAGGCATTGAAGAGTTTAATTTTTCATTAGACTTCATTAGAGAAAAGCAAAAAAAAAAAAATCAGATCATTACCCTAATGGTAATTTATACAAGGCTGATTGATTAACTCTCACATAACTTTAAACATATGTATTCACTGAGCCTAAACTGATTAGACAAACACACACTGGTTCTTATGCAAAGGTCTGCTTTATATAATGCTACAGACAAACCTGTTAAAGGACTAAACTAAAACTGCATAAAACTACACTGTTAGCATTTCTTAATTTTCAAGTGCTTAACTATGCAACATTATTAATTTTCTTTTAAACATAGTACATTAAGCAGAACAGCTACCACACTGTGGACTAGCCTGTGTTGCATTCCAGTTTTCATGGCTGGTTTATCAGAACACTAAGGTCTATTCATGCTTCCAGCAAAAACCCATTTATTTACTTATATTCTTACATGGGAAGGCTCCTCAAAAAGCAACTGCATCTTCTCTGAGGATTTTATTATGGAAGAGAAACAAAAAAAGAACAGTCAAGGAATGGTAACAACAAGCAGGTTTGGTTTTTTTTCCCCAAAGAAGTTAATTGTATACTATACCCACAAGCAGATAAAGCACAACAAAGAGTTACATCTTGCCTGTTGAACAGTATGAAGAGGCAGGAAAAACAACCACTAACTATCAGTTGGATGGAATAAAAAGAACTTAGAAAATATAACTTATGACTCAAGAAATAGGGTAGGAATCACTTGCTGTAAAAAAATTATACAGCCCTTTATACAATAGTCAGACATGAGATTCCAGATTTTTTTTTTTTTAAATCTCATGTATAGTTGCATAATTAACTTTACATTCCAATATTTCATTTTTTTAAACACTTCACATTAAAATTTTTGAAGTCACAAACATCCTTGTTACAGAAACTCTACTTACCCAGAAGTTTGGCAAGACTTAACTCTCCCTCTTACTCTATTCTCCTATCCTAAATAATTTTTTATACTGTTATTTAACAGATGTTCAGTTTAAATTTGTATTTAAGTTGTGAAAGCTGTACTTTGAGATGCTGGGCTTCCACAATAATGATAGCCCGTCATGGCTTTTAAGTTGAAGTACCACTGCAGATTCCTAAAGTTGATTACTCTAACAGAAAATATATTGGTTGGTGCATGAGTATGTCATGAGTGTATCATGAGTAGAGATATGTATGCATATTCATGACCTAGCAAGAAAACTATTGCTGATTTGCTTATAGCGGAAGACTTAATTACAGGAGTCAGAGTATAAAGGAAAAGATGAGGAAAAACTGCAAATAATGATCTATTCAGGTTTACTAATGTCAGCATAGTTTTCAAATAGTCCCATAATGGGACTTTTCAGTTTGAAAAGTACAGTCTGTCTGACTTGAAAGTTTGGCACTGAATGAAAATTTGTTAGTGCCAAAGGGACTAACAAGGGGAAATGTGGGAATTCAAAGTCATTCGTCATTGTAACATTTCACCACAGACTAAACAGAGATAAGAGGTTCTGTACAGGCCATAGTTTCCAGTACACAGCCTTTTTGTTAACTTGTCATATTGGAACATACAAGATGCTTAATACATAAAATTATTACTTCCAGGGAACAATCTACAGTATTTCCCAAGTTATTTTTACCATTAAGCAAAAATATTCTCTAATTACACCCCAAGAATATTAACACCCAAGCTCCTTTACTGTGTATAAAGTGTTTTCAGTGTAAAAGCTTTTTTTTAAAAAAAAGCTTTAGCACACTCACTGAAAAATATCCTTGCATTACTTTGCATAGAAGAAACACTATTTAATAAATAAATTTTTAAAAAAGTATCAAAGGGCCTGGATCACCTATCTATAGTTGTTAACAAAGCAACATCCACCTTTCCATCAATTTTAGACTCTAGATACTTTGTGTTGAAGGGAAACAGGATTTGAAGGGAAACAAGTTGAGAGAGCGCTAATTCTGTGTTAAGCGCCAGTTATTACAGTTCAAACAGTCATGGAACCTTTCTACTGCTAAATGTGGAAACATTTGTCATTGCTGGATAGCTATCATGAATGATAAATGGAACAATGTTAATCATATGGCTTTTCTGGTACTAGTAGGAGTTTGTAATACATGATGCAAAGAATCTCACAGGAAGTCCAGTGTGATGTGACACAAATTAACATCCACTTATCGATTAAGCTTTATATCAGTTAATAACAGAAAAGAATGTAAGGTATAACAATCATTTAATGAGCCTGAATCAAAACACATTTAATAAATTCAACAAGTATTTCTTATGACACTAGCATTCCTTTCAAAAATTTCTAATTCAAATTTTTGGGGTAAGAGAGAAAATCTACACAGATAAGTTGGCTTTTTTTTTTTTTAATTAGGTTATAACAAAGATTGTCATCATATTTTCTGAGTTCTCTTCCTTTACTGTTTGATAAATATGGAGTAGAAATATTAAGTTACAAAAAATAATGTGATTTTAATACAAAAGCTTTCTGAACATCATCACACTGAAAACTGAGCATTTAGGAAACCACATTATTGGTCGAGTCAAGATATGATTGCTTATTAATTCTAGTTACCTAGGAAAAGTCAGAAAGCAGGATTAAATTACAGAGAAATGTAATTATTTAGAACCAGTTACACACATCTAGCTTGTTTATGTTTTTGGCAAGATCATATAATACATATATTTCATACAATTCATGTACATGGGACAACTTGATGACATTCAGTAACATTCCTCCTCTCAGAAATTAATCCTATAAAGATTTTCCTTAACATTAACAGCTTCGATATTAACCAGACCTGGTCCTGAGTCGGGATAGCAGTGAAGATCATTGATTTTAATATTTTAAGAGCAGTCATTCTACAACCTAAAATGTCTACCTGCAAACCCTGTTATTATTTAGCATACTGAACACTGAGCCATGTTTTAGCAGAACAGCAAAAGCATATACCTTGAATTTTAAGCATCTTGTTTCATTACAAATGTGAAAAATGTTGGGGTTTGATTCTGTATTTGCCTGTTCATATGTAACACTATCTGTGCATAACCATCTACAGAAAAATAATTTTGCGATGAAGACCTGTGTGACTCGCCTCTTTCCATAAAATGAAGTGTTATTTGAACCAAAAAAGCATAAGGTCCTCTTTTCACTTCTCTGAAGTATTTTAGAATATTTCAGCCTAATTCTTGTGCTGCCATTCACAAAGTGCTCGTGTATAATATAATGGCAGCAGAAACAAATTCAGTGTTCAAATCAGTTGAAGATTTTTGGTTTTTTCACGTTTCATATTGTTACCAATATTTAATAAAAGTTGAAATTTCACTTAAGTCAGGTTTGGTTAAAAGGGTAAAGATTGTAGAAAATAGGGGCTTGAAGCACACAATAGCTATAGAAACTTAGGAACATACAAAATGTGCAGTATGCAATCATAAAAGAATAAGTATTTTCTAAGATTGGTTAACCATAGAAATTTTGGCAGATTTGTTAGATTGTAGTGTTTTGTCTTAATGAACTAAGAGAGAGATCGTTATGGACCTTAGTTCTGTGGTTTAGAAACCCCACTTTGATCAAGAGAGCAGTTAGTGGAATTAGGTAAGATTAACCAATGAATGTTATAGTATAAGAATATTGATGAGGTGATGTGATTGAGGGCCAATCGCTAGGAACATTAAGTGTAAGAATTAACATTGAATGTACTTTTATGTAAATCTAATACATGATGGCAAAATCGTACTGCGCAGAATCACGTAAGAGAGGTCAACTATCGGACAAGGTGAGGAAGACTATGGAAGACCACCAGAGGGCTTCTGAAGACCACCAGAGACTTCACCGCGCCTGCGTAAAAGGACATTTACATATGCTAATGATTTATCAGACAATTGATGATTATGTATGGCATTTCCCAGAAATCTAGTGAATATGTATAACAGGTATGTATTTAACCTGCATGATCAAACCAGACAGGTGCACACACTGGGTGGAGCGATCCCCTGCGTGCCCAGCGCTGCAATAAAGGAGTGCCTGCTTCTTAACTTCTCATTGCTGTTAAGGAGTTTTATTCTGGTTTTCGGCGACAATATCAACAATTCAAGTACTCCTGTCCCCAAAGTAGTATAACAATTATAGCCCTTTATGAAAATTAGGAAATCCACAGACATGCTCTACTTGAGACAACGGTTATCATGTAGAGGAAAAATGTGTTGTAAAATAAGAAAATACAATTTTAAAAATATGCTGTTGCTTTTTTACATTTTCTGTAAAATGCAGAATCTATTTTGAAATAGGCAATGGACAACAGGTAATTACATATTGCTGTTAAAAAAAAAAGGTAGTTTCCTTCTTTATTGATCCAAGTTTTAGGTGGGAAAAAGTCAACATTTTCAAAGGTAAATAAGTCTGACGTATTTTATTTTCTTGTTTAATATCAAAATTAAGTTACTTTAGAAACAGCAACTTTTGTCAAAGCTGTTTTTGAGAACAGGACTTACTGTCCTAATTCACCTGAAGTTAATCTGTTAGCTGCCATGTCTGAAGTTGACTACCCACACATAAGAATCTATACTCTTCAAATTCTATTGATTTCTTCCAAAACAAATGAACATAACCTTTAGGCTCCGATTCACCAAAGCACTTAATTAGCACACACTTAAAACCTGCAAATCTATGGAAATTCAGCAAGCATTCTGCTGCAGTTCCTATCTTTATTCCTCTGTACTTTTTCACAATGTTCCTTACTCACATTTTGTTCCCAAAGAAAGGTGTCACCCACAGGGCATAACATTGATTAATAATACCTTAAGTAACTTACAAATCTCTTAGGGCCTTAGCCCTTCTTCACCTATTTCCAATGGCTGCAAGTCATCACATATCATGGCTAATAAAAAATGACTCTCCTATTTAGCAAATATTTAGAAAGAACTGTGCCCTACATATGACCATTTATATAAAATAAAAATGCTACAACACATAACACAAAACACAATTAGAAATGTTTCTTGCCAAATAGATCTCAACTACTCAATTTAGAATTATGTTGATTATCTAAAATTTATTTTTAGCCCTTAATGTCTGATATTTACCTAGCACTTTTCATTCCAGAGAATCCTAGTGGCTTTACAAGCTATACACAGGCATCAATTCATCCTGCACTGAATGAAAACAGTCTAGCTAACAATGTATTGTGTAAAACTTGGAAATAGCCAGGAACAAGGTATGACTATCTTACCCAGATTGACATGAGGCAAGCATAATTCTATCCAAGCTCACATTAGTCAGGACACAAGACAAAATTCATCCATCTGTTAATGTTTAAAAAAAAAAAAGATATCAAGTACTTCAGAAAATCTAAACCATACTTTATAATTTATCTCAGAAATGAGAGCTTCCAAGAGTACACTCTTGAATAAGGTCTAAAATAATTTAAAAATCAATCCAAAGTTTTCAAGCTGTGAAAAAAGTACCTTTGGACCTCATCAAAATAAAAGGAAATTTCTTCATACACATAAAGGCCAATAGGTTAGGCTCCCCTAAAACAAAAGGCAGGTGGATAGCATAAAGTAATTTTTGGCTTGTTTTTAACCAAAAAAAATTCTGCCACTGTTTAGAAACCTCTTTCAAATGGAAATTTCAGCAGTTATATTCTGACGCATTCTACGGTGTTCTCACAGAAAACCTGTCTTCATTAATATAAATTTCCAAAGCCACTCAAAAATGTAATCATTGCAGAGTACTGATTGCACCATTTCCTAGGCAAGAAATATGAGCAGCTGAATCACCCTTACCAGATTCCTTTGGTACCTGGTCATTTCCTGGAGTTCCTTCACTAGTCAATAAGAAATTCCAACTTCCTTTAGCAGTTGAAAATGCTGTTGCTTCTCTCCTTCTCGCTATCTGCCCCGCCCCCCCGCTCGCCCCAATACTAACCAATAACTTCTCACAAATATGGAAATTCTGTCCCAGAATTAGAGATGTTTTAAAACATCACTGAGAATTAGACTGAAGACAGAGAAACAGGATGAGTGTATAGGTACAAAAGTGAAAGCAACTGCATTTTTCACGGCCTTTCCTGAAAGCCAGGGCAAAATTCTTTCTCCTAGGAACATTGTTTCCAAAAAGCAGGTAATATAAAACAAATAAAAACAAAATAACTTTTGTTTCAATGAAAATATAAAGGTGTTTTATCTAGGGATGGACACTAAACTGAGTAGCTGTTTTCTAAGACAAAGATGATCTATATCCATATCCAAAAATGTACCACACTTTTTGAGTTCATTTCAAATACCAACATGCTATGATTACAAGGCTCCTATTCCATTTTTCTACTTGTTAGCTGTTCTCCAGCTTCATATTACCCTACAGTTCTTCCAACATTTACATGAGAGTTTGGAATATGCAAACAGCAAGTTTCAGACTACAGTACTTACACCGTACTGCCTTTAAGCAGGCAAAGCATAAACAGTGGCCTGCCAATACAAAGGAAATTATTTCACATCTCATTACAGCAAAAAGAGAGCAAATTCTGCACTAGGTAGCATCATGAGGATGCTTTTCTTGGTCACAGTCTACGTATACAGCTTTGGTAATTACTCTGAAACTAACACTTCTCATCTTAATATACCATAGAAGATGAGAAGTCCTATAGCCCAACTAGCAAGTGAAATAGATATCACTATTCAAAAATTATTCAACATTTATGGTCATTTGTATTGTGGACATTATCTAAATACAGCTAGATAACTTGCTAGCTTCAACAATGCTTTTCCCATAGAATCATGACATTGTTTTCAAACAAACAAAGGCACGAATTTTTTTTTTAGCCCTAACGACACATCCTTTTAATCTGAGGAGCTCCCTTCCCTTTCTGCAGGGTACACCAAACTTCAGAATAAAGGAAACCAAGAATCATCTGTACCATCTACTCATATTTGTACTCCAAATTAACCACTTGTAAATTTTTCTGAATAAGAACCACATTGAGTAAAATAAGCTGGTATAATGAATTGGTTGGGTTTGCAATGAAAGAGCTGCCTGGGAGTTCCAGGTAATAGAATACATTAGTTACAGACAGGGAAGATGTGCAATGCTTACATAACTAGAAACAAAGTACAGCACAGATATAGCTGGTCTATATGCCTGAGAACAAACTGGTTTAACATCTTTCATTTACCAATAAGAGCCTTAAGGAATGGTGAGGTCTGAAAGCGTACAGTGAGCCAGCCGAGAACAAAATCATGCCATGCATCACAGCACTTTCAAGTTAAGGTCACTCAGCTGTTGTACCTTAAACATAACATTTTTCAGAAGAGATTGAAACACCCACTTTTATTCCTCAATAGTCTTTGGAACACATAATTCAGCTCCAAGACTGGGATAACAAAATTGACATAACAATGCTCACACAGCACAGGAATTGAAGCAGCAGGGGAGAATTATTTTACTACTATAAGCTCTTCTCAGATAGGAATAGCTATTTAACTGTCTTTACTAGAAATCGGGTGGAGCTCCCAGGCAGAATTTTACAACAAAACAAAAAGTTCAATTAAAGATAACAGATCTGTAACAAGGAAATCTAAACATTATCTAGCTTGCCAGCAAGAACACAAAGATACTGAATCATCAAACACTGCTAATAATTGTAATGATAGCCCCAGTCCTTTATTTTCAGGTTTTCTTTCTTTCCTTCTGCTTGGACCTGCATAGTGAAATAGCAGCATTTTGTACCCTTTTACAAACACACATACCTATATATATATAGTAACTTCTTCTGAAATCATTGTAACTTTTCACTGTAACTAGCTTTACAACAGCAATTCAATTTCTTTAATAGTCCCTGTGAGTTAATTAAAATCTCTTAAAAGTTCAGTGATTACATAACTGGTAATTAAACCCACCTTGAAATAATCACATTTAGAATACATTTATTTATGACAGTAAGAAGTTAGAATGATCTGTGAATTTACACTACTGCTCTCAAATTGAGAAAAGTCAAACCTCCTTTTTTTTGTTATGGTAAGTAATATACATGCCACAGAAGTTGATCAGTTTTGGTACATGGTAATACCACATATTCTGTTTCATTGCTCATATTAGCACTTCCTCTTGCTTGATCTGCCCACCACTGTCCCAGCACTTAAGCCAGCAAATTTTAGAAGGAGATTGTTTTAAATTTCTTTTTAAAGGTAATGCAACAATTTAAGAAACGTACAACTATGTGCAAGGGTAAGTGCCTATACTGTCTGGGCAACTGTGTCTGGAACCTCACTTTTCTGCTCCTTCCCAGCACTTGGGCTGAGGAGTAGGCCACAGAAGTAAACAAAGCTTCTCCATTCATGTCTTTAAAAAAGATTATTGGTTGGAGATATCCTGCATGCATTAAAGCAGCATTAAATCTATTCTGTCCCAACAAGTGTAACATTACTAGAACGTCTTCAAAGTAGTCATTGGGTATCTTGTTCAAAATTTTAGTAAAAAAAGATGCAGGGGATTTAAAATCCTAGATATAACTAAAGGAACTGCACAGAGATTAAGTGACCTTTCATTTCTTCACTCTAAAAAAATGCATCAATACCATGCAAGGATTTTTAAACCAAGAAGAGATTCTCACAAGTATCACTATATTCTTTTTCAGCTACCACCAAGAATCAGGTTAAAAGGAAAAACCACCTCAAAAAAACCCCACCATAACTGTAAACAAAAGGCTTCCATTAGTATTCTATTTTATTCAAACTACTGTAATGCCAGAATGAGAACGTTTTGAGTAAAAGTTGCAGCTGGACAGTATATTTTTCAAGAGCAGCTACTTCAATATACAGATGGTGTGATTAATATTTAAAACTATGTTAGGCATTTTTATGGTAGTCCTCCCCACTGTTGTAATCTGTTGTACTCTAGATGGTTGTGATATAGCTAGCAAATGTCAGCGGCTGCCACTAGTATCAACAGTAATGACTAACTCATGTCAGAAGGGTAGGTATTTAGTTTCTATAATCCAGGAATAAGAAATGCTGAATAAAGTTTGAAAATTGCTCAGGTTTTCTAGCCCTAGACTTAAGTTTTTATCTCTATGTTGCTTTTCAGATACATAAAAAAAAAAATAAATACACACATCTTTTTAAAGTTCCTCTAAGGAAAGACAACTGCCTAAGAATCACTTATCATCAATCTAAATTTGAACTCTGAAGTTCATAGTTTTACTTTGTTTTGTGACAGGATGTAAACTATGTCAGACTAATTTTTTTTATCATTAGAGATTATGAACGTCAAAAATTAGCAGTCTATCAGCCAAAGCAAGCTGGCTTTGAAAGTGTTTTGAGTGATTCCAATAGGATGCTCTGGACTTAAGACTATGCGAAACCAACACAAAAAGTTGTGGAGTTTTTTGTTTGTTCATTTCTTGTCTTTTTAAGGCTTACAATCCAATTCTATCAGTTGGCTGATGAAAAGATAACTAGAGGGAGAAGTTTCATAAAACAAGGGTTTTGGCAGCTTTGCCAGTGTAAGAAATTGTCTTTTTCTTATCTGCAGTTACAGATTCTGCAGTGCTGTGCCTCCTCATCCTGTGCCAATTAGACTGTAACACTGAATTGAGAATCAAATCAGATGTCTGGGTAAAATAAAAAGAAAAGAGACTACTCTTTATCCACATGGGTGCCCTGATTCAGTCCCTTCCAGACCTGCACAAAACACTTGGTTTAGTACACCTGTAAAACAGCGTACTGCACAACAGAGGCAGAAACAAACAGGAAAGAACAGGAACTCTGCAAGCCAGAACTGCTACGTGACAAAACGGCATCCTTTCAGTCTTAGCTTCCTGTGCCAGGGCTAACTGCTTAGTGATGAACTGTTCAAGAAGGAATGAGAAGGTTTTATGCTAAATTCTTCTTCTTTAATTAGAATAGAATGAAGGGAAACAAATGCTCAGTGTTCAGAGGCTTTACAAGCCTGCAAAGAACTACTTTAACAGCTGCTCCTTACCAGGATTAAAATTAATCTCTAAAATTTAATACTTACATGATCAGTTGTCACAGAACAGTTTCCTTGCCCAACAGACAACTGTAAACTTGACTACCTAAACAGGAACAGACATTTAGCACAGCCAGACAGCAATTACTGTACCACAGCAAAGGTTTTGGGCTGATCCAGGACTGGAAATGGCAAGCACAATACAAGGCATGATCAATGAAAGGATGAACAAAGGACATTCAGCTGCTAATTTCAAGCTGCTAGCCAGCCAGCTACAGAATGAAGAATTTTTTTTACCACCTGTGGGAAAGAAACAATAATTTGTTATAGCAAAATATTGTGTCCAGATCTTTCCCTGATGTCTTGGTAGTTCTCTCTCATCATCAGTGATCAGACTTTTTTTTAAAACCATGTGATCAAAAGACAATTGCTTATTTCACAGTAGCAGTAAAGCAAGACAGTCTGCACAAAGAAAGAATGACATTCTGGTGCAGTCAAGAAAGCAAGTTATATTTTTAAACAGAATTTTCTGCTGATTTTTTCTTCCCCACATCAAAACATATTCTTGATAGAGCATAAAAGTAAAGTCAGCTAGAGGATGTTATTATCCCAAAGCAGAATTTTTCATTTTTACAAGTGGAGGGAGTTGAGCATCCTATAATGAATCTGCAGTATTGAATCACTGTGAGAAAGTCTAGTGCCTCTTAATGAGTTCCTAAGGCTAGCTGTGACTTTAATACATGTAAGGTTGATGGCAACTGAATTACATAGACTGTGATCTGTGAAGGGATATTTTAGTCCAAAGTAAATCAGTGCTATGCTAGGCTGAATTTTGGTTGTACACAAGAAGAAAAGTTGTAATAGCCACCATTTGTTCATGCAAAGCATGAAGGCAGATAAAAAGTGAGCAGCAGTAGGGACTTCCTGAGCAGACTGAGGAGGAAAGTCAAAGAAGGTTACTTGGGCTTAGTAGGAAGATGACTGGTTCAACATCAGTAGAGGAGAAGTGGTATGTCAAATCACAAAACATAGCAAAAAAAGAGAGAAGACAAGATGATTTACCTTATTTTCTCACCGAAATGCTCGTGTCAGTATGGGGAAGTGGGGGAGGGGTATGCTCATCTCCCCAGAAGCATCCAAGATGAACAGAAATAGATTATCAACTACCTCCAAAAACAGGTTGGGAGATCAAGGATGGAATGAAGAAGACTAAAGGATTAGCAAAGAGATGTCCCAAAAGATATTACAAGGGAAGGGGTCCAACTTCTCTCATGTCTCACCTTGGCTCCCAGACTGCAAAATTCAGTGAGTTTTATCTCTGAGTGATAATAAGCTGCAAACCAAGTTAAACACAACTTCATGTTTTCTTACTCTATTTTTTCATAGCTCTTCACATATCCTCTTGATAGCAGTCCACAGCAGCTACTTCATAACACAGAAATTCTATCCAGTATTGGTAGACTGAATAGAGGCAGAGGAAAATTCAAGGAAGTAGATTGATGATAGAGCCCTCAAGCAATGACAACCTGCTACTGAAAAAAAAAAAATCATACTAATGGTTGCACAGAGCATTCCTTGGAATGCAACTGCACACATGTCTGACTAGAAGCAATGGTACACAGCTCAGGTAATAGAGGAAAATGAGTGCTGCTCCCTCATGCATTAATTATAGCATTCATATCTGCAGAGACAAAAATCTGACATAAAACGAATCCCCATCCCTATCATGGCTCTGCAGACGAAGAATAGTAACCTTTCAGAAGGTTCAGTTTTCTTTACAGATTTTGAAGTAAACGCTCTGCATGGGAACAAGTGTGTGTGAATACACGTTCTGACTCTGTAGTTTACAGTCAGCAGTTCCCAGAGTAAGACAATATTGAATCTCATGGCTAAAGGACCATTCCTGGCATTAAAACCCCCAAATCTTTAAATAAATAACCACCTTAACCTTCTCTGGACTTTAAAATGATTTAGCAGGGTAAAGAAAATTTAAGTTGACATAAGTGCATTACTTACACTAAAAAAACCCCAACTATAACACTTTTTACATGTCATCAGTAATTCCCAATTTATGTCTCCATTTTTCTACACTTTTTGCTGGATAACTTTGTTATACATACTACAAATCATAAAATTAGAATATAGTCCTGAAGAGCACCATGAATACAGCTAGAGCAGCTCACAAATCATCTAGGAAATGAGCTGTGAAACTTTCTAAAATCTCAAATGTTAAACCATCAGCATTTTCTCTGTTAATTCCAAGTGTACATTCAACCCAAAACAAGGAAGTGAAAGATTACAAACCCCAGGACTGCTCTGCAATTTACTTCAGTATTTTTTCCTCCTCTCTTTCTTAAAGACAGAAATAGGTATCAATATGTCTAAGTCACCAGACATGAACAGTATCCTCTTATGGGAACAGTCCTTTATACTACGTAAACTGAGAGACTACAGGAACGGAAAGGAAATTCCATCTGCCAGCAACTGGAGAATCATCTTCTAATCTCAAAACTATTTCATATAATCTCAAATTATGTTTGCCTGACTCCTAATATTTCTTACTCTTAGCCATAGCCCAGAGACAATTTGTTTGACAAAGAAATAATTTACTTCCTGTATATTACTCAAACTAGATGATCTAATGATAACCTCTGGCCTTAAACATAGAAAGTAAGTCCATGAAAAAGATCTGACATTTTTTATTCATAATGTTTTGGTTAAATGTTGAAAGAGGAAGTTTTAATTTAAATATTAATTTTCCAGTTGCAAGACTGGACAAGAAAGGATTATCTCCCTTTTTCAGAGTCCTTGAATTTATGCACAGGCAGAATATTGAAAGGGGAGCTTTTAATAAGAGATGAAAAAAGCAGCTGAACAAGTTACGGAAATTTAGTTTTGTTCAGATAACATCTTGGATAAATAAAAATATTTTTCTTTCATAATTAAAGACACACAAAAGTACAAATGCAGGAGTGTCAAGGACAGACTAAAACTAGTAGCAGTCAAATACCTAGTTACAATTTCCCAAATAATTCCTGAAGAAGGTGATAAAAGGAGCCTTTTAATTAAAATAACAGCCAGAATATTCACAAAGTTTATTTTATTATTTAGATTAGGGCCTATTGACTGTTGAGAAAACATGTTTATGTTTTAATTGCCAGAAGAATATGTCCCTTGTTATTACACAATGCAAAGAGCACTAAACTTAAGATGTATCAACTTCTGCTAATTTTTTGTGCTGTTCCCCTCCTCCAAATTTCAATTTATCAAGCATTTAGCAATTAAAGGTCAAAGCTTTGTAGATTTTATCTAAAGGTCATATAAAAGTTGGGGTTTTTTTTCTGTGAACACTAACTAGACAGAAATTCCTTCCTCAAAATGGCTTTTCGGTCTTTCCTTCAAAATTTACAAAGGCTATCATTTCCATGAGGATATTTCTCTGTTGCTTAGAGCTCGGCTAGCATAAGTTTACATAGTTCTACTCACACGCTCCACTATTTGCTACAATTTATATTAGATCTTAAAATTAAATTCTGTGTGCATGTGTTCACACGCATTTACAAAAAAACGAAGCACCACTTGCACATTGGCAATGACAATGATTAAATACCTATAGTGTCTACGACATCTAGATGTAGCAGAACTCTGCTTGTTGTGGAATATACCTCCTCAATCACCTTGGTTAATTAAATTTAGGGTATGAAAGTCCCATTTACCTTGGCAGCACCAATCTTGTACATGAGTGTGTACATCATTAACAGTTATTAACTATAGCACTGCATATATTCATTCTTTTTTGATTCATAAGCACTATGTATTCCTTCACAGTTTCACGTTAAATAGAATAAACAACTAAAAACCTATGTAGTCAAATAACGAGTTCAACAAATGTTCTCATTACCGATGCTGCGGAATTGGGTGTTCATTAATGAAAGAATATTTGTTTCAACTTATTACTAAAAATCAAAACTAATCCTGCATTGCTGAAGGGAGTTTTATGGGATTTGGTGCTAGTGAGCCTAAACTTTAATTTGGTCTACTTTTTTGTGTGCATATTTGCACAGACGAGGTGTGCCGTGTGAGACCACACGCAGATGCTGGCAGAGACAGAAAGCAACAAAGTAATACCAGTCAGCCTGGCAGTAGAGGTATTAGCATTCCACTTATGCAAAAACCAGAAATTAGTCTGCTAAGGGAAAAAGCAAGTTTACAACAAAGTTACAGGAGCTTCATACCCTTGGAGGGTCTGGGTAGAGAACTGACAAGAGCAGAACACAGGTTCTTAAGAACCTACATTTGAGTAATTCTTGGATTTGCATGGCATAAGGCACAACTACAAACATACAGATGAGTATATGCAGATAATGTTTTAGCACATGTAAGTTTCCGTAAGATTTAGCTGATGGAAGCCTACATCACAGAAAAGTTAAGATAAATTTCTTCATACATTTCCTTATAAAATTTGTTATATGGAAGTTTTGCAAGAGGGTTGTTTAGTTTGTTAAATATAAAGGGGTAGTTCCTGAAGCCTGGAAAATTTTGAGTTTATTGACCATAGGCCATAACACTTGCTCTTTCCCCAAGTGATCATAACCTGCTTGGTTTCTACTCCAACTAAAGCAAGAGCAGCAAGGAAATTTTATAATTTTTTTCCAAAGCTAGAAGCTACTACCAGCAGGAGCAGACCTTCTTAGCAATTCAAATGACTCTTACTCTGAGACTAAGACATTTCTTGGGCAGTTGAATTTCAAAAATATGCCTATGCTTCTATAAGAATATTTTCATTCCTAAACTTTAATCACACTGCAGACCTTTTCTATTTAGGCTGTATATTTCCAAGAGTTGGTCTTTCTAAACAGGAAATTGTTTTTTAGTTAGTCTGCCAAAAGGAGCCCTTCTGTTTCATGTTCAATTCTAGAATTTTAGAGTCTTCATTTAAACTAAGGGCTTAATTTCTAAGCTTTGTGTATTAATAGCTATGATAGTAACTCTGTTTCAAATGCCAAAGTCAAATACACATTTGAAAAATACTGCAGCACTGCAAAGATGCCTCCTCTCCCCCACCTCCCACTCCACAGTCAAAGCAGAGTTGTGCTGCTATGATAAATGCACTGGTACTAAACTCTAAAAAAATTCTAGTTTATTCTTGGAGTGCTTTTCTTAAACCTTAGTTTGAATTCAGTCCACCAACATCAAAATGTTTCTGCCATTGTTCCCAAGTTATTTGTCATCTAATAAACATATTACTTAGAAAAACCTGAAGTCAGGATTAAATTAGGAGGAGATACCATGGAAATGTCATTAAAAGAGACACACAACAGAGCAGAGATACTGACAGTTTCAAACTATATAATGTTTGGTTTTGTTTTGTTTTTTTTTAACAGCTCAAATTCCCATTTGAGACATGTAATTTCCACCATTACTTGACATTACTATTTTCAGGAACTTCCATGTCTATTTTTGTTTATGAATGTTTTGCCAAATTCTTTTAACAATAGGTATTAACCTTGGGAGATAAGTTAAGCCTTCACTGAGAATGCAGAAAAAGAGGATCAAGGATATAAATAGTCTAATCCTATTTTGTTCATGTACTTTGAAAATTTATCAGATATCCATCAGGGGACCAAGAAACTCTTTTCTTTGGTGAAAAGACATTGTTCTTCATCTTTCATGTAAAGTCTACTTTTGGTTTTGCTTGTTGGTTGTGTGTTTGTTTGGGGTTGTTTTGGGGTTTTTTTTTTGTAGTTGTTTTTTTTAAACTGCACTGTCAGGCTTCAATTGCTCACTAAACATTATTAAATCAATCTTGTTTTCTGTAACAGAAGTTGTTCCTCAGTCTCCATAGTAGATGGCAGTGGGGTACTTCAAAAAATGTAACTGGAATAGCTAGATAGAAATCTCATTAAAATCTCTCATCAAGCATCATCAGTATGTTAGATGTTGTTTGCCAGATACCATCAGTTGTTCATTTTATTTTAATCAAACAACAAATAAATCAAGGATTTATGTTGAAATCCCTCGTTCAGAAAGACAGACCTCTCTAAATTTTAGATCAACATATTTATCATAAATACCCAGCAATTTTGTATGCAGGAATCTATGGGTTTTGCTCAAGTTTGATGAAACACATCTTTCACACATCTGAAGATTCTGGTCAAATAATGTTACAACCATTGATGTAACATTCAAAAAGCTACAGGCAGCACAGCATCCAACATTATGGACAAACAGCCCAATTTTCTACTAGAACATTATTTCCATGATGTGGGCATTGCTTTTTTAACCATAACCTTTAGTCCTCTCCCTTTATTTAAAATAAGATTTCTCAGAAATAAGCAGAGCAAAACCTGAAATATAAATAATACAGCCTAATTCTATAACTCTTATTCCCAAAGAGAGGTAACTAAATACTGTTCAGTGCAAGTTCAAAAACAATCTAGAGTCACACAGAATGTTTGTTGTTTTTTTTTTTTCTCAAAAGAGAAAAAGGACAAGTACTACATTTCACTCCCTAAGATGAGTAAACAGTCTCAAGTGCAAAGTAACTTACGGTATAGTTAAATAGCTCAGAGAAACACAATATACACACAAGAAATAGAACTTTAGTAACCCGTAACATTGATAGCAATTAGCTGCTTCTCTGAAAATTTATTCAAGCTGCCCTCCCTAATAAGATGATCTGTTATGGCTAGGTCAAAGGCTTACAGGAAAGAGTGCCACTTGCTTTGCTTTATATGCTTTTTGCTCATGTACACACTAAATTAATGCAAACAAACCACTATTATGACTGAATAGTGGTTTGGACTTTTCATTCATAGCTATAGGTGAAAGTCAATAGCAACTTAATTTCATATACTGTTGGGGTGAAAAAAAGTTCTCAGCACACCTCCGAAATTGCAGATTTTACACTGTGCTAGTTTGTATCAACTGGTTTAAGTCTTTGGATTTATGTATGTACTTTTTCTGTAAAATCATTTTTAAAGTAAAACATTACAGGCCAGATTTATTCAACTTTGCCAGCTTATTTATCATCAGCCATCCTATAAAGATTATAGCGAAGTAAGTCCTACTTGAATTAGATGGAAAAGATGTGCCCACATACCCATGAAAATGCATAATGACAGTAACTGTTCACAGTCAAACTGGCAATTAAGTATGGTTAAAAACACCAAAGGACACGTGATGTATGAATGAGTGTGAAAAGAAATCAGAAATTTCTCAACACTTAGACTGGAAAAATCTGACTACCCTGGATTTTCTAAAAACAATCTGATCAGAATAAAATTTCCTTGCGCAAGTTTGTTTTCAGAGTAAAGTCTTATTTTTTTGTATTATAATATGAAAAAGGACCTTAGAAATACCTAAAATATCCATTGCCGTATCTGTACGCTTTTCTTCTTTTGTCATTGCTAATAGCAGAGAAAAGATTACACAAGCACATCATGACAACCAGTCACAGAAATAATGAAAAGGACACAATTATCTTCTATTTAATACTGTAAAACAATAACCTGAATAAAGGTTATCAAGCTTGGGAAAAAGAGGTCTTTGATAATACAGTTAGGGGCTGTTCTATAACATATGGGGCATATATTATGCATAGGCAACAGCCATGAATTCCCGTCCCATATCAATAGACTATCACCTTATTCTAAGTTTAAAACATGCAACTATGCGGAACAAGTATAACTAATACAGATCAAATACAACAAGGCTATACACAGACAATATACATCTGTTCTATGTAACAAATGAATGCATAGGATCTTATTTTGGGGCAGTCTCACTTAGCTAATTACACTGCTGGAAGTAACTTCTTTTGTTACAGAAAAAGAGAAACAACAGTAGACAAGCTCTGTGAGAAACAGGATGCCTAGCAGTTTTGGAAACAAATTCTTTACTTGCCTTTTCTGTTTTGCCCCAGTTCTTGGTCATCTGGACCTCTACATTACAATGGAAATCTACCCAAGCACAACTTCACATCTGTGCAGAGCGCCCTGAAAGCACTCAACATGGTGAACCATTCAATTAAATTAATCAAATCATCAATATGCTTAAAATTAAGCCCATGCTTCAAGTGTCCTGATGAACTAGATTTTAATCCAAAGCCCATGAAATGCAACAAGAGGTTTCGATTTCATTTTGGTAAGTTTGGGCTTCTAAGTCCTTTGGATTTTAAGTGCTCTCATCAACCAGTTTTGAACATTTCCTGACAAAACAGATGTAAGTTGTATCTTTTTTCATGTTTATCAATTTAGCTTTTGTTTACCAAAAATTTCAGGTTGGATAAACACATTCAACATTTATGGCAGGAATTCCCAGTGGAAACGCAGTTAAATCTCTGACAGGGTTTTGTTTTCTTTCTATAAAGAAAATAAACACACACACACCGAGATACAGTATCCTCATTATCTGTGAATTGGCAAACACTCAAGCTCAGTGTTACCCAAATTAATATTGGGCCTCTTTGTATATGATAAATTCAAGCCATTCTCCCTCAAAACCACCTCCTAAATAATGAGGAAAATTGCCTGTCAACTGTTTAAAGAAAGATTACAGTCTGTTGCATTAACTCTTAGTAGTAATATGAACCAATTTTTTTCCAGCTCTTCCTGTAGATTAATGATGCTTCCCTTAAAACAAAATTTGAGATTGCCTTCACATTTCTTTCCTCTTCTTGGCTTTAACACTGTCATTTGAGTCCAACAAAGATGAAAAGGGACAGAAAGCCTCCCTCTTTTCACTTCTCTGCTGTGAATGGGGTACTGAAACACCAGTCTTGAATAAAACCATTTTTGAGATTCATCTCCTGCAATTAAACACAATGAATCTGTGATACTAGCTTGTCTCGCAAATAGAATCTTATTTAGATAAAAGCTCTTCACCAGTACAGGAGTACCCTTTATATTCTGATTAGCCATCGATTCTTGTATTTAAGATGTTGTTACACTTAATACTATAATAAAGATTTCTAATTATAATGTTCTATGCTTTTCAATATACATACAGTCTTTTCTTCTGATTAAAGATCCACCATTACACTACCTATAAGTAACATCGAAAGAACCTGCTATTTATTATATGTTATTAATACAAAATCTTGTGCCACAAAACAAATCCACAAATTCTAATCAGGTCACCTCCATTGTGATACCATTCAGAATAGGCATACTTATGCAAAGGAAACAGGCTTTTCAGATACTGTAGTATTTAACATTATCCTATTGAAAGATTCCCACTTGGATGATAGACTTAGATATATTAATGTAAATAGCAGTAGTCACTCTTCTGAAATGAAGAAGACGAAGATAAGTTCCTAATCATTTGTTACTGACTTTAATCTCATAGTGCCTTTAAGAGAAGTTTTGGTCTCAGTGCACAAGGACATGGTAAAATGCAACACAGGTAATTACGTTCTTCCCAAAGTTCCCCTTTCATTTAGCTAGTCAAACTGATTTTTATTTCCTTTACATTTTACAATATTGCTGGGACAAAACTGATGTTTCATTCCACCTGCGTCATGTTTGAATTTCTATGTTTGTGTATCAATACTTGCACGACAGAGTGCAAGCCTGCTGCAGATGTGAAAAGCCTGCTAATTATGAATAATGTTCAGCCTCCTACTTCTATCTGAATAAATGAACAAGTCTAAGTGTTCTCTGTGACAGATGTGTGGTTCACCACTTGAAGTTCTGTATTTGAGGCTTCCTGTATCAGTTTTTCAATTGTTCCTGTTCATATTGTGGTTACCCTTATTTCCGTCACAAGACTTGATTAATTTTTTATTTTAATGTTTTTTTTCTTATTAAAACAGAGCTTATAGGAAAACACATTTAACAGTCTCATGCTAGCCTGCAAAAAGTAAGCCACTGCATATACGCAGTCAATACTGTTACTAACACATACATATTTTAAGAGGATTAGATACAAATGAGGTTGCAGGCTGAGGTTGCTGAGTTTCTAGACCACAGCTTTTAGACAGAAAAGTTAACATTATTTCTTACAAGTAAAATCCTACAATGACACAACACAGAGAAATGAAGAGGTAGCCATGTTCCTGTTGAAAGTCAACAAGTCTGACACAATTCTTATTTTCAAAGTCTCGTCTGAACTCATATAGTCCTAAGTGCTTTGTACCCATCTTAGAGTCACATTTTGTCAAATGATACTGTAGCATTCCTATATGCTAAACAGTACATAATCATTCTTTCTACAGACATGCCCTTCAATAAAATCTACTTGTTTAGTAAAACCTGTAAAAAAAATAGTTTCTCCATCAAAATATTATATTTTCTACGTGAGGAGCATAACTGAAGTCCTTCCCATATAAATTCTCTAGCTCTGTGGAATTTGTCCACAGAATTAAGGTTTTTTTAAAAACTTACAAGATCCTCCCATGTGTGTTTACAATTGATTTCTTTTTCAAATTATATTTGCTGAATAGAGCAAATTTTTTACAATAGCCTAAAAATGTCATTTCTAACTTTGTCATTATTGTTTCTACAGTTCAGTTCATCTAATGCCTTTTCTAAAAGGCCTGTTCCTGTTAAAGATAATAGCAAGATTCTAAATGACATCACTAGGACAAGGATGAGATTTGATATACTGTTCAAAGAAGTGGAGGAAAGGATGGATTTAATAAGACCCTACTTAGAAAAATAAGGAAAAATGCAGTATGCCTGAAATATAAAAATAATTAATTTCATCTCCTAAAAATTTTAAGGGTAATTCTTATTTAAATGTTTTGAGGTCCTGCTGCTATTAAAAAAAAAAAATATTTCAATGTGTCAAACACTTTCAAATACACCAATTGTTTCCAAACCTCAGAATATTAGCAAACAGAGGGTGTAGAGGTTGGGGGTGGGGTATGTGCTATTATGCACAAAGACTAAATTAGCTGCATTTCCTTAGAAATGTGCCCATGCCATTAATATTACAAAAGTTCCCACTCAGATCTGTGTGAAACATTTCAATTCTGAAACGTTAGCAGTGTGTTTTCCACACAATTATGCTGCCCAGTGGCTTTCTAATGAACATCTAATATTTCATAGACTCAGCAAACAAATGTGGTTGTTTTTTGTTGTGATCTCTGTGGGAGGGTATTAATTTCTGTCATCTTTAATAACTGTTATGATTATACAGAAGCATGTAGACTGCTCAGAGTACAATACCAAAACCCAAAAATACTACCTTTTGTGAGGGTTGCAGTTTTGTTTCCAAGTTTAAGATAGCTGAGATTTTACATAGCACACACTAGCAAAGCACCTTTAGCTTATCTATATTCGACTATGTTTTTCTGAAAGCTACAAGCCAATATTTCAGTAATCACTTAACTACTAACATAAATACTATTACTTTTAAGCTCCATCTACCACAAGTATTATCTGTAAAAAAAAAAGGGGGAAAGATACTTGTAAAGAATGAAATACGAGTTGTTCAGTAGCTCTATCTAGTCATGGGTTTCACTGTAGCATCAGTGTTATATTTATTAAATGACACTTCAGTCACTGTCAGTAGGTATATAATAAACGTAACTTTAATGGAGTTAACGATTCTGATCAGTTAGGAACTCATACTTACATTCTATTTCATCTATCCTAAAGAGGGATTGAAATCTCCAACCATTACAAACATTGAGCCATGAAGTGTATACTCTATTTCCCCCAGTAATAAAATTTCTCAGTTGTCTAAATCAGTAATAAAATTCCTCTAAGCCTCCAATTTCCAGATCAGCAGACCGGCATTGCCCAGACTGGCAACAGGGGACAATTCAAGCAACCTGCATCCTCCACACTTACAGTAATGTACAGGTTTATGATTGACAGATAGTGGCAGGACTGTTTAGTGCAGGACAAATTAACAGCTCACAAGCTCATTCTCCACCGAATCCTACCATCTAATTATCGGCTTCCTGGGATATTTCTCCCAACATACAGAATTTCCTTTCCTAGCTGAAAAAAAAAAAATACAACATACCAGGAGCTCAGCCAAGGGGGGCTTCGAAGGACAAATTAAAAAAAAAAAAAAAGAACTGTTTTCAAATTATTGAAATCCACACTCAAAGGATGGTTATCATTGGATACCATAAGTAGATAATTTACTGTAATAACCTATGAAACTTTTAATATATATAAATTTGAGCCCTACCTCTATTATTTTTATTTGAAGTAAAAAAGAACTAGAGCATCCCTTCAAATTATCACAGCAGTGGTTACACTAGTGAAGTAACATATGTATATACCATCATATTGGTTATAAAAATATTTAACGTGAAGGTCAACTTGCATTCAACTAAACCATTCATTTCAACAATATTTGTCTATATTTATAGCTGCATAATACACTAGATCCAGGTTCACCAAGGCTTTAATTTGCTTGATCATTTGAAGAAGAAATAAGCACCAAGAAATCATTACAAACCTATCCTTTTGCTACAATACAAGAACTACACTTTTAGCCCCTCTTCAATGACATCTTTTTTCACACCTGCAATTATCTTTCTAAAATCTACAAATCAGCAAGACAGTAGTGTAACCTAGGCCAGCAAGTCAATACAACCCCTCCCAAGTACTGTAATCTAAGGCAAAATTGCTTACGAATTTAACTTTTGCAAGATCCAAAATTAGAGCAAACTAACACATAAAGAGACATTATTTAGCAACAAGCTGCTTCCAGTCAACAACAGGGACACAATAATGGTTTAGAAGCAAATGGGTGAAAAAGACAAGTTTACATTCCTGTCATTAATCCTCCCACATATTTTAACCAGCATATAAACAAGACTCCTACTTCCAGCAATGGGCAAGACTGAATTCTCACCTCCAAGGGCTTTAGTGAGTACTTACAATTTCAACAACCAAATCAGGAATAAAGTTTAAAATCTTTAATGCTTTGGCTATACATATGAGCATGCACATGTTTAGAATACTTACCTAATTTCAGTTTGAGTACCCTCTCTGATTCACATTTTTTATATTCTTGACAGGAAGTCTACAGTTCACTATTTTTCCTCTCTGCTTTACTCTTGGCCAATAATCAGTTTTTCCATTAAAAATGCTGATATTCTTTACTTCAGCTGCTGCTTTACTTTGGCAATATTCTGGAACACACAACTGTAGTCATGATCTGTTATCTCAACACATTGATAGGTTGTTTTCCACTGATAAGATATCCCTAATGAATTAAGTCCATTTTCTTGGAAGAGAAATAATAAGAGTGCAAACATCTTAAATAAGCCATTCTGCTTCACATGTGACATTATGTCTTGTTCTATAATAATTCAGTGTCAAACATACTGCCAGATATTCAAACTGCAAGAGAAATCAACATATAATTTCAATGTCATTACTCCTGCAAGTACTAACATGAATTTAACGCAGAATCTTTCATAACTCCCCCATTTGTACGTTCTACAGATGTCACATAGCTGTCAGTAAGAGTAAAAATAATCATGGCTTAGATAGGTTTAAATTACTCTGTTTTACTTCTCCCACTTAGAAGCACCTCTTATTATTGGTCCTGATTCAAAGTCATCATTCATGCTAAGTTTCATTTGCTCACAAGAGCAGACTGAACTCAGGGCTTCTACTCAGTAGTAGTAATCCTACAACAGATGATCCAGAAAACCCAAAGACATGTAAGAACTACTCAGTAATAACTGCAGTGTGCCAGACGCACCAGACCAAGACTCTGCTGAGCACTAACCAACTGTTGTCAACATACAGCCATGTACACAGCAATAGCCCTCAGGAAGGACTAATTAGCCCAGGTCATAAACTTATTAATACAGCTACGCTGCTTCTCTTCTCCAAACCAGCTTCTATGAACCCCTTCTGTGTTCCATTCATTTGTTATCCAATTTTTTTTAAAAAATAACAGCAAAAAACCTCCAGCCCACTGTTGCAAAATATCGGGAACAGTACAGTGTAAAACAAATAGTATTAAAGTGTTAATTTTTTAATGTTAGGAGAACATTATTATAGAAAGATGAAAAACAACATTAATGCATAGATGGATGGATTTATTTTTTTTTAATATTGATTTTTCCTTTACAGAGAGAAAAGTGATCTTTTAAATTACTGTAGGATTTTCATTCAAAGAAGCTGCTGGAAAGCTGGATGAGCACAATCCAAAAGGTACTTGATTTAATTAGAGGTTTGGCAGAGTGCTGTAAAGATAAGACAGCTATGCCTTTCTTTAAGGAAGTCCTAGGTAGAAGTACTGCTACACTTTCTGTCTTGCTGTTCTGAAGTTCTGTTCAGTTTCTTAAACAGCTATACTTTATGGATTTTTATTCTTAGTAACCTTTCATCTTGTTCAGTGTATATTAAGCATAAGAATTTAAGATGTCAAAAAATGGTGCAGATTCCCAGTCCATCTTTAACAGAGCTCCTATGTGCACATGTAATAAAATAATGTTTTAAGTGATGCATTTATTATGGTATAACAACTTAGAGCTCTCAGTAAGCCCCTTTTTGGCATTTAAACAGATAAAGTTTAATTGCATTGTTACACAGCATATGTGAAGTAAATCGAAAATGTGTAAATATATACAAATATACTCACGTATACTAGCTTTACAGTACATTGTATGTAATAGATATGCATACACAAAGAATCCAAGCTTAGATAGAGAAAACAGCAATCTTAACCAAGAAATAGAAATAAAATTATTTTCAACACTAAACACATTTGAAAGGCTGCCTGCATGGACATATATCCAAAATTACCCCAAAAAGAACTCTTATTTCATACCATAACAATATTTTTATTATTTGGCTTAAGGCTACAGCTACAACTCCCAGTCACCAAACTCTGCAAGATACTAATTGAGTATATACCAAAAAAAGATCCCTGCTACACATCAGGTCCTTTTAGTGATTAAGAGATGAACATTTGTCCTCATAAGGCTTTGACTGTACCACTACAAACTCATTGCCACAGACTCCCAAAGGTCTCTTTTACAGATACTAAATCCATCTGGTTCACTGTTTTGAGACAGTTATGAAACAGAGGGACCAGCTGTCCAAACAGCCCATCCCAGAGTCTGAATATCTTGGTGGTTCTTGCAGCAAAAATAAGATAGCAAGGTCTGTCCCCCCCCAAACATACACTTGAGAGGAACTGTCAGAGGTTGATGACAGTTTTTATAACAGCCGCCCTCCATAAGAAGTAAAAATTTCTAAACCTGTCACTTTCTTGTCTAAATGCTCAATTGGAAAAAAAAGCCAAATAGTGATGTATACACAAAAATTACTAAGTAATAACTGATAACCCAGGACACTGCCCTGAATACTCCAGCTAAAACTCCAATCAAATTACTTACTTACTTTGGACTGTAAGCTGTAGCTAAATACACATTCAGTCTTTATAGTCAGCATTTAACATAGCCAGGTGCCTGCCCCATTCCTAGGCACTAGTCTTAGGAACAGTAGATAAATACCTTCCAGAAAGCCCTTCAAGTTTATTTTCCTACTCTTAGGAATGACTGTCCCCTTGAAAGCACTGCTTAACCTTCTCTAACCTGGTTCACTATATTCCAATTGCATGCAGTACTCCAAATTTGAAACCATAGCTACTTACTTCATTCACAGCAGCCATTTCTCATCTAAAATGAGATTATACTACACTGCAGTTCAGTAGGCTACTGTAGTTTCTCATCTCCTTAAAAATTAAACTCTGACTCATAAAAAGATGGTTGTTGGTCTTACTGTAATAATGGCAGAAGTATTAACAATCTGTTTCAAGGATACTGGTAGGTAAGTTTCATTATTACTCAATATTTTATAGCTAAAGATCATGAATTTTCAACAGCAATACTACACTGTATATTCTTTGACTGCACAGAAGGGATAATCACCTTTGACATTTGTAGCATTGTTACATACCTTTGAAATCATGTTTCTATAGTAAGAAAAAGGCAAGAAAAAAATTTTAAAATTTCATTTGTAAGATGCTAAGCTTGGATTATAAAATAATCATAATCATTAATAACTTAAGTAAAACCACAGAAATACTGATAACGGAGAAACTGTCTTCTCATCCTATTCCAACTTTGTAGGAAGAATCAATGTTTTCTTGCATAAACTAAGATTAAGAACAGTTTTAACTAACAGCTAACTAGATCTGTTTATATATTAGATTAAGCTGATAAACCTTGATGGGCAGCACATGAGCTTTCAGGTCAAGCTTTAACTCCGTTTACTACAGTCTAAATAAAACATTAAACTGTACTTTATTATAACGTTCTAACCCCCATGAGCAAGTAGACTAGACTCCAGTTTGCCAAAGTGTTTGTCTTTTATCCAATAAAGATACTTTTGACTTCCTAACTTCTACCAAAATGGCTCATACTGAAGTAACATTAGGCTTGAACTGGTGTGTTTTGCTTATTTCCTTGCTTTTTTTCTGGATGGTAGAATCTGGAAAGGACACTGATTTAACTTATCAGCTGTGTATATATATGTTCAAAACCAGTTTATTTACATTTATCAAGTTTAAGTTCTGAAACACGAACATTTTGAATTTTCACATAAAAATACTGATGACTGCATAACAACAGTCATTTGGTTACTGTGGTTATAGCTTTTTTTTTTTTGGAAGGGATTTTTGTTTGATTGTTTGTTACATTTTGGGAGTTGTTTTCATACATCCTTCACAAAGAACATCCTTGGCCTGTTTTTTCCATAAATGAAGAAGGGGCATATTTTTAGTAGCACACAAAGTTATTATTGCTTTATTTTAAAATGGTATTTGCTTTCAATTAAAGCACACATACATTTGCTTTGGCAAATTGAAGTTGATCTAAATGTATGTCATCTTTTGAAATCAAGAAGCAGAACATCAATGAAAAATCCATCAACTCTTAACTAGTAAGTACTCCCAGTTCTGCTAGAAACAGAAATTAAACACAATAAAAATGTGTTTTTACACATTACAACTCACTTTATATCTTAACTAGATTTTCTTTATGAACATTATTTCTAACATGCAGAGCTGTGACCCAATTAATCACACATAATTAAACAGAATCACAAATATGGTGTGGCTGCTGACTGAAAATACTAAGAGCCTTCAGGGTATGAAAAAGTTTAAAAATAACCTTAATTTGTTCAGGCCTCGTGAACTTTGTATCAATGAAAATATCATTAGAAGTAGGTGTCCTAATCTACAGGTGGAATGGCACTAAGACACAATGAAGGATTTACTCTAGAACTTCCCATTTCTAGGATGTGATCATACACATAACTAACCTAAAACATTTTACCATAATCGATTAGTCAAATAGACTATGTAACAGGCCGAAGTCAGTTTAACCCTGCTCTAGTAGACATTCCTAAAAGCTGTTCTTACAAATGGCACTCATGGACATATTAGTTGGCAACACAACAGACAAGCTAACCTTGTAAAGGTTAATCTATAAAATTATTCTGGCATTTGGACTAGACTTGCATGCATAAGTTTGTTTTAAAATGAGTTAAATGGATGTTAGAAAAAACATAAGGCTTTTAAAAAGGCAATAAAGACAAACCTCAGTTTCAGTCTGCCAGTATGAACTCCACAACACAAATATAAGACTCCGGCTGAGACAACTATAAACAAGCTCTTGCATATTTAGGAATTTTTTATCTCTCCTGCAGATCACAAAAGAAAGCACACATAGAGTAATATACTGTATTTCTCAATAGTGCACATCTTCCATAAAAATGAAATCATACATGGTAGTAACTTTAATCAAGCATTCAATTTCCTAAAGTCTTCAGAACAGAAACAACCATTTTTAACCATTTTTAGTGCTTAGAAATGAAGCACTATAAAATAGAACACAGCCAATGAAAACATGACACTACAGTGACTAATCGTGCTGCAATAAGCATGAACAGTCCAGATTATGAGTAGTTCCTATGCAGGCACAGTACTGTAAATCATTATTTATGCTCACCTACCCAATGCTGGAGGGGGGGGGGGGGAAGGCGGGGAAGGGGGAGTTTGGGGGAAGGAGTGACAAGCACTGGTAAGGCTGAATTAAGATTTAGACTAATACTGCAGGTAGGTGTAAAAGTAACATTTTCATTAGTATCATTTCATACATTAATGGCTGCAATAGAAAAATAATAATGCAAGTGAGACTGAAGACCATATTTTTTCTGAGACAGGACAGAAAAATAACTTCTGTCTCCAATTGTTTCTGCTTCTTAGTGCAAAAAAAACCCCCAAAATTAACAGAACTTCTTGTATTTAACAGTATTATTTTCTTCAAGTGCTGAAACCAATCTGTGCTCTTTAAGTAAATACTGTACTGCCCCAGAATGAACGCATTGGAGTAGATACACACAGCAACTTGTCAGAGGGGAAAAAACAGGAAACAGACAAGGCCTAAAGAAAAATTTGAGGCAAGAGAGAGATTAATGTAGAAAGTCATCCTATTGCCTCATCTGTCTTGTTGTGTTTCTCTGACTGAAGCAAGATTAAAATTTTTTTGCCTAGCAACTCCAAACACATATTTACTATAATTTTTCAGTTACAGAAAGACAAACCCTAACACAAAGCAGGTAAGGTTAGCAAAAACACTAGTTTGACAAAATACTTTCTGTAATTTAACACAAGTCATTATTAATATCTCAAATGAGAATTAGTCATTGATGTAATTTATAGATTTAGCTATCTCATAATCCGGGTCTGATGAGCCTTAATTTCAACATGTGTGTGTATTTTTTATGTGCCAACAAAGTACACATAGTACTTGGTAAATAAGTACATGCTACTGTTTAAAATATTTTAACTAATATACAAAGAAATGCACAAGACCATTTGAGACATTTACTTTCTGTTTTAAGTGGACCCTTCACAGAGAGCAGCCAAATTCACTTGACAGCATTTTGATTATTCTTTTGCAATTGACTTTTCAAAATCATTATGTTTCTAAAACAGAAAGCAGAAATCAAATCTTTTGGATCAGAAACACGCTTTAAGCTTACTAGTGAATCATTTAAAAATTGTTTTTTCATTATCTTGAATTCCCCCACCTCCCCCAAGTTAAAGAAACATTTTAATGAACTGGAAAATCCATTTTGCACTCTGTGACATTTGAAATACAGCTATGTTCATACATTTATATATACCATGTGTATTTGGGAGGGTGGAGGATTCCCCCAACATAGAAAACCTGACATCTGGAAAAATGTTAGGGCCATTCATATACCAAATACAACAAATATTGACAGTAGCAAATGTTGAAGCTCAAAGTCTGGTAGCAGTCCAGCCAAAAACAGAATTTGAAGATGACCCTTCATCTGTCTCAATGCATTTTGCATATACATGCAAATATATGTCTTCTGAAAACCCACGGCATGTTTAAAACTTTGGAAGTTAGTAAGGTGCAGAACACAGAGTAAAAGGACACATGAACATACCACTTATGTCAACAGAAATTTTATATCCAGTTTTAAAAAGTTACAGACCTAAAAAAAAAAAAAAAAAAAAAAAAGGGAATTGCTGCTTTCTTCAAAACATCTACCAGTGACATGATTGATTTACACAGCCTCACTATTTCTTTCAGCCAGAGAGCATCCACATGAAAGTAATAAAGGCAGTCTAGGAATCAATGGCTTCACCATTTTCATTCTGACTCAAAATTCCAACCTTATGGTCCTGACCTCAAAGCACCATCTCCACAAGCCATTGAGGGGAAAAAAGTGTTTTAGTAACACGGTGCTATTTTAATTTATCTTTTAAAACAAGTAGTAACACAAATTCAATTCTCAAAGCTAACTAGGTAAAGAGAAGGTAAAAAAAAAAAAATCAAGAGACATCTGGCTTAAAAAGATGCTAAGTTACAACTAACTTTTTACTACAAAGGTCTTTCTTATTTGCAGAACAGAAAGCTACAAATATACCAGAGCCCTTGCAAAAGGAAGGAAATAGGTCTGAAAAGGAGTCACTAGCTAACATACAGAAAATTCAGACAAGAGTACATTGACAAAAACAGTGTTTGCTTTCCCAAGAACGAAAACATACAAGTTTCAAGAAGGATAGTGACTAGAGTCACTGGATCCAGAGAGACAGCATGATGTGCCAGCACACTCTGGAAAAGAATGCCCAAATGAGATAAGGTATTAGGATCCCCAAAATAAGACAAAGCCAGAAATACTGGAGATATTCATACAGGAACCAGCAGGTGGGACACAGCATAGCAGGAGACAAAGGCGCATGGCATGGGTGAGATGCCCTCTGCCCTCACAGAGAGCAGGGCACACTAGCATACTAGCATGAGTGGCCAGCAACAAGCAGCGCTGTTCTACATCTCTCATTGGAGGCCCAGTGAAGTGAGGTGCCCCTCACCACCCACTGCTCCCACCTGGGAGGCTTCCACACGTTAAGGAAATACTTATGAGGCACCATACGTTCCTGGATTTTCACTTGTCTCTCTTTATTTTGAAAAAGAGATAAACTCACAGTATATCAGATATTATGTGCAAAACTTGGATTTCTTTTCATAATTGCATCATAGGTGAAAAAAACATTAACTCTTCTACAGTACCATACTAAACTTCCTCAGTGGTAAACAGAACCAGAAACAACTCAGCTGCATGCTAATAAAGTTTTTAACTTCCTCAGACATGCTACACTTACAAAGCTCCAACAAACACAGGAACACAACAGAAATTTGTTTCTTTCTTACTCCCAGGAGCAGCGGCAGGAGCCCAGAACTGCAGGGTCTGAGGAAAGCAAGCAACCACAATCGAACACTGACAGCCTCAAGGACAGAGCAGGGCCTGAGCTGCTCAGGGTGCCCTGGCAGAGGCAGCAGCTGCAGGAGAAGAAGGAAGAGGACAGCAGCACAGAGACCAGTACAAGGCAGCTCTTGGGGAAAGAATGAGCCCTCAGCAGGGCAAGGGCACAGGTGGGGCTGAGCTGAGCAGCACACCTGCCCCGCCCTGCCCATGTGCCCTCACACCTCGCAGGCTGGGTTGTGAGGCGGGCCAGCTGCTGGGGGCAGAACCATGGTGGGGCTTGGAGTCAGGACCAGGCCACAGGGGCCGGCCCTGTGCCACGGGCTCTGAGGGAGCCCCAGGGCCAGGCTCCCGGGACCCGCCGAGAGGCTGAAACAGGCAGGGTAGTGGGAGGGATGGGTGTCCACCCTGCACGGGTAGTGGGAGGAAGCGGGGTGGGGAGAAGCGAGCAAAGCAACAGGGTGGGCACGTGCATGCAGCTTCACACCTTCAAAAAACATCTCGGTGCTTGGCTTTACAGCTCTAAAATCATGCATTTGCAAAGGACCTTCACACACACTACAGTTCACAAGCTGACTTCCCAGCTGTTCCTTCCAGAACAAATGTTAAACTCTCTCTCAAATGAGCACACAGATTCAATAACGTATTTAAACATACATCACCTTGCAGATGCATGAACGGCTATCAGAGAGTACTGATGAGGGTACTGATGGATAATAATGAATTGCTATCTTAATATATCTGAAATCTACAGAAAGCATCTGTATTGGAAGTGTTCCTAATGCAATAGGGTACATGTTTACTCAGGAAAGATTGATCGCAGTTAAGTTTCTAGTATTCCTAGCTACCCAGTGAAATCTTTTTGAACCCACTGGAGTTTTGTGTTTGTCTTCAATGGGAAATGGATTTCACTGTTAGTATCACAAATAATTCTGAAATTTTGAGTAGTGATGTTGTGGTTAGGCACCAAAAAAAAGCACCTAGAACCTGTATCTCATCTTCAGACTTTTTGTTTCAGTTGGGCATTGCACATAAGCAAGGCAATAAAAAATCTATTTGGTAACAAGAATTGACAAAATACTATGTACCTTTTAAATAAACTGGTACACAAGTTTCAAGGAGGTTTAATTATAACACTAAATTTGTCCAACAGGGAATGTATCTGAAATGTTACAAGAATTTCAGCACTGGAGTTTGGGAGGTTTCTAAGTAGCCTTACTGTCAGGAAGCAAGAGGGGAATATCACTATTTTCCCTAAAATGCTTGTCAGCTTTCCATTGCCATCAAAGGAACAGTTTTTCAGAAGTTTACTGAGCTAGGATTGCAGACACTTGAATTATCCAATTTCCCATTAAAAGCAGAGAGCTTCACAGATAAGCCTAACTGTTGAAACACCCAATATTTGTCCAATGCTAAGTACTGTTAAATATAAACATCATATGCTAAGTGTCTATTTGATCTGCACTTCAAATTCTTTCGAAATTTGCCAGCATTCCCCTCCTCACCTCATGTCATCCATTTCTATGTGAATAATGTAAATGTTTCTCATTTCAATGTGTTTTAATAGCATGTTAAAAACCTTCTATAAAAAGAAATAATTGAGGTTCCATTCTTGAACATAAATGAGATGAATGGAAATTGGATGAGTAATTATATCTGACATTAACAAATAAATCTGCATTATATTCACTGGGGGGGTGTAAGAGACTGAATTCTTATCCTGAACCATTTGCCTCAAATATCGTCAGGTGTGGGGGACTGGACCATCTGAATTCTTATCCTGAACCATTTGCCTCAAAGATTGTCAGGTGTGGGGGACTGTACCATCATCTCAAGGAACTGTGAACTGCTTATCTTGAGCCCTTTGTCTCTAAGATGACCTGTTTAAGCAGGACACTCCTGCCGATAAGGACGATCACCAGGCCCTTGAGGCATCCAGAGGAGGAAACCGGCCTGGAGCTGATAAGATACTGGTTTCGGGTGTTGAACACGCGAAGGTCGTGTGATGGACGAAACCTGCAGCGCATGACATCGTTGAAATATACCCTATAAAAAAAATCATAGAGACAAGCTGTGGCAGAGCCTTCTTCACCACCAAAGAATTGAAGACTGAGGACCAACGGGACGCCGCTGGATCCGTGGTCGTGACCGTCCTTGCAACCCCCACCACCGACTGCTTGCCTGAGGACCAACGGGACACCGCTGGATCCGTGGTGGTGACTATCTTAGCAATCCTATCCCGACTGCTTGCTTAATTTCTACCTTTTCTTCCATTCTATCCTATCGCTACCATTTTGATACTTTTGATAATAAAACCTATTTTGACTATACGGCATTTGACCTCGTTTGTGTCTTAATCTCGCTCTTGGGATCATATCGAAACCTTCCCCGACATTGGATCGGGACAGGGGGGTATATGATTTTTATAATGTTATATCAAATTATTCAGCAAAATTCCAGATCTAACCGAGTTTTAATCAAAGTACAGCTATAGAATTGCTAAATCTACCCTATAGGGAATGGATTACACTCCAGCTTAAATTCTTATTCCTATATGAAACTATAATACATCAAAGAAATAGAAGTATCAGTGCAGTTTTCTTTTTCATTTTACCCTCCTTAAATCATATAACGTACTATTTGTGAAAATCCTGATTTAACAGTCCCTACAATGCGATGCTTCCTAGCAACCACAAAACTATTACAAGAAGAAAGCAACAGAGTAACACCCCCATAACAATGTGCTTTAATACAGTCTTGAAATAGATTAATATGCTGTTCCCTGAGTGAAGCACATTAAAGAAAGAGCTAACAAAGCTGATAGAAACTTGGAATTTTTCTTCTGTGGACAATTTGAAATTAAGAGAAAGGAAAATTATTCTGTTCCAGAATGTAAAGTAGATGTGTCCTAGTTTTGCCTGCAAAACAAATTCTAACATTCTTTCAGGATGGCTGACTTGCTCTGCAAAATGCAGACTTCAGTAAGACAAGTTTAAGACACATCCCTGCAGTCTGTGTTTTCTATCAATCATCCTGCTCTAGGCAGTTCTGTGATTTCTGGACTGCCATTAGAGGAAATCCCCATTTACAATGATGACTGTTCTGTAACTTAACAGTCACATATGCATCCTCTAAGGAATCTAAGCATCTAGTACACAGTACAGGACATGGCAGTGAGCACCAAATGCCTGTACTAAAGGTATCTGTATCTCAGGTTTTATCGCTGTCCCATATCCAGACCTCTTTGAGACCTGGCCCATCTCATCTCTGTGTTATCTTTTTTATTCTCAAGGGCAGACTGGGACAAGTGTCTTGTGAGGAGTATTGCAGATTATAAAACAATTAAATGGCACAGGTTTTAAAGAAAGCCCAATAAAATGTAAGTGTAAACTTTTTATTAAAAAAAAAAATAAATCCACTTGTTATGCTCAGCTCCACATTATGCCTGTTCTGAAGACAGAATAGATGGTCACCAATAGAAGCATTTTGTTTTGGAGGGGGGGAGAAGTTAAAACTTTCAATACTTATAAGCCCAACTTTTTCTTTTACAGTGGTGGATGTCTTTGGAATGACTTGTAAGAAGCCAAAAAAACCTCATATGGTGACATATTAGAAACACCCTGTGTAGCAAAAGGAGGAACTTTCAGGTTCATTATTAAATTCCAGTGCTGGAACCTGAAATACATACTTTAAAATTACACTAAACACTGTAGCTTGTTTATCCTACCAACTGTCTGAGAAAATCTGTTTTGTTTCACTGAATGTAGGCCACAATTTTCACTTTTACTTTAAAGTCTTTATTTAAGACTAAAACCGCTTATAAGGTCTGCTTTATCAGTATGTCTTATGAACAAAAAGACAAACAATAGCAGATGGTATACAACACGTTAGAGGAAAAACAAAAAGGCTGCTAAGCCCCTAAAAAAAGGGGCAAAAATTGATTTCAAATACTTTCAAGGAAGAAGTATATTCATGCTTTTATAACTTGAGTGGTCTTTGTTCCATATATTCATTGTGCTAGTATGCACTTCAAAATGTACTTCAAAGTCAGTTGGTGTCAGTATACTCAGAAATTTTTATAAGTCTTTTTTTTCTCCCTCATGCTTTAGCTCATTGCCTTCCTTACTTGTCATCTTCTGTCACACTACCTGCCTTCTAAACACTTCAACTGACAGTTAGTCATTATCTTTGTTTATCTGTTCAAACTAACTGGCATTCAAATAGCTGTGAATAAAGGCATCTATGTATGTTATCGATGTCTCTACAGCTAATTGCTGTATCCTTTGTGCACATCAAGTTACACATGCAACCATAACCTCCAAAATTCCATATTTTAGAATGAACAACTTCTGTACTCCTATCAATAAAGAAAGTATTACATATGATTTGGATATGCTGTTAAAAACTGTGGGAGGCACTCAGTCCAATGCTGCTTTTATCACTTGTCACTCTGAAATTATAATAGTAGCAAGAAAGTAAAAAGCTCTTTCATCTTCCTGGAGAGCTAAGATAGCATTTCAGTGCTACTTTTGGATCACTCAGATGTAACTTTCCAGGTCTCTCCAGCCTTGCTGTGAGACAGATTTCCTATACAACATAAGAACATAATACTTTCCATTACCCGAGTTGTGCGCTCAGAAATGAAAATCACTCTCTTAGATATTCTGCCAGGAACTCTGAGACCCAATAGTTAAATGAAGATAGATAGAAAGAAAGATACAAAAGACACTTTTTTAACCATGTAAAGATAGATATTATACAGAAAACAGTGACGCTGCAAGAGGTTTGTTTGATATGGTCTCAAAGTATTTTCCATGGCCTTTTTACAACATTTGAATAAAATTCATACAGGTTGGAAGAGTAAAAGAGTTACAGTATCAAAACCAAAGCATTCTTTGATAACCTATATTTACATTACACAAACTGTACTTGAGACTGTGAGTAGGTCCAGACGTAAACTAAAAATACTACACTTAACAAGTAGCAAAAGTCCTTAGAGAAAATTAACAAGCAACTGGATTGCAAAGTAATATTTCCAAATACTGTTTTGTAAGATGTTCAGGTACTGAAAAATGCCAGATTCTACTTTATGTTTTGCATTTGAATGACAACATTTTTCTCATTGATTGGAGAGAGTTGTTTGACATGGTAAATTTTCTGGTGCTAGCTCATTAGAAAAGTTTCTTTGATTTAAAATAGTAAGCCCTCATTGAACTTTTCCTGCATAACCTCTCCTAACCCACTGGCCACCACTGAAAGAAGATGAGTGAAAAGTCATCTCCACAGAAAAGGGAAAAATGTAACTGATCAAAATTACATTTGCTTAGATTGCTGAATCTGAGTACCTACTGAATCAGACAGACAAGAAAATAAGTCTCCACTAAACAGAGAGGGAAGAAACATTGCCAGCTGACACAGTCAGACAGAAAAAAAAAGAAAAAGGATTAGGAAAACACTATGTTCTCAGCCACGCAGGTCTGACTTTACATGACAAATCTGTTGAATTGCATTCGAAAGGTAGAACCATAAAAACTAAGGCAAGGATTATGATGCTCAGAAAAATTCAAAGAGAAACACTAATATAGCCAAGGAGGGGCAGGCACAGACATTCTCCATCTGACAAGTGTTCAGATGATGCAGAACCTAGAATAACTCTGGCTAAGCTGCAGTCATAAGAGATGTTATCTCTAGATACCAAAGTGAAATCTAGCAGGGAGCAAAAGCAGAGATATTCAAGGTTCAAGCATTCCTTCTTTTCCAATTCTCTCAGAAACATCACAGGACCATATTTTA
The DNA here is from genome assembly GCF_964188355.1 of Buteo buteo. NCBI lineage: Eukaryota > Metazoa > Chordata > Aves > Accipitriformes > Accipitridae > Buteo > Buteo buteo. The sequence goes on from NC_134180.1 coordinate 21,150,323, forward strand.
AACAGTACCTCTTGTACTTGCACTTTACCTTGGTATGCGTTTTTGCCTGAGTGAAATGTCCTTCTTCCTAGAATAATATTTTTTTGCTTATCATTCTCCACAATGACAAGCTATGTCATAGTCATCTTGTAAATACTCTTTAATACTTTGCATCTTTTTAAAACTCAAGTGTAAATCACCTGTATAAATTAACTTCTGAAGACATCTTTTAGAACAGCCTGGATTGGGCTGCAGATCTGTAGTCCTCTCTTCTATGTTCTTTATCCAAATGTTTCTTGATTATTAATCAGTATGACATTGCCTTTGTGACTGAATTCTTGTTTTTTTCCTATAACCTACATTCCCCATCTCGGTCATTTTTATTTCCTTTCAAGATCTCTCATTGACAGCATGTCATTGTGTTTATTTATTGACTTAATTGGCATTCCTATAACTTTGAATAACATGATCTATTAATGTTATTGATTTTTGCTGGGCTGCATGCTGTATCTGTTGCGAACACTGATTTGAATACCTGCATACAACCTTGAAGAGTTTCAATTTATAGACTGAACTACTAACTCCCTCCTGCATTTTCTTCCCACTAATGACAAGATTTACATTTTAGTTTAATAAACAGAAAACAATGTTACAAAACAAAGACCTTTACTGTTTTAATCACACTGTTAGCATTCTGATACATAAAACTACATATCTTTTATCTTTTATGGATATTCTGTTGAATATTATTTTGTTGCTTTTTTGCATGCCTTTGTATTATTTTTCTACTCTGGTTCACATCAAATAGTACCTTACTCCTTGAAAAAAAGCCAGTGAATTGGCCATTCATCTGTATTTTATGAGTCCATAATCATCAAAATAACAGGAAAACGAGATGGTATGAGAAGTCAAGTGACCTTTTTTTCCACTCCAGGCCTGACTGAATGTAAATTGATATTTTTCCCTCAACTCCATCTCCAGATAAAAATTATATATAGCTACTACAGGGTCATGAGAGATCAGGAAACCCATAGCAGGTTATCAGCTAATATCAAAGGGTAGTTCTAACTCTGAAAACTGATATAAACAATAAGCTTATGTTCTTATGCAAGAGAACTGTTTGTTTGCATCTGTCAAGTTTCGTAAGTGTGGTTCTTTTACTTTTTTTAAAATTCATTACCTTAAATCAGGTTAGAATCATGAACTAAGTTAGAACCACTGTTAAATCTGCAAACAAACTGAAGGGACCAGGGAAGTAGTGGTGCCATCACTGATATAATTTGACCAAGAAAGTTACCAGATCAGAAGAACCTTCTTTATCCCAAGAGCCCACATTTAAGAAAATTGCATATTACACTAAAACTCATAGCACATTAAAACTCAGCAAAATTTTCTCTATAAAACAGTAAATATAAAATCCCCTAGTGTCACTTTAGGTGTACCTCAGGAAAGAGAACAATATTTTAAATGAAATGGCAGGTCTTTAAGAAAAAAAAAATCCATGTCCCTTGCAAGCACTGAAAAATGCTATTAGCTGCTACAATGTGTCTGCTAAAATAACACATATTCTACTTAAGTGCACAACACAACCTAATATAAATAGAGGGCATTCTTTTTCCCCAGTGTGATCTAAGGCAAACGGAGCAAGTAACACCGAGAGAGAGAAGCCCTCACAAGCTATATATTCTCATATAAATCTTTATTAGGCTATCCTTTGTATTCTGCCTCTCATGACCCCACAACATAGATTTCCACACAATTTTCCATTCACTGAATCAGAAACAGGAAATCCTGCAGTAAGCATTTTTTTTCAGAAGGGACAAAAAACCAGCATGAGCATGGAGAGGGTGCACTTTGTATGTATAAGAAAAAGACAGACTTCCTTATCCCACACTAAAATTTGTTAAAATTAAATAACAAAACTAGACAAAAAGAAAATGCAAGAATCTCAGATTGTGGAAAAGAAACAGGAGGAAGTTCAGCTTTGTCTCTGAATAAAAACATATGTTTTCAGCATATTCAGAAATCTACAGAAAATGCTTGGATGGGCTATGATATCACTATCTCATCAATCCTTGAAAACCTGAAAGGGCAATAGCATCAAGATGAACGAAAGAGCCTGTGCTGTTCGCAGTATACTATGCATGCTGGTTCACCCAATTATAAGTATGTTTTTAAACAAAACTTTTTAAGAAAGCTATTACATTTCTTTCTGCGGACTGCACTCTGCATTGCCTCAGGGACATGTTATCTGAAGATTATTTTCTAGTTGTCTTTGTTGTTATTGCCAAAACGCCTCAAAGAATGAAAAGGTGCTTTTGAATTATAAGAAAGATATTCTGTAATGGCATCACAGGCTCACTGGCCATTTACTGTTATTCTTTCTCTCTTTGCATTAGGTTTTACAGCCTTTGCCAGGAAGTTGCATTTGAAAGTATTTTTAGAGATATTAAATGTACTTATGATAGTTTTACTTTATACAAGTGAAGCCAAGAAAAAAATAGAGTTATTTGAGGGTTGTTTATCACAACAGTGGTTGTGACCTTAACCTAAACCTGGAAATCCTTACATCAATTTCAAAGGATTTTGAATTAATCCCTAAGAAAACATTGGTTTAATTGGTGAGTTAATAATAGATGTACATTTCAAAAGATTTAGAGGTTCCTTTTAAACAGTTCAGAGACTCAGATTCTACTACCTGTTTCTGTTGTTCTATAACAGTAAAATTACTAACTTTGGCATGGATTTCAAGGAGAGCGTCATAAGGTTATAAACTCATTCTCACTCTCTAACCAAAATAATGTACAAAGCAATTAATTATTAAAGCAATTCATTAGAATGCAATATACAAAGTGAAATAGTAGCAATTTTGCAGTGATTGAGGGAGGGCTAGAAACTTAGTCTAATGACATTTCTCTGTGATAAGCTTCATGTGCTACTAAATTCCATTGAAGTCTCTTTGGTAAAAATCACTGTACTCACAAAAAAAAGAACATGCCCTATTTTATATACTTAAGAGACTTATTTGTGAGCAAATAAACTCTAATCTCAGGGTGGGGGCAGAGGAAACCAGAATGAAGGAGTGAAGGAATGGGCAGGGAGGAAAGTTGTTTTAATATCTGTATTTTTCATTCTCACTATGCAAATAAATTGATTTTCCCCAAGTTGAGTCTGTTTTGCCCAACAACAGTAATTGGCAAGCCACCTCCCTGTCTTTATCTTGACCCATGATCTTTTTAAAAAAAAGTGTATTAAAAAGATATCAAAAAAGAAAAGTTTTAAATCTTCACCTACAATTTCAAACGGAGAAGGTGAACAGTAAGTTAACAGTTCCAATGACCTGACTGGGTTATGGACATGGTTTTATAAGATTATCTAACAGAGAGTCACTAAAACATGGTGACTTCAACCTAAACAAGAGACAGTCTCACAAAAACGAGGCATCACAGTCTGGTGAGCTTGTCTGAGCTCTGTCAGAGGTTACAAAAGCTAAAAGGCAAACTAACATTTATCAAGGAGTCAAATGATTTTTTCACATATTTAAAAATTCTCAGAAAAGAACTCAGTGAGACTGTAAATCATGCAAAAGATAAACACCACATTATACAATCTAGATTCTCACTAGTAACAAGGAAAACAGGCCAAGAGGGCACTACCATAAATCCTTAAGTCATGGAACAATCTATTTGCAGAAACTCATTAATCGGTGCTTTCTCAATGCCTTGGCTGTATCTCCTCAAAGAGCTGCATGAAGCCAGAGGAGTACCTGCTCACTGAAAAGGATTACACCTACAAGGGTCAGCGAAAGGGTAAGGGATTTGGGGGCTTTTGCTGTAGACCAGGTAAAGGAAGAATGCAATGATTATACCGACTGTGAACTTGCTTGATTATACTCTAGGTGGACAGCTGAGTAGAAATGGTGCTTCTTTACAACTTGGTTGATCACAAATGTCCCTTCAGAAAAGGCCTGAGCCATGTAAGCTCTGTTATTAAAATATTAGCACATTTAAAGTAGCAAAAGACCAGAGCTAAGCTTAAAGTGAGCTTGAAATGACAATTCAACAATTTAGCTTCCTCCTCAAGCTGCTGCTGTTCATTATAAACAATTACAGTGAGTGTGGAAAATAAGTTATAAAATACTCTTGTTTATGCTGGCACAATGTTAATATAATGGAAATGTGTTTGTTCTCTGTGTGTCCCCACAGGAGTCTACTTGAAGAATTTGGCCAAATTACTATTTTTTCATAAATTATTCTGAGACCAAGACTGTAGTGTGTATGTATAATGTTCTTACTACAATGGAAATCAACACCAATGACAACTCTTTTGTTCCACAATTGTTTTTAACATTATAACTACAGAGATAAAAAAGCAATATATTTCTGGATCCTTCATCCACAAATATTAATAATAATTAAAATGCTTCTACTATTGCCAAATAAGCAAATTAGCAGTAACCAAGGATTCAACAGCTTTTTGTCAGATTAAATTTGTGATAGCAACAAAATTAATAAAGAGCCAACAAAAATACTAAAGAACCTTTTAGAAGATACATAGCCATGCTATAAAATATATTAAGTAGAACACTTATTGTAACTGAGGATGTGGAGACCTACAATGCAAAAATGAAGAGAAATACTCACAAACACCCACCTGCATGTGGCTGTGATAAAGTTACATCTGATTAAACCTGGGGAGACACAAATCTATTTGCTATGTCACTACTAATTAATGATCCCACCTGCCCTGTGACAGTTGCCTATGCAATAAGCAAACAATTCCTATCACAGTGCTGGAGAAATGAAAAGTAAAATAGAAATAAAAGCATGTATCACAAACTGCAATTCTGTTACAACTACACTAGCCACATTAATTCCTTCTTTATTAAGCAAAAATAGAATCAGATCACTTAAGATCTCATACAGAACAATGAAAATTTGGCTATACATTTGTTTCACTGGGATTAATTTAGATCTTTAAACATGATACTCTACAGTGTGATTCATGGAAGACTTGGAAATAAAGTTGGGAGGAGGGTGTATGAAATTTTGAGATGCCACTGAGGCATCTGAACTCCACTGAGGTCATTGAAAATGCAGCATAGGCTTACTCTTAGCTTGGCCTGGCTCAACTGTTATTTGTTATCTTTACCAATCCTCATCTTTTACATCTCTGTCGAAGAGATTTGCCAGCTGCTGCATATACAGCTATTGTACAACATAAGCTGGTATAGCACATAGGACAATTATTCATTTAAATAAGTTTATTAATCATTATAGTTTGTCACCTGGCACATAAAATGGGCTCGTATTAATTTTTTTCTGTGTGAAGTAGGCATTTAAAAATCTTTCACTGTCAAACAGGTCTCTTACACAGCCAGTGCAATCCTTAATGCTGTTTATTTATCAAACGTAATGTAATAGGATCCCTTGGCATAGTACACTGATGAAGAAGTGAGGTTCATTTTCAGAATGCTAAAATAAAGTAAATGTCTAGTAGCTCATATTCTTCACTCTTTCTGTAATGCAAAAATATACTGTCTCAACATCCAATAATTTCTGCAGCAACCACAGATTTTGTAAAATGCAATGAAAAAACTTGCTAGAATACCTGTTAATCACTGAAAAGTGATATTGCAAGCTATAGCTGTGGTCCAGTGATTCACAGATGTGGTTATAAACTACTGACATATGATTCTTAGTAGCTGGCATAGAAGAAGAATTAGCAACTCCTGGATTTAGGTAAAATGGTGTATTATATATCATAAATAAGAGACTGGTTTGTGAAAACAATTCCCTCCTGCAATGATATGTAACTGCTCTCAGTCTACAGAGGTAACAAGATCTTTTTCAGTTCATACTGCAATAAAAAACAAACCAACTATAATTCTCAAGATTTTCTTGGGGGGGGGGGGGGGGAATAAAAAGCATTACAAATCTCTGTTACCTGTACAGCAAAACTTTAAATGTTCTGTGTGTTAAATAACTGTAGGTTATATGTGTATGAGATCTGAAATTGTACTTTTTGTTTGTCAGATATAATTACTATGTACTAAACCACACAAACAATATTCATTTACCCAGTGCTAATTATATTACTTTTGACAATCAAAAATAAGATGGTTGTCCAAACTCTTTTTTTCCCAAACGCAATATCCTATCTCAGAACCTGGGACTATTGTTATGAGAGATGCAAAGTCTTCAGGAAAAATTCCAGAGCACAGCTTAATCAACAGATGTATTAAAAAAACCCAACATAACATTACTATTGTGTATACACACTCACACAAGGTTTTGTGATATTTCTCAAATGCTGTTGTTAAACAGCAGAATTGCAGTGTTTATCATGGGTAGAGTGACTTTTGCAAGAACAGTCACAATGTTTTATCGTGATCCCATCAATAGAGCTTTCCACTTGTAATATACCTCATTAGGGAAAGTGCAGGTTTATAAACCAGAATTTTCTAAAAGGTAAGTGATAAGCCACCAAAACCAGAAGTGTTTCTTATGTTTCATGTGGTATTTATAGTGAATCCCATGAATGCAAAGTAAAAAAGATCGTGACAGGAGTTAGTTCTTCAAACATTGACAGTATTCTTAGCAGATACATCCACTTTTTCTCCTTTTGCATGGTACGTTATGTAAGTGTGCAACTGCACAGGCTAGGAAAATAACTTTGTAGGTAACTATTCCCTTTTCTGTAGCGATTTGGCCAAAAAATGAATGGCAACCTACCAACAGCAAATTGGAGAATTTTCCAACTGTGCCTTCCTCCCCTGCCCCCTCAGAAAATACAAGTTCCAGATTTTTTCTGGAAATATTCTAATGGGAGAAAAGATGACTATATATTTTCTAAATTAAAATGAGAGAGAGAAAACACACTTACCACACAGCAGCCAACAGCCTTGTGATACAGGGTAAGTCAGATCAAGGTATTTGGTCTTAGGCACAGATGGAATCTGAATGTGCCTATGTTACCTGCTCGGGAAAAAACCCAAACACTAAGCACCAGTATACACAGGCAAGCATGGCTCTCTAAAATAACTGAGTAAATCTAACTCGCTCCACATATGTTTCTGTTTTCCTTCAGTTATCTCTGAGACTCACCCACCCTCTTGGTAAGCCAGTTTATTTTGCCGAATCAGCAGATTGGCAAATGAAGGAAAAGTGGTTTGCTTCCAGTTAGTGACCTGAAAGGTGCACGACTGGGACAGGCAACCACCAGAACCAGCAAAGGGGGAAGTGTATGCGCAAGAGCAAGGCTTGTGCGTCTTCAGACACCGTGAACTGTTAGACTGCCTCAGCTGCCAAAACAATCTGCAATATCAGCTGCCCTGCCCCGATACATACTTAAAGCGAATAGCTTCAAGAAGAAACTGAATCTGCAGGCCAAACAAATGAACCTTGGTTTTGCATATCCTAGAGGAGGAATTATGGGAGGATTACTTTTTCTCCAAAAATAGACTTTTTCCAGAAAAGGAAGTGGGCTTTTTCTCCAGTCGGCCTTACTTAAGTACATCAACATATGGAGCATGTTAGACATAAGGGAGAGTGCAAAGTGCTTTAAGAATATTCAGTTTTCTAACCTAGATAAAGTCAGCAGAAATTTCCTTCTTTGCAGTGCATAAAATCAAAGCCAAAAAAAAAGTATTCCTATAGAGGATGTTAGAATAAAATTTGGGAAGACAAGTAAATACTTGGAAAAGACCCAAATGCCATTTTTAAAAGTTTAAATTTTAACTGAGTCCAAGACCTTGAAGTAAGCCTTTTTTAAAGATGTATGTCCCTAAGAAGAGTCATATAATAAGAATTAGAGGGAAGAGGGTTTGGGTGGGGTTTTTTCAATCCTAACTCTAAAGCATATATACACTGAAGCACATGCATGCATGCAGACTCATTAATAGAAAGCCAAAATAAATTTAAAAAGGCTGTTCTGAGTGGCTATAATATATTTAATCCATCAGATGAAAAAGTATATTTATCTTCCCTGTGTTTCTGTGAGCCTGGAGCAGAAAAACATAAATACAATCTTCTGTGGGTGTGGAGCTTTAATATCTGGTCCTTCTCTTACCTCCTTCTTTTCTTCATTTCTGTCTATATAGCTTGGAATTGCACCATAGCAAAGTCTTGCTCATTCTGAAATCAACAGAAATTTTGACATTAGACATGCTAAAGCATCATGACTAGAATACATTATATGTCAGGGAATTTTTTTATTTTTTTTTTTAAGGATCACAGGCACATGAAAGAATCCAAATGAAAAAATCTTTCAAATGTGTGGTGTCCCTCTCCTGAAAATATCTTTTGGTAGCAATGCTGATCACAGGGCAACAAGGTGTCATTTACTATCCATTCTGCAATAAAATACAGCAAATAATTCTAACAAAGAAACATGGCTTCAAAGTCTCGAGGAAAAAAATATAAACAAAGTTAATGAGACTATAATGTCCTTTAGGACTCTGGGAAAACAGAAATATAGATTTTAAAATCCTCAGGTTTTAGGTCTTTGCATATTCCCTTTATCTATATATGACTATATTTTCATACAAAATGAAACAACTTAATGCAGGTATAAGTACATGGAGTCCTATCTTCATGGTTGTGGTTTCTGCTAAAAACAAAGCCCACCAAAACAAAGCAACAAAAGCACTACACTTTTTTCTCTAATCTGATGTTTCATTTCGGTAGTTACTACAACAAAACAATTAAACCTCTTTAAATTCTGTATTCTTTAAAAGAAAAAAAGCTCAAAACTATTTTCTAGTACTAATAGAAATAAAACACTTGCACTGAACTATGGACTAAAATGGTACTGTTAACGGATTTCCCTCTATTTCATAGCAAAAATTATTTAGAATTATTTCTATCGTAAAAGATTTTTGGTCTGCTACAATTCTAACTGAGGTGAGGACAGAAGTGAGGAATGTTTTTAAGGTATTTTTCAACTTCTCTCCCAATTTTGTCTAAAACTATGAGGAAAAGAAGGACCTTTTTTTTATTAACCAGAAATTTTCAAATTCAATAAAATGAGTATGATGTGAACTCTGTGAATGTTCAGATTAGCCCAAATTAAAAACACCAGATAGCCTATATAAAAAGGCTAATAAATCAGACTTGGGAACTTCACAGCAGATATAGAAACAAGGTGCTATATTCTAGTTTCAATAACCATAAAACAAAACTATCAGCACCTCAGATCCTAGTAGTAGTTCATAATTATGTTTTGTAAATTAGTTGTTTTGTCCTACAGTTATACCACAGCAACCTAATTGAACAAAAAGAAGTGGAATTTATAAACCAAGTTGTGAAGGAAGACTAGTGATGTTATGGATGACGCTGTTAATTTATTTAGCAGACAGGCTTTTTCTGTGAAGACAATCGGATTTCACTTGTTCAAATAACCCATCAGCTGTATGGTGCCTTGGGTTAGGAATATGTTCTTCACCTGAAACTGTTTTTAGCACAGCAGGATTCTTTTGGCATGACGCTTTTCCTGAACTACTTAGCAGAGCAGAGCTGAGCACCTTTGCTTTGGACACTGATTTCTGCTGTTACATAGACATTTCAGAACAAGCACCTCATACCTTTCAGACACAGTGTATCTGGATTACCAAAAATGAAGCTGGTTTATTTGTGACATTCTTGTTGTTTCTCTATTTTATCAGTTTTTAATAACATGTTTATCCACTTATAATCTGAAGCATTTAGCATGCTTCACTGTAAACTGGTTATTTCTCTTTTGATGCATTTGCCTATCTAAATTAATAGCAGACCCTATGTTATTTCCCTTAAAACTGGTCTACAACAAATAGCAACAGCTATTAACAATATAGAGAATGTCCTCTGAACACTGTACTCAATTGTTTATTGTTCTATAGGCTTATGTTTGGGTTCATAGCACATTCCAAAGAATAAATGAACTGCAAGTTAAATCTCTTTACAGTCTATAGCTCTCAGATATCAGATTCTATTTAAACATAGTATAAAATAAAGTATAATAATATGATCTCAAGAAAGTAAATAAAATAAATATATAAAATTAATTAAAAGCAGTAGTCACTATATATGAATACTTTCTAGCAAACCATTCTACAACTATATTACATTATTGCATTGTTCTCAGGTTATGAAATAAAAATTATTTCATCTTAAAAAATAGTCAAACTATCATACATAAACCCAAGAATTTTAAGTATATGTCAATATTTTCTCCCTGACACTTTTTCTTAATTAGACTCCTTTTTACTACATTTCCAGGAAAAGCATTCAAAGAAAATAATCATGATTTTCTGAGATGTCACACAAGGGACAGGGAAAGTCTGCAAATTATTCCTTGAGAACAAAAGCAAAATGCATTTCTGTCAAAATTATATGTTTTCTCATGCAGTGCAGGCTTCCAAAGATGAGATATACCCAGAAAGCATTAATGTGGAATCTGAAATGCAGAAACTCCAGTAACTATGGACAACTCCCAGGTGGCCTCTTGCCAAAATTTCTTGATGAGTATGCAGAGTGCATCCAATTTGGATCTGTACTTTAGCCCTTGGGAAAGTCATTATGTATCTAAGGGAAAAACAATTCTCAAGTTTAACAAGCAGGAACACATTTGCAAAAAAAATTCTGCTATACTTGCCTATGTGTTTCTGTTATAAGTGAGTAATATAGGGAAATGAGCTAACACAAACAGAAAGATTGTGCTTACCAGACTTATCTTTAACATAAGGTAAGAACAATGATTGCAGTTTCTCTTCTCTCCTTTTTCAGGGTAACTCTTCAGAGAACTCTGATTCTGATTCAGACCTTGATAAAGTCCACTAAAACAGCCCTCACTGATTGCTTGTTTTCCTTAACATCACTGATTACACTTGTTTGCCTGCTCCTAAACATCTCTCACTCTCATCACTGTAATCCTAAATCCACTCCTGACACCACACCCTTCTCTACACCAGTTATTCTGTAACAGTACCTTTCTGCCCCTGTTTTTGGCAAAACACCTCCTCACATTTTATGAGGTCTCTCATCCCCTAACTGAAAAAAAAAAAAACAAAACAGCCCCAGTTTTAACATAAATGATGTAAGAAGTATGAATTTTGCATAAGGGTTTATGGATAATTTTAGCCCACAGTCCATTAGTAACTATGTTTAATCTCACTGCATATGTGCCTTTACTGCCTGGCTGTTCCGTTTCTTTATGATTTTACTGTAAAAACTTTGAGTCAGAAAATGTATTATGAATCCTCTCCTTTTACTTAACTGTTCTTTAAAAAAAATTGCTGTGGTTTCAACCTTAGCTTCCACCCTAGGTCAATGGAAGGTTAATGGTTAATTTCCCCCCTGCAAGCAAAAAGTCATTTTAATAGTGTATCTCTGGTCATTTTCTATTCTACCCTCTTACATGATCTATCCACATTTTGAGTCTTCCTCCAAAAAAAATTTGGGCTGTTAATGGAATTATTCATTGGGAAACCAACATTTTCCAAATAATTATTTAATAATGTGTGCCTAAATTTATATTTAAATGCTCACATAGTTGACCTGTTTTTTTTCCCAACGATACCTACACAATGTGGGAAACTGGATGCTTTATCTAAAAACAGAGCACTCAGCTAATTTTAAAGCCTAGCAATTATTGGCACTGTATTCTCTGCAGTGTTCATGAAAGAGTAAATATTAGAAATAACATAGTAGCTAAGATATAAAGAAACATTTTGATAGATCAGGTATGTATTTCTATAAGTTAGTCAGTAAAAAACATAACAGCACTTTAAAAAGTTAGTTCTTCTGAAACACAGGAGTGGATGATAAGATACCTGGAAATCTATGAACAAAATTTCAATGGTTTCTAATCTGTTCTTTTTCACTAAATGATTTGGAAACCCACATCCGACAAATAACATAGCCTATAACCTCATATTTTTGTGGGGATAAATTAATTAAAATTCCATTAGTATTTCAGAAGTGTTTACCTTCTTATTTGCAATAGAGGCTTGATCCTATCATAATGGGATACTATTGCCAATTAGAGATGAATGGAATGGATAGGCTTACTTCATGTACATGCCTGTTAGAAATTGTTGGTAAAGACTGATAAAAATGTATACATTTAAAAAACCAACCAAACAAACAAACAAGTAACCAGAAAATCAATCTGACACACTCTTTTCCCTCTTCTTACTAGCCTTGAAAATATTTGGATCATTTTAGCTTACAAATACTTGGCTTGGTGTGGACTTTCAGGGAGACCAGTGGGAGAATGGCAGGTAGCAAGTACTAAAATTTCCAGAAACAGCATGTAAACAATATGGAGAAAATACTCTAAAATTAAAAAAAAAAAAAGTCTAAAAATTTCTAAAAATATTGTACTTTGATTTTCTGTTTTTCAGATTAGCTCTTTTTTCCCAGATCTCAATCACCACTGCTCACTTAAAAAGAACCCTTAACAAGCATATTGCTTGTTATTGAAGTCCCACCTTATGTTGGGAGTTTTACAAAATGTATAGAGAAATCTGAGTGGATCATAAATATGTAAAAAAAACCATGATTTGTTTGCTTTTGAAACATGCCCTGTATCAAAAATACATTTGATAAAATTGAGGACTTCAGGTATAAAGTCCAGTGGAAGTGTGCACTGGTAAATGAAAAATTTGTCATTCTAGAATGACAGACTGAAAGTCAAGATGCCAATCATTAGAGGATACCAGATGTCTTCAATTGTCTGCTGGGTCTTTATTTTGATTTTATTGTATTACAGAGATGGCTAGGAATACCAAAAGAGAATACCTCTTTATCATGATGAACAGTGCACATCTGCCCAACCGAGCAGTTAAAGCAAAGAACAGAAATGCCCCAAGAAATAAGAGTAGCAATATTGAAAAGGAAATGACATGTTCTCAGCAGTTACCAATATAATGGCAGTAAACACTTTGCATACAAGCCTATTATCTACCTTGCCATGGGCAGTAATAGTCTGGTTAAATAAAATTCTTTATTAAGTCAGCAAAAGTTAAAAGACTAAAACAACTAAAAAAAAGGCAACTTGACGGTACCTGCCTTAGACCAGCTAATGAGTGGGCTAGAAGCTGATGAACTAAATTTGGTATAGTGAAAATTAGGCTTAGATGGAGAAAGTAATGAGAGAATGTAATATTCTTCTTATCATACCACTTTTGCTCCTTAAAAAAAGGAATTTCAATAAGGAATTATGACAGGAAATGGATAAGAACACACTGAAACAAATGTATTGCAGCCCTTCTGCTACTTGCACCGTTTCTTTAGCTTCCAGGTTCTTGAAGACATTATGGATATTTCAGTAGCCTAATCCTGGCCAGTATCCCAACACAACCAGAGTGAGAATTGCCATGACACCTCCCATGGCCACCTTCCCCAGGTTTGGCTAAGAGGTGAAACATGACAGCTGCTGCTGTTGTTCTGTCTTCCTTCTTTATGTGCTTGCCTTTCCATTCATTAGTTTTCCTCCTCCTTTTTTTCCTCTTCTTTTTGTCTTTTGCCTAAAGAAAATCTGTATTCGACAGCTAGCATGGACTCCTGCCCAACGCCTAAGATGATATAGGGAAATTAATGCTTCAAAAGCATTTACCATTTTCCATGTTTGTCATTCATGGAATAGTTACCAAAAATGTGTACTATGCCTGTTTCCTAGCTGCCAGCTTGCCAGTAAGAGTCAATACCAGAAACAGATATTTACTCTTACATATGTCCTTTGCATGTTTTTAACTTGTCTTAAAAGTTGTAATTTAATAATAATGACAACAGAAGTAGCCTTTCTCAACTCATTTCTGAACCATAAGAATACATTTAAACTCAACATGACCCAGCAATGTGTATTTGCAGCCCAGAAAGCAAACCATATGCTGGGCTGCATCAACAGAAGTGTGACCAGCAGGCCAAGGGAGGTGATTCTCCCACTCTACTCCCCTCTCGTGAGACCCCACCTGGAGTGCTGTGTTCAGCTCTGGGGCCCCCCAGCATAAGAAAAACATGGACCTGCTCAAGTGGATCCAGAGGAGGGCCACAAAGATGATCAGAGGGCTGGAGCACCTCTCCTATGAAGACAGGCTGAGAGAGTTGGTGTTGTTCAGCCTGGAGAAGAGAAGGTTCTGGGGAGACCTTATAGCAGCCTTCCAGTACTTCAAGGGAGCCTACAGGAAAGCTGGAGAGGGACTTTTTACAAGGGCATGTAGTGATTGGACAAGGGGTAATGGCTTTAAACTGAAAGAGGGGAGATTTAGATTAGATGTAAGGAAGAAGTTCTTCACTGTGAGAGTCGTGAGGCACTGGAACTGGTTGCCCAGAGAGGCTGTGGATGCCCCATCCCTCGGAGTGTTCAAAGCCAGGTTGGATGGGGCTTTGAGGAACCTGGTCTAGTGGAAGGTGTCCCTGCCCATGGCAGGGGGGCTGGAACTAGATGATCTTTAAGGTCCCTTCCAACCCAACCCATTCTATGATTCTATTTCTGCCCAACTTTAAAACTGCCTAAATGATTCCCAAAATGCTGTAAGGGTCAACAGAAAGGATGAAAGGAATAAAGTAAAATTTAAATTTTAATAAATGTTCCAAATTTTAGATGCTCAGATAATTTTTCTTATGATAATAAGATCTGATTTTTAAATTTAAAAAAACCCCACACTTTAAAAAACTTTCTTAATTGCATCTTGATACTATTTTCATACAACGGGTAGGCAGCCAAGATTTGACACCTGAGGGTCTGAAACTTTTGAACAGAGGACAAAACAGAGAACAGTGAGAGGTCAATATTAACAGATTTGATCCTATGGGCCCATTGATTTCACCAAATTTGTTAAAATATTCAAGAAATCTTGTTTTGCTACTAGGCAGACTTGCATATTATCTTTGAGCATAGTTCCAAATACAGCTTCTCAGTAGAAATGTTCCAAAGGCATACTTAAATGGTTGGGTTTTGGGAAGCATAGTTACAAATGTCCAAACACTCAAAAACCAGAAGTGGCTTTGGCCATCAGTACCACCTGAGCCTCTAGAGCAGTTAAGGATCTGAAAATCACAACACACATTGCAAATATTAAATCCCCAGCTATCACACTGTTCTTTAAATCATTCTTTAACAATAAGTATCTTCCTTCTAGCTGGATTAAAACTGATGATGCCTTTTGTTTGATCTAGAAAAAAAATGGATCCAAAATCTACCTATCTGCTGAAAACGAGTAAAAATTACACGTCATTAGCAAACCAAACATATTTCTTATGTGAAGTATTACAACACAAATAGCAGTACTTTTCAAGCTTGTGGTATTTTTCTAGAGTTTTCACTGACATAAACTCTGAAGTCATTACAATGCTTCTGGGGAAAGAACAGGAGCATGCATTCTCTGCCATGTTGAGCTTACTCCATCAGCCACAATATACTTGAATAATTTCTTACATGTGATAAATCACAGTAAATAACCTCCAGTGAGCTATTCAGTCTTCTATGGATAGCAGATATCATGGTCCTTGTGTATTTGTCATTACTCATGGCAGATTTTGCATCTTTGATAGAGACAGCTATTAGAAAATTTTATTGACTATTTTCATTTTATTGTTCTGATTATCCCTCAAGGAAAACATAGTCAAATTCTCAGCAGACTAAGCATTTTAGACACTAAAAGGTACATCTCTGTGTAAATGTTTGCATCATCTGCTCTATTACTACAGTAGCTGATAATGAAAACTTTTTTAGTTTTCAAGTAATTAAAAAATATTTCTTTTTCTATTCATATTCTTAGGAAATTCTATCATTCACTGTTCCCAAAGACTATTTTATACATGTTTCAGGAAAAAATTACAAGTAAAAGCTACAAGACATGATGATTAAAACCAATTCTTCAATCACAAACCCAAACACCCACTCCAGCCAAAGTACAGGAGTAGGAAATTTATTTCTCTTACGTTTTATTTCCATACATACACTTATTTGGAACAATTTTTACATGATCAAAACTAAAAGTCTTATCATGCTGAAATCTTTGTCTGAGTCTTAAGAATATATTTAATTATATTTGAATACCTGAAATATGTATTTGCTGTCAAATTGCCGACCATAATCATAATACTAAATAACTTTTTCAGAGTGCTGGAAAAAACAGTACTTAGCTCACTGAAGCTTAATTATGTCTCTGTCAAAATGGTTTAACTGAATCAGGGATGACTAAAATCCCACAAGAATGACTAAATATTCTCTGTATCTTCTTCGTTAAAGGCAGAGGCTAGAATAGTAGAGCATACAACTATTTTCAACTGGATTTTCTTTTTGCTGTTCACTGTTTTACACAACATAATGGAACTCCTGTGCTCAACTACATAATAATTTAGAAGCTAGATCTGAATATAGATTAAAATAGGCACAACTGTGAGCCAGGGACATCTTGTCCTGGTTTGCACTATTTGTATAAAGAGAAAGATTTGCTGGAAATAACTAGAGAAATGTGGTCAGTAATGTTGACAAGAAAATAATGGGTGACTGCGATCAAAATTTATAAAATATTTATAGTTTGTCCATGAGTCTTATTAAAGTTATTAGATAATATTACGAATAAACAAAAAAACCCAGAAGAGTTAGTGACTAAGAATTATTTATGGTTAGTCACCTAACTTTTGGAAAAGTCCTTCACTTTTCTCTACCAAGATGTTCTTTGAAGGCTAGGGTCCAGTTCTACTGTCTTTAAAATCATCTAGACATCACCACTTACCAATAAAATACCCTAACTTTGTAACTCAAATTATCTGATGTGATTTTAGCTTCCATATCTTTCACATATATGAACACTGAGTTATGATTTGCTCTGTAGTGTTAATGTTATTATGGTTTATTCAGTCTAGTTAATTTTTAAAATTGATGTCTTTTTATTTGCGTTTAAGAACTTTCTGTCAACATACCTGAAACATTAAAATGTTAACAAAACACATTTTGGGGAGGAATTGCTAATGACATAAAATGATTTGGTAACAGAAATATAACAGTGAAAGGAAATATCCAGAAATAATTTAATATTTAGAAATACGATATTAAGATCTTGTAAATCACTGGTCCTATTTTTTGTTATTATGTATAAGCAGACATCCTGTAGCAAAAGTATGCTAAGCTGCTAGGACAGCAGCATTTGGTGCTGCTCTAAGACTCCCTTTGAACAGGCATTAAATTAGCTGATTTAACATTTTACTTGATTTGAAAGAAAGTAGCAGAACTTAACTGTTTCACATTTCTGGAATAAATAGTAAAAAAAACCCCAAACCCTTTAAAAAAATTTCACCTTTTTTTTTTTTTTTGGAGCTTTATACAAATATCAGCATTTGGTTGACTTTAAAAGTTAACACAATTTTTTACCTTTGATTTTTCTTGGAAACTTTTCTTACAAGGTAGCTTCACAGTATATGATATTCTCATTGGAGAACAGCAAACTCCAGATCTAATGCTGATAGATTAAAAAAGTTAACAAAATAAAGATGCATCTCATGTGAAGGACCTGAAGGACAGATAGGCAAAAGTAAACATATGGTCTTAAAACTAGTAATTAATTACACATAAACAGGAATATAAAGAATCCCAGTAACTTTAAATCATGTTTTTTAGAAGAGGGCTTTGATGCAGGCACTCCTGTAAGTTACTTACCTAAAAATTGCTATTATAAAAGAACATGTTTATTTACTACAGGCTAGAATTTCAATCCTTTCCTTTAACTAGACATTAAATGCATTTTTAGATTTTTATTTTTTTAATTAATAAAAGCATTTTAAAAGTAACTGTTATGTGTAGTTGATCATATTCTTGGAGAGTTGATTCTGAAGTGCTAAGCACAGTCTGAGCTAGGTAACATCCATGTGTTCTACACTTAATTGTTCTATTTCCTACAAACTCTCTTAAATGTAAGTACTAATTCTATTGCCCCAGTACCATTTTCATTTAATTCCCTTGTGTGTTGCATTGTGTTTCCTTGTGCAATGCATGTCAATTCTTACTAGATTTTTAAAAATTAAAACTTCAGTTGATGACATTCTGACACTTCAAATTTGTTCACTAAACTTAAAATAGGATTAATAGTTTCCATACTTGAAGTTCTAATTTCCATGTCAGGATGTTTAGATTTTCATTTAAAAGTAAAAATATTCAAAAGTTCAAACTAAATTTGAAATGTTTGTTGCTAATGTTTGGAAATGTTTCCTACAGGGGTAAGCAAGTATTTTCCAAGGAGTGAAAAATTTATATTCTTGCATGCATTAACACATGAAACTTATTTTCTCAGATTTAAGTCTTATATCATAACTTCTCTGCAATGAAGCTCAATTTTGGTGATTGGAATGCTTACAGAAAAAGAAAACATATTTATAAAATGAATTATATCTTCTGATGACTGTATACAGTTCCTATTGGCTTTATATAAATAGACCCTTATGCATAATTTGATTTTAAATACAAAATCTATTTCTTTTTGTATTTTCCAGTATAATGGAAGAGTACAGCCCTTAAGATGACTCTGCAAAATTGTCTTTTTTTTAAAGCACCTTAAAAGTTCCAAGTTATAAAGTTACAGGAATGAATTTTCATTTTGCAACTCTAGCCTGTTTTTCCCTTCTAACAAATTAGAGCTCATTGGCACTGGTTAAATGAGATGAAAGCTGGAGCTGCCATGTGAAGAGATGGACTGTCAGGATATCTCCTTCATGACGGAAGAAAGAGGGGAGGAGATAAGGAAATACAGGTTTAAGGAGAGTCCACAGCCTCAGATAAAGCAATTGCCAGCCAAACAATGTTTGGGGGACACTCTCCACCGCAGCCTCTCAGCACTAAATTTTTGGTAAATCCCCCCCTTAGTAGAGTGTAGGACAGGACAAAATGATGGAGTGGAGGGGAGCCTGTTAAACTAACATCTTCAGTACCTTCAGGGAAACTAAACACAAACCCAAGCTTACTGTGGAGAGCAGAATAATTAGTGGACAACACGTGCGGAGGAAGGAGATAAATTTAAGAAATATTCTGCTAGAAGCCCTAGGGCAAGAGGCTTACAATAACTTGAATTAACAACAGAGCAAGTTGTGCTAAGTGTGCTAGACTATATAAATACATTTTTTCCTCTCCACAAACCTACAATCTCCTGCAAAGGAAAGGACATATATGCTTAAAATGGAACTATAGTCCAAAAACTAAATGTGTATTATAAAAGATCCCTAATTCTAAATTTCCTAATTCACAATCTTTATGATGACATATTGAACTAGATTATAATACTGTTGTTCATACCAACATAGTAAAATTAAGCAAGCAAACAGAAAAACACTCTATTGAAGAGTACTGCAAACCAATACATCTATTTCATTAAAGACAGGTGTTTTAAGTCCCCCAAAAATATTTTCTATAAATTTACAGAAAAATATATCAGAATCTTTTACATCACACCACAACCAGAAGTGATAAAAAGGGTGTGATTACTTTTTCTTTTTCTTTTCTTGAAGCCAAATTTGCCTGCCAGCTCCACCTGCTCCTTGTTTCCCCTGGAGTTTCAGAAAATACAAATTTCTATATTCTCCACAGAAAAAAACAAACCAGATATCCATGGCAACTGTTCCTACATATGCCATCTAAGAGGAAATTGTGCCCCCCATCCTTATAGTTAATGATTAAAACCTTAATTCCTTTTTATCTATTATTGGGCTACTATTTTAACTATATTTTTTAAATCCCCATTTTACAGCAGCAAAGGAAGTTTGCCCTTGTATTCAAAGCATGGGGTTTTTTAAAGAAAAGAGAATAAATGGAGAATTTTTCATTTCATAAGTAAAGTTGGTGGGTTTTTAACTTCTTTATTTAAAGTTGCTGTGCTTAAAAGCGGAGAGGGATCCTAATTATGTAGCAGGACCTATTCAGCAAATGAGAATTTAGTTATGCAGAAAAGTTTTCTTAGTTATGTATTTCCTTCCATTATGAATTGGTTTTGCTATTTGCAAATATGCTATATTAGTACTTCTCAGTGGCATGCAGCATGTGCATCCCTGCATTGCAGTTGACAGACAGCCATTATTAGCCAGAGTTAAAAGATTTGCATGATCACTGTGCAGGTTCTTCTCAGCAACACTATAATATGCAAATTTATGTACTCCAATTCACCACCATAATATTTTCGCTTTGATTGGCTCTTATACAAAATTTTCAAGATGTGTCCAGCGACAAAGACATATCTCATCTTCCCATTTCTTGTTAAATGAGTGATAAACTCCAAGGTCAAATCCAGGATAGAGTAATTACCTCATTAACTGAAAACACCCTCAAGTTATCATTTTAATAACATTAAGGAGAGGAAAGGCTATGACCCATAACAGTGAGCGGCTCTAGTTCACATTCCTGTTTCAGCTAGCCAACACTGACTGAAAGCTCTAAATGCTGAAAGCTCTAAATGCTTAACCTCAGCACAAGCCAGAAGTTTATTTCTGACCAAGAAAACTATTCTGTGGCTTGATCAGACTGTATTCAAGTCATACATAAAAGCTGACTGACTTGACTGATTTGGGGAAAATTTTCTTGAAGGATACTCACTGTACAGTCTTCACACTTTCTTATATAGTATTTAATCCTCATTATGCAGCAGCATGGCTCACCACTGATACATACTAATGAATGTTTCATTTGAAGTTTTTTTTTTTTTAATTGAGAACACATCAATTTTTTTCCCTGTGTTATGGTTCTGGTCCTGCAGCCAGCACAGCCATACATGAGCTGATGACTTCAGAGCAGACTAGCTATTGAGGGGCCAAAAGCCAGCATCCCATGTTATGTCTGGTGCTTTCACAACTTTCTGATGCCCTTTGTAGAGTCGTACTCAGGTGAAAGTTGCAAACATTTCAGTTATTGTAATCTTATGATCAAAAGAATACAGATCAGTCACTTTAGGATTCAAAGAACAAATCACGACCCCCAAAACAACCCCTTCAAGCTCCTTTAAGCCCCCGACACTGCAGTACCCTTCTTTTTGAGCCGTGTTGTACACTCCTTATCCAGAGCTAAGCCAAGAGGCTGCTCAGAGGCCTGGTTGCCCATTACACTGAGTGCTTCAGTGTTTTGGCATGAGGTAGATAACATAGAATGAAGGGCTTGCTACTCCACTCACCAGAAACAAGTCCTTTGATGTATATATTCTTAAATTGCTCAGATACCATTACATGCTAATTTAATCAGATTAATATACTTCAATTGAACAGTATTTAGTACAGCAATTAACTACTGCATGAATAGAGGATTTCAGATGAGATGACAGAGTACATTCTTTCCCTATTTAGTGTTAGTATTTATTCCCACCTTGTTTCATGAATCACTGTATGTTGTTGTGTTTCTGTACTCATGATAACCTCAGTTATTAATCTACCTGCCATTTGATAAAGGGAAAAGTTGAAAAATCTCTGCTTTCTAACTATTAGTGTATTATGAAACATGAGGGTTTTATTACTGTGCTCATCTATTTTGATGACATTTGGGAAAAGCCAATAACAATACTGTAATATCTGAATACATTTGAGCCTGGCACTTATATTTGATTTTAACATCTACAAATCTTGAACAGTTACCATTAAAGACATATAAATCCCATAGTATCTCATTTAGATGAGAAGCTACTGAGTTCACAAAACCCATTATGAACCTTAATAGTGATGTACTGTTCAGTTACAACAGGTTGACTAATCCAGCATTGGGGTACATTTCTATCATTGTGGCTCGCTTTATTTAAATAAACCATGTTAGAGATGTTATCACATGCACAGCTCTGCTCATAAAACCCTAGGCTGCAATAGAAAATAGTTGATACAAAGATTGTAAATAGCAATTTAGCAACTCAGAGTACCAAACTATTAGTCTCTATTGCTATCTTGGATTTATTTCATAATTAAAAAGAGCTTATACATCCTCTTTGTTATGATCAGAGAGTAAAGTACAGGAAGGTCTTCCAAACAGCAACCGAATTAACAATTACATCTAAGATCTAGAGAAAGTCTCTAGCTTCTACAAACATAAGGAAATATACAACTAAGCAATTATCTATGCAAAATCATTGAAACAAATGTTAGATTTTTCACTTCCACTTTATCACAGCAGATTTACAAAAGGAAGAAGTATCTCCCTTCCGCCTTTCTGCCCCACTTCATACTAGTCAGGTTTGCTTCCACAATATCATTTGTGAGGACAGTCTATTGCCAAAAGACAAGCTGCCCATGATCTATTAATCTTCCTCAGCCTTCTAATAGTTCATTTTATCCCATTGCATTAAGTTAGTTAATGCCTTCTCCAAATGGAAGCAAGAAAATATGAAGCGATCAAAGAGAAGTCTCATAGGTAATGTTTTGCATACTTCTGATGCTCCTCACATAAGTCTATGTGAAAAAGTGACTCTGACACTGTCTGACCCTTTCCCTGTCTCAGGAAACCATTTTCCGCTCCCTCTGTAGAGGAATTGAATCACAGCTGCTGCAACAAGAGAGACAGTCTAAGCCTCGTGACTGCAAATAAGTATGATTTGCTTCTTATTGACTGTTTCATAAAATTCAGTGATTGCACTGGATATGTCAATTATTGTAAATTAATGGCATTCTACAGCATGTTGCCATTCTTCACTTATGTCTTTCATCTGGGGATTCTAAACAATTCCAAATAATAATTAAACATTTATCTGTGGAGTAGCAGTTTCTATAGAATTCAGTCATAGTCCAGCCTCTTAAGAGAAAGAAGCAATCACAAGACATTACTCACTAGACAATAGTCACGATTTGTCAAAAATTACAGCAAACTGATATTTAGAATAGTACTATTTCCTCTACTTAAAGCAGAACTATGATGTCCCTAATAGACATACACAAACTTCTGAATGGAACCATTGAATATGCAGAAATGAAGCCAGTTCAGGTTTTTCAGATGTATGGAATAAAGTAACCTACAATTAATTCCACATTACTTCACTCTTGCATTGCTCTTCCTATGATCTTCTAAAACACTCTCTCTGCTCTTGAGCAGTCTGCCTCTTCAATACTTCTCACGTTTAATTTTCTTTTTACTGTAACATATTATCTCTCTATCTCTAAAATTCCATCCTAGTTTGCTTTATTTTGTCATTCAAACAACATTACAGATACTTCTTTTAACACAAGCCTGAGCAGTCAAATGTACAAATAAGCTTTATGATCAAGGATTAAGTATGAGACACTAAATTCACAAAACAAGTTTTCTTGCATTCATTCTGAGCCAGAAGTTTTTATTTACATGGTCTTTCTGGACATAAGACCCATAAAGCTGTCTGCATATGACAAGAGTGGTGACAACCCACCTCAAATGGTCATGAATCTTTATGCTGGCTCCTATTAAAATATCTAGTTGTGCAAGTATGGGAGTTTGTAACTGTATAGATGCAAGCAGATGTATCCATCAGTTATCATCCATTAATAACTCAATTTGATTTTAGTTTGTAAACAGTTGAAGAAAGAAAATATTATATTCCTGTGTATTCATCCATCATGAAGCTCAATGCAGTCCTCAACTCCTATAATCACATTACAAATAGGTAGTTAATAATAAAGGCTTAGCTGCTCCCTAATGGAAGCTTAGCCAGAAGCCAAGGGTGACCTCAGCACAGGCCATGCCCTCTCCAATAGCCTGAGCCGGGCAGGCAGCCACTAATGGGTCCATCACTAGATCTCCTTTCCACTCCTCAGCAGGGACCGGGGGTAGACAACATCCTGGGAATGTCAGAGGTCAAGTATTCTGAAGACAACTGAACAGCAAAGAAAGGAAGAGCTCAATACCAGCAAGATCATTTGGGCTGAGTAACAGGGATTGTATTTTTATTTTCCTGTGAAATTTCCAGGATTCAAAATATCGCTCAGTAAAGTACCAACAATTTTCACATTATTTATATGAAGACGTATTCTTACTCTAGCACAGTTCCCAATTTTGATTTTCAGTATTGGCACCACTGATTCATTGTCAGATGAAAGACAAGCACTGGCATGATAGCACAGAATATATCCTATTTTTAACATCAGAAACAGCATATTGGTTTATTAACATCAATTAATTTGGAAAAAAAAAATCACAACTACAGTAAGAGCTGTAACTGAATTTCCTTTTTACAGCAAAAACAAAAGTTAATTTTTACTTTCTCATGGTAACTAATGATCCAAGTGAAAACAAAATTTATAACCATCACAGAGACTCTGAGATGACCTTCAGAACACCCTCCCCCACAAAGTGTGCTAATGTGTAATATGGTGAACTACCTCTATTCAGAAAATAGAGATATTTCTCATTGAAAATTAGGTACAGTTATAGAAAAAGAAAAAAATCCCAGCTGCTATTGTTATAAAAAACTTCTGAAATAAAAGAAGGAAAATCAAATAAAGATCCATTAATATAAACTTTAAATAAAGCATATATGTGTATCTTTAAAATACATCCTGAGTATTTTCATTTCTATCAGGCTGCTTAGCATCCACAGAAGCAGCTTCCTAAAATAACTGATCAGACTGCAGTTTTCCTTCCTCGCATAGAGCCCTAGTAGAGAATCCTTGTCACTACTTACAATACTACAAACACGAGTTTTAACTTGGCTTTATTTTCCTCCTCGGCACAAGTGTGATCTTCAGCTGTTGTACCCAGTAGCTGATTAGGCATCATCTATCAAAGGCCGACAGCCTACTGCTCTGTAATAACAGAAATCATTACTACAGGCTAGTTCAAAACCTAAAGTTTTACTTAGACTGCTATAAATGCAGTCTTATTAGGAGAAAACACAGACTTAGTGGGAAGTAATTTTAACCATAATTAGACAATAAGAAACAAATGTCAACAAACTCAAGAAACTAACTTGTCAAATGACCCCACACAGAAGATAACATGGGGGTGAGGGTAGAGCTATTCTACTTTATACTTTTACCTCAAATGATCTCAAATACAGGCTAACAAGAGATTGTTAGCGTACCTCTTCATAGCTTTTTTTCACTTACATCAAAGCAAGCCAATAGAGAACAGCTTCCTTGTTATACAGACCCAGCAGTTCAGAGCAGTATGGGGAACTGTCTTGGCTTGAAGGCATCTCTGCCTGCTGTCAAGCTTCATCTCTGCACCTCCTGGCTAACACTTCACTCTAGTTCAGTGGCTCCCAAACTAGCAGTTGTGACCTCAAGGGAGATCACAGCAGTTAAAATAGGGTCATAAGCCAAAAAATCCTGTATTTCAGAGTCAGAAGTATAGAACTACTGCTCCATTTCTCCCTTTTATTGATCTATTAATGTTCAGTGATGAGGACATCACAGTCCTCCTACATATCTTTAGGCTCTTTTGTGATGGACCGTTTCAGATCCATCATTGGTATACTTACAAGAGATTCCTTCTCCAATATACCATTTGCTAAAACAAATGATCAAAAAACCTCAGAGGGTTTGCTATGAAGATTATTTAACTTAGAAGAGGAAGAACTGAAAAATTATTGGCAAATTCAGTATTGTTGGATATATTTAGCTTCTGTTTTCAAAATGAAATTTTCCAATTAATCATTTTTGTTTACATTTATGTTTTTCATGCCTGACAAAAATTTAGTTATGAGAAAACCTTACACACTTAGAAGCTCAAAGACTTATGTTTTATTCAACTTAGAAATGAAGATATAGGGGAAAAAATAATTTTAAGTTGTGAATTAATTCAAGTTGTTTTTTAATTAATTTCACTAGTGAAAAAAAGCATCAATTATTTGTATGCCTCTTTTACTCTTCTACATTAAACCTTCTCCTTCCTTTTGTATTTAATTTAATCTACAACTAGCCCATTTAAAACACTGGTGGATGCTTCCAGCAAAAATCCTACTCACCTTCTGTTAGAAAAGGTCTATAATAGAAATAATCTGGGTCTACTTTGCTGCACATCTGCCTCTTCCCTTCTCTCTTTTCTTTCTTGTCAATCTTATTCTGTACTACCTAGCCACCTGCTCCTACTTAAACTTTTAAGTGTTCTCATTAATTTCACTGCATTAAATGTATATATGAAATGCATGCATCTAAATATGTACACCTGTAAGCATAACGAAGTACATTTTTGAGAACTGAGATTTCAGGATGTGTACAGATCTGGGCCTATTTTTTCCGGCAGTTGTTACTCATTCCCCTGCAGACAGAGATCCTAAACACTTTCATCACAATAAACAACTCCAGTTGCTCAAAAAAAGTTATTCTCAGCTGCAGAGAGCATAGTATTGATTTGGTGACTGCAATTCTGTTCAGATTTTTAATCCCATTCATACTGGTACCTCAGAAGTACCAGACATGCAGATAAGGAATTCCCAAATTGTGCCCATGTGGCCTCATGCCTTTCCCCTTGAAGTCATGAAAAAATGTCACTGGCTTCAGAGATTCAGAATGAAGCTTTTCATTTAGAGTTCAATTAACCTAAGCTCTTAAAATAAAAGACATCAGAAAAATGTCAGCCACTCATTCACTGAAGGAAACCATTTCAGCAATTATTCATTACTAGCTTAATGGATAAATATTAAGCAATCAAATATGTTTAGTCCTGGACTGCTGAGAACTGATGAAGAAAAGGGAGTCCCTGCAGCAACATATGTAGCCCTAGCTTACAGACAGTGATGAAAAGCTGGCTGCAAAGCAATAGGGAGTGAACAGCTGAAGACACTTGCAACTCCTGTTTATAGGTATTTTGAAAACATTTTTCTTCCTGGTGCTGAAGTGGAAGAGTCTCAAGAGTCTTTTTTCCCTTGATTATGAACAGAATTTGTTCACTGCTATGAATATTTGCTCACAGAAATAAAGGATGTTATGATCAAAAATAAGACAGAACTTGACAGGTTTTTTTAATGTCAATTTATGCTGCTCAGTCTAAAGCAGATGTGACACAAAACCAGTCATAGGAAAGAAATAATTATTTCTGAGACCACTCTCCTGGTGACATGTTTTTGAATCCATGAACCCCAATATGAAGCCTGGTATGTCTTTGAAAACTGACTTCACTCCTCTCTCACCCAGTCATTCCTGCAGTTCTCTGCAGTTAGCAAGCATTGTTTCTGAATCTCTATACAATCTCATACTTTCAGAGTGACCATCAATAATTCCTGATCAATCTCTGTACATTGGTCTTTTCTTTTTTTTAAATCCAGTTCTCAAAGATGTAAATACAAAGTGCATCCAGTGAGAAATAGTTGTGGAAATCTGAAAGGAGAAGGAAATTTCAGTAGAGATTTCTTAGTTTTGAAGAACTAGCATTTTGAACTTAATAATCCAGCACAAGTCACCACAGTGCCTGCGGACCTCATTATTGAATAACCTGAGCCTTAAACAGGGTTACCTTTCTACATCTAAAAGAGAAAACAATCTGATATAATTTAGAGTGATTTGGATGTAACATGTAATGGTACAGCATTTTTTAAAAGTTATTACAATTCTATTAAGTAATGAGCTACTTAATTCTAGTAAGAATGAAAGATGTATAAAACAACTGAATGTGAAAAAGGTGGATTGTCAAAGCCTTCTTCAGGAAGCATACTCATTCACTGCTACAAAGGGAAATCCATCTTTGTTGTGGAAGTTAGCAACAATAAGCTATGACAAGATTAATGAAAATATTCAAGTTCCTATTCCCAAACATGCCTGGCAGAAACATGTTCTGTCTTTCCCAGTGATACTGCATCTATCGACTCTCAGAACAGTTTGTCTTCACGGACTTCATTTGCTATTCTCTTCAAGGACAAGGCCAGTGTCTTCCAAAAAAAGTCCAAAATTTATTCCAGAAAACTTTATTTATTTTTATTTTGTATCCTCTGTGCTGGTATGACTGATGCTCTTCCTTCTGAACATTTTCCATGAGACTGAGTCACACAAATTGCTATTCAAATTAAAATGAATGTCAGAAATGGGCCTGAATATTAATCAACAGTGGGTCTTACAGGTATCATTTAAAAACTGGAAAAATTAAAGAAATTAACAGAAAATTGCTACATATTTTCTTAGGACTGCTTTGTTACTGATGCTTATTTTTTCCTTTTCTGATTTATCATTACAGTTCTCCTAAGAGGGAAATTATATATGGCCTTTTGCAGTTTTGCTTTAATGACCTAACTTTATAGGGCTTTTTATTCCAGTAACAAAAATCTCTGGAAGAATCACCAAGGGCAAAGTAAACTCCCAAGTATTGCAGGTACGAATAATCAAAACAATAGAAAGATACAGCACCTCAGAAAAGAAATATGTTTATTTTTGTCTGCCTTTTTAGTTTTGTAGGGTTCTGGAGAATTTTGAACTCATTTCCCCATCTTTCCTTTAGTCAGTTTGTATTTGTCCTTGGTTATGCTAACACCATAGTTCCACTGTCCCCAAGTTTTCCAGCTGACATTGAAACATATTAAATCTCTTTTTGCCAGCATGACACTCCAAATTCAAATACCTATCTTCTGCAGATGACAAAAGCAGCATAAATGGATTGATCCTACGACAGAATCTATTTAACATTACGGGTTTCTCCTTATTTAGGTATTTTTTATACACATAATGGGATTGACTGTAGAAGATGGAAAGCAGAGACTTCATTTATATACAACTTGCGATTCTTTCCAGACTGGTACAAATTTAATCATGTAAGTTCTTTGAGAGTATCTGTCATGCTCAAGTGTTATATACCGAGAAAATCTGGGACAGGAAAAACCATACAGCATGAACTTTACAAGGAGAGTGTTCAGCCTCCCAAATTAAACCCTTGATGCTTGCTTAGGGGACAGAAAAAGCATAATTTCAGCTAAAGCCTTTATTTGAAATAAAAATTTAAAAACCACATTTACAGAACCTTTCCAGGTTACTACTGAAGAAAAAGCTAACCCTCTACCATTTACAAAGTCACCATTCAGTCTAGTTTTTAAACATGTCAAAACAAATGCTGCTAGAACTACAAACAAAAGCATAGAATCTTTAACACAAGAGAATGTTTTTAAAAGCAGAAACAACAAATATCACTTTGGCTTCTTATATTAAATAACATCCACATTAATGAGAAATATTCTCAGCAATTTATGCTATTTTTTCTTAGTTGCTGGCTGGGGTTAAACCACAACACACTCCATCTCAAACTATACCACTGTCCTATTCTAAAGGAAGTTAGGGTAGTACCAAGTAGATGATTTGCCCAATGTGCAACTAATATTTTATCAGACTAGGCACTTTCTTTTAACCCATACTGTCACCTGGAAACAGAATTTGTTGCAGTTTCACCTCTACTGCATCATATTCTAAAAAAAACAAGAGCATCTTCTTCCCAGTAAAGTCTTTTACTCTCATATATGGCATTAGTCAATTACCTGGGTGATTCCAAAGATGAGGAGAAAAAAAAAAGTAGAAAGTTTTTCTTTTAACTTATTTCTAACTGCTTGTTTAATTATTTCATACTGCTACATGCATTGTGATTTGAGAAATATATTTACTCTGGCAAAAATTACTGAACTTGCATTTTTATACATCTAACTTTAAAGCTATTTTGAAAACCTATACTGATTTTAGTCATCTTATGTTTGCATTACACCATTTAAAGTATAGGAAGACAATTTTATGAATTAGTTCATAAATAATGGAAAAACTGCTACTTAAGCAACTGATATAAGGTAATTTTGATTGAAACCTTCTTTTCTGAAGTAAATAGAAGTCAATGCACCTGCTTTTTAATTCCTTAGTTCAGTAGAGTATTTCTTTTTAACTGAAGAAAAAAAATGGTTATTGACATATCTAAGTATCAAAAATAGATCAGTAGTAAGACTGTATTAATGAGAACAAATTCTTCCATAGTAGACAAGTTGAAAATGAGTCAAAATTGTGTCCTTGAGACAATGAAGGTCAACTGCACACTGGGTTGCATTAATAAGCCTGCTGAGCAAAGCAGTAGGCTGATTGAAAAAGTTATTCTCCCCTATTCTGCACTCAGAAAGCCTCCTCTGTTGAACTAAGTCCAGCTTAGGGGTCCCTGGAACAAGACACACATTGAAATGCTGCAGGAAATCCACTGAAAGGCCACCGAGTTAGGGGGCTGACAGAGATGGGGCCAGTCAAAAACTGGATTTCTCAGTAAGGTTGTGAAATCTCCACGTTCGGAGATGTTTAAAGGCTAACAGATAAGGGTCTGAGAAAGCTGACAATTTTGAAGTTGGTCCTGTGTTGAGCAGGGTTAGAACAGATGATCTCCAGAGTCAACCTAATGATTTTCATGATTCTATGAATAAATCATTTTGCAATGATTCATCTTCTTTTAAAAGTTATTTAAGAAGTTATCTAAATCACACTACCTGACTTAGAAGTTTATGATTTAAAAGCTAGCTCCTTACCACATGAAAACTATATCACTTGATTGAAGCTGGTGTACACAGACCTTTTATTATCAACAAACTTCTTGCCTACCTTATCTAAGCATAGAATATTAGATCAGGCAATGTCCATTTGAATGACAGAGTAATCACTATTGGATGAAAGGATTTCAGCTAATCCTAATTCAACACTTCTCATTTCAGTTTAAAGCATCATTCCTTAAAATAATACTCTAGAGCAAAATCCTAAATGCCAGTTGTCAGTCAGTAACACAGCATCCCCCTGAAACTGCAGTTTGTATAGATCTGTCTACAGCTTTTTAGTCACCAACACTAAGCTTGTCAAAATAGTATCTGCCACTATAGGAGCCTAGCAGGAATTATTTTATTTACTGTGAATGCAATCCAGTTCAAAGCCCAGTCATATCTGTTTATCAAGATCTAATCCAATCCACTTGAATAAATTTTTCTGGAGATGGAGCATCATAACAAAATTGATCACCTTGTCTTAATGGGAAAAGTTTAGCAGATGCATCATTTTCCCAGTGAGGGACTACTGTAACAAGATCCCATCTTTCCATTTAAAGGATAAAAGAGAAACTTTTTACTTCTTTCTTTGTTCACCTTGGGCAAAATTTTTGAGTACTTTGAAACATAGTCAAGTCTCAGAGATGTTCTTGGAAATAGGTGTCTAAAAACTTTTACAGAACATGGGCTAAAGAACCATTGTGACACCTGACGTCTTTATCATGCATTGCTGCTTCCAAATTTAAGATCCAAGTCTCAGGGGTAGGTGGTATCGTACCAAACACTCAATGCAATTTATGTAGGCTAAAGAAATATACCTTCTAAGTGAAGGTAGGAATCTATTATTAGTCTCATAAAAGGCTTACAAGTTTAACTGAAGGATTATTATTAGTCCAGTTATGCAACTTGTTCCTAATAGAGTTAAAACTGACATTCACAAATGTCACAATACTTCTTTCTCTGGTATTCCTCTTCTCAATCTAGGTTTCTGTGCTCCTCTTCTTTCTTGGCTCTTCTTTCTGTGCTCCTTTAGGTTCACAGCTTATAGTACTGGGTTCCCTCAAGGAGAAAGAGGGATAGGGTTACAACAATTTGTCAGCATCCCATGTTCTTTGCCAGGAGGATGATGTTGATAATTTATTCCACCTTGCTCTTGGGTATGCTTAGGATCATTTTAATATATTTTTTTAACACAGTGCACTTACTAGCTCCCTTCTCATTGGTTCACAATTGTACATTATATATGAATTTACAGTATATAGTTATATATTTTAATGTGATGGATACTTGCTCTTTGTTTTCTCTGCTATCCCTAAAACTGCTTTTAACAGCTCTTGAGGTTGGACTAATTTAATGACCATCGGTGAGTTGTTTATAGCTTTGATACCTCTAGTATCATGCTGAGTTTGTACTTTCAAGACCTATGCTATCATTTTGTATTTGCGCATTTCAGTAACCTGTTACATCCTTCAAGCTGTGGTTTGCTGATAACTAAGGTTTTATTAGCGCAGGCTAATCATGCATATATCTTTGCTCAAGGTCAGTAATACTTCACTCTTCAAAAACTATGATATATTCAAATACACACACATAGAAACACAATGCTCTGGTAATGACTTGCTACACCAGTAGGTGCTAGTTATTGCAGTATCTCCAATATGTTATTGAAATTGCCTAACAGTAATATATCCACCACTAACAAAGAACAGTAATGAAATTCTCTCCAAGGTGAGGACTTCCTAATTGTAATGCACATTTTTGTGCTCCACTTATGAGAATTCATTGAGTCCAGGGACTGTCTTCATGAACTAATGCCCAAAATACCAACAAGCACTAGTTCATAGGGATTATTTCTAAAACTATACATAGTGAGGGAGTCAGATGAGAACAGTTTGCAGAAAAACATTGTTACAAGCCATTTTAAACAAACAAAACCTTCAAACAAATATTTAAGTTTAGATGAAATCTGTATTTCCTTACAGGTGTAGTACCTCTGACAGCAAAATCATGCCTTAGTATAGGTGACTCATCAGAAAAATCTTCTGTTGATATATTTAGAAAATATCCCTTTAAGATGACTCATCTGGTTATGGCTGAATATTGGGACACATTTGGCATTTTTTGGCTGGAGGAGATTCTGACAAAATGGCCATGAGGTGGTTGAGTTCAGGATCCTGTGAGGAGGAAGCAAGGCAAAAAGCAAGATCGCAACCCTGGACTTGGAGATCATCCAGTGCAGCCTCCTCTCAAAGCAGGGTTAACTTCAAAGCTGATGAGAGATTAAGCTGCTGCTGTCAAAAGTTCTTGTGATCATTACCACAGCTTGTTCCTGATGCTTTAAGTAAATCCAATTTATTTTCTGTTGACGCTGTGCAAGGACTATCCATATGGGTTAGGTTAATGTACCTCAGCTGGCAACCTGTAACTTGAGAACATATGAATATACCAGAAGTTTCATCTCTGCACCAGAAAAGTTCTATTCATCTCCAGCAGTAGCAAACCTGTAAATTGGACAAATATTTGCCAGAGCTCAATTATATAGGCCAGAAATGGCATTTGCCAAATTGAAGCTTATTTGCTATATAATTTCTGAAGAAAGGCTAACAACAAATAATGTCAAGAAAACATTAAACATAAGGACAGGTTTACTTTACATTTTGTCTCAGATCACAAACAAGACTCAGAAGGCCTTTTTTGGATACCAAGTGCTATGCTACGCCGCTGAGGTCAGCACTGACAATGACTTCATGATTGAGTTCAGCAAGTGCATTACATGCAGAGGCACAAAGAAGGAGCTGCAGGACTGTGCTGAGGGAGAATAGCGGATGAGAAATCTGGCATGATGGAAAAGATAAAAACACACAGAGTAATCTAAAGGAGAGCAAAGAAGAGATGTGGTAAGATGACAAACCAGGAAGATGAATTTACTTTTATTGATTGCAGATTATAAAACCCGATTATCAGAGAGAGGTGGTTACAGGTTAAAATGAAAGGAAACAACGACTTACACAGAAATATTTAGCACTATACATAAAAAGAAATTGCATTTTGAAATGCTGTGTACGAAAGGGCAGGATCTGAATGTAGCTCTGGGTCAATAAATGTATCTTTACAATGTAGGTATGTGAATGTAGGAGAGGCAGGTAACAAAGAAGTGAGAAGTGAAGAACAAAAAGCAAGTAACAAAGTAACCTTGTGGAGGATGGGAGATGGAAGAAGAATGCAATGACTAGTTCAAGTTTTATTTTATTCCAATTCTCCTGCCCTAAAAAATGAATGAGTAAATCACAAAAGGATCTGCTAGAGTTAAAAATGAGAAAACAACACAAGAAAAGTTATGAGTTTTTTTTAAAAACAGATCCTACAAAAGTGATCAATATGGGATCAGAGGACATGTATAAAAATAGTTACGTGAAAGAAAGAACGTGACCTAAGATGACATCATTCTATTCACTATTGTTATAAACTTTGTTGAAGAATGGAGAGCCTGGGAGAGAACTGAGGATTGCTGAGAAACGATACAAGATTCAGTCACAGCAGATAAGCAGCCAACAACAAGGGAACAAGGCAGAAAATATGTAGCTGTCCCGGTTTCAGCTGGGATAGAGTTAACTGTCTTTCTAGTAGCTGGTGCAGTGCTATGTTTTGAGTTCAGTATGTGAAGAATGTTGATAACACACTGATGTTTTCAGTTGTTGCTCAGTAGTGTTTAGACTATAGTCAAGGATTTCTCAGCTTCTCATGCCCAGCCAGGGCACCTGACCCAAACTGGCCAACGGTGTATTCCATGCCATGTGACATCCCATCTAGTTTAGGAACTGGGAAGGGGGGGGGCAGGGATTGGCGACTCGGGGACTGGCTGGGTGTCGGTCGGCGGGTGGTGAGCAATTGCCCTGTGCATCATTTGTACATTTCAATCCTTTTATTACTACTGTTGTCATTTTATTAGTGTTAACATTATCATTATTAGTTTCTTCTTTTCTGTTCTATTAAACCGTTCTTATCTCAACCCAGGAGTTTTACTTCTTTTCCCGATTTTCTCCCCCATCCCACTGGATGGGGGGGGAGTGAGTGAGCGGCTGCGTGGTGCTTAGTTGCTGGCTGGGGTTAAACCACGACAGTAGCAAACAATAATGCAAATAAAGATGAACCACTTTGTCAGTGGGTAGTTGGCAGTGAAAACTGAATTAAGAGGTGGCCTGACATAGAAATTACTTAAGAAATGTTCAACAATTCAATCATGGGAAGAGAAGCAAATGCACTGTTCAAATTTATCGGAAGAAATGTGCAAATGTGAACAATGAGATTCACTTTAAACTGCAAGGCACTAGCATAGAGCAGCTGTAAGGCTGTAAAAATTGAGATGCAGACATTAGCCTTGCTTTTGGAAATGTAGCTCCCAATACAAATTCTCTATGAGAGATTCAAGACAACTAAGTAGGCTCTGCCATTATCAATTGTTATGTTAATTTCTATATACATTGTACAATAACAATTCTAGGGTAAACAATAAGTTTGCTACAAGATTATTTTTATCTGACACTACTTTCTGCGAGGGCAAGAAGTTAGAGAAAGCTAAATGCAGGAAAACATTATTCCCCTATGTTATCTAACAGCTCTATTGGGTATAGTTGTCTCAACAGCAAGAGGAATTTGTCCCAGGTAAAATCCTTAAAGATTAACAATGAGAAGAGTTGTCAGTACCTTATCTTTTTCATATCATCCACCCAGCAATTCAGTTTCTTCATAGCTTTTTTCAAAATGAACCATTCCCTTTCAAATAGAGATTTAGATACATAAACTAAGCTTGTGCAAAATGCCATGTTAGGAAGGCTGTATTCCCAGAGCAATGATTTTCTTGCACCAAATCGTTTTTTTTAAGGCAAAGTTGTGTATTTTATGTACCAGCCCAATTTTCTAACTTCCAGTTCCATTATATTCTGTTTTGAGGCCCATTAGTGTATTACTGCATTTTTTTTTAATCATTATTGTGACTGCAAGGAAGAAATATTAATATCAAAATTGATACATTCACGTGTCTTCCCAAGGATTCCCTCTTGCGTTAATTAAACAATTGTGGTGAGAGCAGACTTTCTATTATGGTGATAATGTTTTGCAGTTCTGCTTGTGCACACTTCCTGTTCCTTCTCTGATACAGTAGTTGTTTTGTTACACAGAATTTCCCCTATGTAAGTACTACCTATGCCATACCAGTTCCTGAAAATTCTGTATACAGAAAGTCACATGGCAAAAGCCGCTATACAAGGAAGATAAGCTAGTTAGTCTTAAAATAGTTTTCTGTATGCTCTGGGAACTTCTCCTAATTCTATAAGCTCACTTCCGCTCTTCCAGAATATTTTTAATTCATGAACAGGGAAAAAAAAAAAAAAAATCTGTTTAATCTACAGTGAGTGCATGGTCAGTAAGCTATGTGTGCATGTAGTCTGCTTCTATTCTGCACACACCACATGTTAAGAATGCAAGTATGTCAATTAGCTTGTTCTTAGGTAAGGCACAGGCAATTTTATTTAAGCTGCCTTGGAAAGACAGAAGGCTGAACTGACCCAATCTGGATGTGACACTGATGTTCTTTCTGGACTGTAGTCTAAATAGCTGAATAGTAAATAAAAGCTTAGATATTTTAAGTAGATTTAGGTGTATGACTCACTAATATTCATAGAACTCAGTCAACTAAATCCACAAATGGCAGCTGAA
Organism: Buteo buteo; assembly: GCF_964188355.1. NCBI lineage: Eukaryota > Metazoa > Chordata > Aves > Accipitriformes > Accipitridae > Buteo > Buteo buteo. The sequence continues at coordinate 21,186,390 of NC_134180.1, forward strand.
AAATATTAGTATTAAACAAAGCTGAATGTTATATATGCAGAAGACTAAAATCAATCACATTTCTTTTTTTCCTCACTTGTCATAGGGCTATGCAGTGCTTCAGCCTCAGAGCTGCAATTCAGATCTCTGGACCAGTAAGTAGTAGGGTCTGTTCTTTCAAGTGCTTTGTTCTTATGTTCTCCAACAATTATAGTATGCAAATACTTTTCTTAACTACACTTGCTTTATACAACTATAAGAGAGGTTTGCCATATTTGACTTCATTAAGAGGTACAGGATGTCTCCAGGCATTTAACAAAGTCAGTTAATTAAATAACTGGCATATGCTAATAACAGCAAAGCAGACTCAACCTAACACCACAGCAGAACAGAATTAAATAGTTCAAGGCAACATATCTCAAAGGCTAAAGCATTTTGTCCGACTGCCAGAAATTATTCTCACCCTCTTGCAGCCCAAAATTAAACATATACACCCTCAATAGCCTTTAGACTTCTGTGCTACTTGTTTACCAGCTTATTTTGCTAAATATCTCCTGTCAAAATACCCAGGAACCTGGGATTTTGTGAAAGGTCTATCATATTGAATAGGTTTGTGTTTAATTTCCTCTCTTGCTTCTAAACTTTATCAGGCAAACTGATTATTTCCACATCATTCAGCACTGTACAAAGAATGCCAGCTTTTCATCTCTACTATCTCTTGCTGTGCCAATGACACTTGCATTTATTTTACATCTCCTTTCAGAAGATTTTGAAGGATAATACAGTCAGCTCAATTTATGCCTCAGTTCTCAAGACACAGGGTAAGAATATAATAAACATAACTTAAATGGACTCAAGTGAAAACAAAGCAGGACAGAACAGATGTACCTCCTACATTTCATCATTCCTTATGCAATGGAGGTTTGTAAGTAGAAATCTCCTTGCTGAAAAAGAGAACTTATCTTTTTGTAATCATGAGTATTGTGCACAAAAGGATGTCTCTAACCCTTTTAAGACACCTGATGCTCTCCTTGCCATGTTTTGATAATCAGTGTTACAAAGACATCAGAACTCTGCAACAGATTACTGCAAAATTTTCCACAAAATCATACCATATCTAATCAACAGTAACCTGCAAAGAGTCTCTATAGGTTCTCATCATCTGTGCCTTTGAACACTTCGGTTCTGCTTCAGACTATCCAACAAAGGATTCCTTTTTGGTATGATTTTGTTTACTTTCATCTTCTTCTTGTTTTGAACTGCAGCATCGGCACCCTGTGCTTACACATCCCCTTACGGACAGCGTTGTACAATCCAGCAAAGAATTCTAAAAAATCTTCAGCAGAAGTTTAAGTGTACACAGCACAGCACAAGCACAATTGTTAGAAAAGGATATAGAACAAGCCATGGAAGCTGAATAAGTTGTATTTTATTTTGAACTGAAGAAAAAATTAACTGTGGGCTAGAATTATTAGCAAATTTTGATCTTCTGTGTTGAACTAATGCCAAATTAGAAAGTCATGATTTTACCAGGCATATTTTTTCCTTAGACCAAACAATAATCTGAGTCTTATCTTCCATTACATACAAAGGATTATTCCAAGTTGCAGAAAAGAAAGGCCTGAAGATATTAAAGAACTCCTAGAGAAATTTCTAAAAATGTAAGGCAAACGATAAAGCCAAAGTTGATACATTATATTAGAAGATAATTTTTTTAAATTTTTATTTGTCAGGAAGACACTCATGATTTCTTTTGAGATTGGCCAAACAGGTTAAATGTAAATAATGTATTTAACAAGTCCAAGCCCTTTTCTTCATTAAACATAAAATATGACACAACTGACCTTAGTAGGAATTTAAAACAAACATACATATACTTGGTTTTTTATTCAGACTTCAAGCAACCCTTGTTCTTTCTTATGCAGTTTGTGCTGGTGAATTTCTGTTTCTACTGAGGAATAATTCACTGACAAAAATGGCAAACACATCACAAGTGCAAAGCAGTAGTGACATAATAGGAAAGGCCTCAATATCCTCACCTGTGTCCAGAAGACAACATGGTTTATGAGCTTCTGATCAGGGATTTTGAACAAAGAGCTGAGAAACAGATGGTGAAGCAACTCAAGAGCTGCCTCACTGCTCTCTTCCCTGCTGTAGAAACAAGCTTGTGCACAGTAAGACAACAAACTTGTTCAGGGTGGGGGGGAAACAAATAAAGGGAAAAGATCATAATGTATTTTACCACTGCACTGAATTTACAACCCTGCAATGCCTGTCCACTTCTGAATCACAATTCTTAGAGCAGATTCTGAATTATTTTCTCTTCTGACGATAAGCAAGGGTACTGAAAGCATGTTTATCCAAGACTTAGAGACTAATTTGAAAAACACCACTCTTACAGGCAGACAAATGTCCATGCTTTTTGGATGTGCATCTGTTCAGACTTAAACTGCCAATAAGTGCTGAGTCCAGAATGTTCCACGCTCTTCATAGTTGGGGGGGAGGGGGAGTTTTAATCCCTGTATATGAATATTTTGTTTTATAAATAAAATCTTTTCAAGATTTACATAATAGTTTCCCTCACAGCTGACCAACACACGTTTTTCCAGGAAAATAATTTACTGAAAAAATGGATGCAATACAGTCATATACACAAACACGGAAGCAGTTTTATTTTCACCAACTCCATCTGCCAAAAAAGCAGAAGTCTTAACCTTTTTGAAAAGTAAAGGAATGACAAGATGAACCATCCTGATTCCAGTTAACCAGCACATTACTTGAAAATGTGCTTTTTCTTCTTTGCTTGCCTTTGCAGCCTCACTAGATGATATTTTACATCAATTAAGCACAGAACCCTGAATACAGAGCTAGGTTTTCCATACAGGAAACATATTTTCTCATATCTTAATACATACTTTAACAGCAAAAGTCAGTGTTGTGACAGTTTGACATTATCTAATTTCCTAGGAAGCTTTCATATTTATCTCCAACAAGCTATATGCACCCAAATTTGATTAAACTTGCACCTAACACAAAAGCTGGATAATGACCATAAGCTACCTACAGATCAGCACTTGTAAATTGCATTTATTGCACAGTCAAGCAAATTATTCTACTTGTTGAGACAGAATACATTGCTGTAACACAGACCAAGAGTGCAGCTTCACACTAAATTTAATCCAATCTAATTGCAGGCTACCTTCTAATGGGCAGTTGTAATCCCCCCTCCAGATGTCAGACAGATCAGTGGACTGATTTAACAAACATGTGCCCATATGAGCTCACAACCAGACAGGCAGGACAGTTAAGGGGGATATATAGTTGGCAATTAGGCTGTCAGTGGCATGGCCCTTCCTGGCAGGAACCAGAACAAAACACAACAGATTTTTGCTTTTTCATAGTCAGTTAAAAGCAATGTATTTTTTTCTGTGGTGCATGCATTTAATGTTTAAGTTACCCAAAGCCCAGAGACATCTCATATCTCAATATTCTGACATGCAGAGACACATTTACAATGTTGTCTTTAGAAATAACCAGTAAGGTTACATATTGCATGAATTTGATAGAGGAATACTCAGTGGTGGTGCAGAGAATTTTTTTTTTTTTAATCTGAACTGAAAAAATAATTATCCAGGCTGTTCAGATCTACAAAATAAGCTTGTGCCCACTGCTGAATGCCATTTCACAGGAACAAAAGGTTTTTACTTTATATTGAACAGTACTTCTAGCTTTTCCTACAATTATGTAAAGTCATCATTCTAAATCACTAGGCTTTCTCTTTCAGATGATAATATTGTGGCATCAATTATATCTACACTGCATAAACTAGTGCTTCCCTCTATCACTGAAATGTATGCCAACCTGCTTGCTAGGTCCACCAGCTAGAGAGCTAGAACAGAATGCCAGATCCTCACAGAGAGAATTAGAAAACAATAGAAGCTAAGAAGGAAACCTGAAACACACATACCTTGTGCATATATTTTCTCATATTTGTGTTAAGAAACAGTTGTGTCATAAAGGGGAAGAAATTAGGCACTGTGAGAACCTGGCAAGACAACTGAATTATGTCTGGGGTAAGCACTCATATTAATGTAATAGTAGCTTGAAACCTTAGAGAAAAGAGGACACTTTATAAAATCTCCTTTGGGGAGTAGGGGTATGTGTAGTGGTGTTTGCTGCAGTACTGCTGCTAACGAGCAGAAATCACTTAAGAACAGGAATAGCTGCTGGAATGACAGTAGTTCACACCACAGTCAGCTTCAGCTTACATGAGGTCTCACTGTCCAGCAAAAGAAGTGATACAGCCATGGAGCTTGAAGGTGCTGATCTTTAAATGAAATGTTACTGGAGAAGGTAGCAAGCAGTCAGTTGCTTAGCAGTCTCTCAAAATGAAGTCAGAGAGGAAGACTTGACATTATCTTTGTATTTAGGAAAGCATAGTTTGTTTTCCTATGTTATCCTATTTATCTTTTCTTTCCTTTAAATAAACCATCAGAATGAACTGACAGCTTCCAGGGTAGGGGACAAAGTCCAGTGTTTATTAGTGACCTTTAGAAATTGAACCTACTCTTTGCTGAAGGGTTCCCATATAAATCTGTACTTGATGTGAAAAGAAAGTGCAGAGAAATCTTTTTGAAGCAGTTTAACTATTCTAACAAAAACAGTTTGCATGAGTAACACTATTTCACCTCAATTTAATTAAATATTTGGTATGACAAATCCCCATGAAAAAGGTTTGCCATACAAATGCTTATTATGCTGCACATTAAACATTTAAATTCTCTCTATGAAAATGTGGAGGTTTTTTCTCAGAATATCAAAAGTGAACGTATGTTATAACACACTCTATTAGAAGTCCGGCATTTACTGAAATACAATGAAAACCTCACATGATGGAATAGCATTTCTAGCAGGAGTTCTCTGGATCAAAGTATCAAGTCTTTGTCTGCTCACTCAAACTCAGGGAGTCCACACAGCTTATACAGATATACTGATTTAACTAGCCCTTGCTTTTGACAGAAATGTTCAACACGGAATGTAAAACTGGCCTAAGAAGCCAACTGTAACTGAGTAGTCAACCAGGTTCTAGACTGCACAGCAGTCAATATCCAGGAAATATTTCAGACAAACTGAAGCCACATCCTCCAGTTCAGGCATAAAGAAAGTTCACAGTAAAATCCACTATCTTCTATTCTTTTCCTGCAAGGAACAGAGAATATGAACGGTTTGAGTTTAGGAGAGATGGGGATCCCAGAATGACCTGCAAGAGACCTCTTGGTTCTAAATGATTGACATTGAATAACATGGACTCTGCTGTAGCCTGGGACCTGCATAGGGAGCCCAGTTTAACAGAAGTGTTAGAATATGACAGGGATGAGGGAATCTCTCCAAAGTTAAAAAGCCAATTTGCTCAGCAAAATCAGAAAACAATCAATGCAATTTTTTAATTGCTTATTATTCTTTCAAAATAAAGCAGAAGCTTCAACTTCCAAAGAAACAGGTACAGGTGAAGTGTTCGTCTGCTTTGCTGCATACCGTTAAATCCAAATGGAGATAGATATTAGTATTCTGCTAACACACCCTCAAATGTACTTCCACTAAAATTAACACCAGGACTTCTCCAAGATCCTTGTGCTTGAGCTGAGAGACGAGCACACTTTTTTCCTGATTGAGGAATACAATTAAAGGCACAGGTTTATAAATAAACAAGTGAGTATCATTCAGAATCAAGAGCTAGATGCTTTCCACCTTCTCTAAAATCTCTCTATTGCCTATCAGACATGTCACAGGCAGATTTTCAATGTACGCATCTCGTTATCAGAAAACAGTAGCATATTCTTGAAGGACCATAAACTAGAAGTGTATCTTAGAGTACCTAGTTTCTTAAAAAAAAAAAAAAAAAAGTGTTAATCCATTTTCCAAAAATAATCCCAATACTTGAGTATTTACTTTTGAGGCACTGAAACTGGGGGAAGCTTTACACAAAATTACCCCTTTATGAAGACCCAAAGTAATGCTTTCAGGAACACCTGCAAGCTTATCCAATTAGCAAAGATTCATGGGGCTGCTTCTCAGGTGCTCACAGCACTGCAAAAATTCATACTAAGTCTAGATCTGTCCATGAATGATTGATCCTGAATTATTATGTTTACTGTGTTATTCAATTTTGAACTTATTTTCAGAAGAGGTAAATACATAGGTCACAGCCATTTAAAAAGAATACAAACCAGTAACATGGTTTTTGTAGTAAACAACTTTTACTATACCAGTTTTGCCTTATCTTACACACAGCTATTTGTTACTGCTTCTACTTCCTAGAAATATTTTTAGTTTTATATAACATTTTCTCTCTCAGCTATACGCTTCCTTTTAATAAGAAAGATTCTTTGTACAGTCTTATAAAACTTGAATTATTGTAAGTTTCAATAACCACTTTGCTCAGCAGAGATACAGGGAATAGACTCTTACTGGTATAAGAAGTTAAATTTTAGCAGAATTTCAGTATTCGTTTAGAGACTGTTTGATGGTGAAGATAGGGCTTTGTCAGGTCACAAATTCAATTAACTAGTAATGATTAATTCTCAGGGTAAGGGTTCCAAAAGCTTAGTTTGTAATACTCTGATATACGTTAGAAATAATTATTGCAACATTTTATTATACCTCTCAGTCTAAGAAATACTATGTTGTTTCTAATATCCTGTTCTGTTCATTTTAATTAAAGAGTATGCACCTGCTGATAAACAGGAAATGCCTATTCATTACTCAAACCAAGCAATTTAAATTATGCTTAATTTGACTCTAGGCTGCAACACTGTTTTCTAAACCATGAAGGGGCACTGATTGATACTTTTACTGTAATGGTAATTTTAATTTGAACCATGCATTTGAAGTTGACCAACATAAGTATCAGTTATGAAATTATTTGAAATATCTGTTATCTAAAATGTACAAGCTAAATTTCCATAGCAACACATACAGTTCCATAATTGCATGAATCTAAGGGAAAAAGACTTGTATCCATATAGTCACTGTTACGTTCTCAAATACAAATTATTCATTTTAATCCCAGGATCTAATTATATTTGAATCACCTGAATGGAGGATTGTATATATACACACTGTTACCTGGTAAACAGATATGATGCACTAAGGATCTGAGAATTTGCTTTGATAAAGTAATTTCTCTTGGTTTTCCCCCAAAAAAAGGTTTTAAATATGAACTTTTGTAAGGTGCTAAAGACCCATGCTAGAGACTGTGAGATCCTGCCACCTCATAGTCCTCTATTTAGGATCTTCTTCCTACCAAGAGAGGATCAAAATAAAGGAGACTTGTCTTCTACCTGCAAAATTAAGATAACAATACTTCTTGCACTATTTACTTGTCTACCATATATAGCTAGATGAGAAAACTCTTGCAGGCAGACTCTTTCCTGCCATAGCATTCTGGAGTGCCAGTCAAGCTAGTAAGACTGTTAGAACAGCACAATGCTGCTTTGTTCTGATTTCAGCCCTGCTCCTTGCACCTTTGCTAATATACTTCACAATAGTCTTTGCAATATACCTTGCTCTTCATTATACTATTTTGTCTCAAAGTAACTCGTATCGGCTAATCATCTCGCCACAAAGCTGCAACAGCAATATCATCATGTCTGTTAATCAACCTTCCCAGTGAAGATTTTGTGTGTGTCAGCATAAAGCCTAAGAAAAGGAAGGCACAGCCCAAACCCTTTTTATACTTCATGCTAACCTCATCGCTGTTTTGTGGTACCATGTGTGTAGAAACAAAAGTAAATGAACATTTTTCTTTCCTCCTTATTTGCTTGAGATACAGCCACTGTCTTTTCATAGGTAAAATGTCAAGAGAAATATATTGTTGCCATAACAACCACATTAAATAATACTGAGGTAAAAAAGTCCTTCACAAATGTTTTCAAGTGATAAGCTAATAAACAATTGTTCACAAAGAGCACCTGAAAAATAAAATAAGATATTCTGGACTATGAGCCTAAAACTACAGGGGTGTTACTATAGTAACCTGTGTTGTCAAGTACTATTCATGCAGCATGTTCCTGAACAGATAAATCATCCTCATTAACAGTAAGGTACAACTTTTCAGTAAGTTGGTAGAGTAAATAATGTTACAGACTCTCTAGACATACTTATGTCATTACATATGTTTGTGTCTGGAACAACATTTTAAAATAAAGAAAAAATAGCAAGGTCCTCAATATATCCAAAGAACAGCAGCTGTGTTTAACAACACAAAGATTTGTGTTAACTCTGATTAAGTAATAAAACCTCAGAAACTCAGGAATATGGCTCTCTATTTTTAATGGGTTGAACTGAATCTAGTTGAGACATCAGACATTTTATGAAATTTCTTTTGTTTCTAAAAATTATTTAATGCAATCCTTACTCTCTGAAGTTCAATGATTTGTCAGTCCAAAATTTACATTTTGCCTTTGATTCTTTGACCAAATTGTATTTCAGGAGTTTCTTGTGTGGAATGGCAACAGCAGAACCAATTGGTTTGGTTGTCTTAATTTTCCTTCAACAAGAACAATGAATTTTAAAATTGAAATATCACTGATATTCAAAGTTTCTCCTTAAGAAAAATCACAGAGAACTTCTTAAAATAGATGATACAGTATGATACAGATTTCTGCATTATCCTCATAAACTAAATATTAAACCGATGTATGGTTTGGATGTTCTTAGAATCATACAGAATCATAGAATCATAGAATCATTTAGGTTGGAAAAGACCTTCAAGATCATCGAGTCCAATCATCAACCACGCCCACTAAACCATGTCCTGAAGTGCCTTGTCTATGCGCTTTTTGAATACCTCCAGGGATGGTGACTCAACCACTTCCCTGGGCAGCCTGTTCCAATGTCTGACAATCCTTTCAGTAAAGAAATTTTTCCTAATATCCAACCTAAACCTCCCCTGCTGCAACTTGAGGCCATTTCTTCTCGTCCTATCTCCAGCCACCTGACAGAAGAGGCCAGCACCCACCTCACTAAAACCTCCTTTCAGGTAGTTGTAGAGAGCGATAAGGTCTCCCCTAAGCCTCCTCTTCTCCAAACTAAACAGCCCCAGCTCCCTCAGCCACTCCTCCAGACCCCTCACCAGCTTGGTTGCCCTTCTCTGGACACGCTCCAGCACCTCAGTGTCTTTCCTATAGTGAGGGGCCCAAAACTGAACACAGTACTCAAGGTGCGGCCTCACCAGTGCCCAGTATAGGGGAAAAATATCACCTCCCTGCTCCTGCTGACCACACTATTTCTGATGCAGGCCAGGATGCTGTTGGCCTTCTTGGCCACCTGGGCACACTGCTGGCTCATATCCAGCCGGCTGTCAACCAGCACCCCCAGGTCTTTCTCTGCCGGGCAGCTTTCCAGCCGCTCTTCCCCAAGCCTGTAATGCTGCATGGGGTTGCTGTGACCCAAGTGCAGGACCCGGCACTTGGCCGGGTTACCTTCTTGGAAAGTAACAGCTGCCTGAGATCATGCTCAAATTCATTTTAGACCGATACATAAGCAGCTTTCAAGAATGCTCTTCGGCAGTTCATCCTCAAATGTTAGCAATAGTTTCTGGGTGCACAATACTTCTGGAATGTCACATAAAATAAAAAAGTGCATGTATTAAACCTTTTCTCAGTCTAATTAATGTTATTAATTTTAGACAAGTTGGATAAACCAGAAAACACACTTACTTTAAATCTGACTTTACTTTGCATGCTGAGATATTAAAATAAATTAAATAATACTCATATGATTTGAAGATCATACATAAAACTTGCCTAAATTCTATCTGTTTCAAACAGATTTTAAGTTAATCATCAGTAACCACAGAGATAGGCAATATAAATAAGAACTCGCATGATAAATTGAATCTACCTATAGAAATTGAGGGCAATTGAGGACATACCATCTGACTCCTACATCAGTCCCTGCACATCTCTCTGGGACCATTGTCGTGGTTTAACCCCAGCCAGCAACTAAGCACAACGCAGCTGCTCACTCACTCCCCCCCCATCCAGTGGGATGGGGGAGAAAATCAGGAAAAGAAGTAAAACTCCTGGGTTGAGATAAGAACGGTTTAATAGAACAGAAAAGAAGAAACTAATAATGATAATGATAACACTACTAAAATGACAACAGTAGTAATAAAAGGATTGAAATGTACAAATGATGCACAGGGCAATTGCTCACCACCCGCCGACTGACACCCAGCCAGTCGCCGAGCAGCGAGTCCCTGCCCCCCCTTCCCAGTTCCTAAACTAGATGGGACGTCACATGGTATGGAATACACCGTTGGCCAGTTTGGGTCAGGTGCCCTGGCTGGGCATGAGAAGCTGAGAAATCCTTGACTATAGTCTAAACACTACTGAGCAACAACTGAAAACATCAGTGTGTTATCAACATTCTTCACATACTGAACACAAAACATAGCACTGCACCAGCTACTAGGGAGACAGTTAACTCTATCCCAGCTGAAACCAGGACACCATATATTACGGCTTAACCTGGTTATCACACACTTACTAAACCACAGTTTGAGTGCATGCCCTCAGGCTATAGCAAATTCAAGTTAATACAACAAAGATTATCTCGTTACTTTACATGGTCAGATGTATTAACAGTTAAGCATAAGGCCAATTTTTTTTCCTACGATAATAAAACAATGTATGAAATTACTGAATTCACAAGAAGCATGAAATATGGGGGGGTTGTGTCATGTTTCTCCATTTCACAAAAATAAGACCAGAATGGATCACTTAGTACAAAATATGCCATGAGGTAGATTTACCTCTGTCACTCTCAAATCACCCAGTAGTTATCAATGCTATATTTTATAAGCTGTATTTTTGTCCAAGACATATTTATAAGAGCAATGAAATAAATATGACAGCTAAGCATATATAACATATATACTACTAATGGAAAAATAACCATTCCCCATAACACTGTTAATTTTAGATTAGCCCACAGTAGTAGCACAATTCCAGAATAACACTGAAGTGATAATTCAGGTAGACAGTAGGAAAAGTGTAATCCAGCAGTAACAGAAAGATAGAAATTAATATATTCAAATAATACCTAAAAAATTATTACACAGCTAACTTACATTTTTAAGTCTCAGTATCTACTATGCTTGATTTTCTCTGATATCAGTTTGATAGGCCAACATTCTCATCTAACTAAATACTACCATCATTCTGGACAGAGTCTATGCATTTATTATACAGTTAGCTGGATTTCTATTTATTGAATGCATGTCTGAGACTATATATAAGCATCTTGATGTAGAATATGAACACTTGCATTTATTTCAATGACTGCTATGTTTCAAATAATTTACTTGTCTTCAACAGTGTCCAAGTATATCCTTGGTCCCAAGGGACTGAGTGAGAAATTAGAACTTGAGGTTTATTAATGATAAAACAAAAGAAAAAGATTGGTTCTTACAAACCTTGTCACTGTTCTGCTTTAAAGGGCAGTCAATAAATTATTCCTTTAATAAAAGAAGTCAGTGTTTACATAGGACAGATAGGAAAATCAGAAAAAACAATCAGATGGTCTTGCTCTCTCTCCCTCTGCTGGTTCTGCAACAACAATTGCGCAAGCATTTGTGGAGCTGCTTGTGGCATAACTGATGCTCCTGATATACAGGAAATAAACAGACAATACCCTACTGATTACTATTCAGCAACATTAAACCACAAGATGACAATTTTGGTTAAAAAAAAAAAAAAGGCTTCAAAGATACTATGGAGAAGAAAGAGATAAAGGCAAAAAAGGAGGGGAAAAAACCTTTTTTACTGACTAAACTTACATCAAATTTACCTTATATTCAAAAGACAATATACAACCTCCTCCTCAAAACATAAATCAAAAACTCAAAAAGATGTCACATAGATAAACCAACTGCTTTTAATAAACAAAAGACACAACCAAAATAAATACTGGGAGGAGAAATATTAAAAGCAAAAGGGTGGGATGGATAAAAATCGTACTATTGCAATATATTAATTGTGCACTAAAGTCATAAAAAGATTATTTATCCTTTCTGTAACAGTATTCTCTTTTCTCTATATAATGTCTCATACCACCTTCAAAAATGGACAAAATTTTTGAATTCAATTTTTATTTCAATTTCTTCTGTAAGAAGAAAAAATTCAGTTTTATTTCCACAGAAAACAAGAAGAAACCTGAGGCACTAAAATAGAGGGCCTATGAAATGTACATAATCCACCCACTTTTTTCTGATTTACACTAACTTTTTTATTTGTGGAGCTTTTAAGAAGATACCTCTGTATTTTTCAGATTCAGGAACCAATTTTATTAAACTCCAGAACAGAAAATCTATCACTATTACAGCTTTCAATTTATGTTTTATCCACCACAGGTGTTTGCTAAGTAATTTAATTTTGTAAATACAGTGCTGAGATTTAACATGCAACAACTCATAAACATGAGCAGCTAGGTGAGAAAAAGATCTATCTCAAGGTAAGCTGACAAGGTCTTAGGGTCAGTAGAGAAAAGGAAGCTGTAGGGAGAAATTGAAATGTGCAATAGCGTACATTAAAAAGTGAATCAAATGTCACATCACAGATCCAAGAGTTTCTGTAGCAAGTCAACCTTCTCAAACACTCTAAAGAAGATTTTAACTGAAAATTACTGGAATAATGATGAAAGTTAAAAAGCTTAGTAGAAAACTCAGTGTATGCCTTCCATGGTGTCAGAAGAGGACTACAGTTTCCTAGACCACAGCACAGTTTTTTAGTGAAGCACATCAAAGAATGGTTCCCCAGGATTTCCTCATCTGTCACCGTGCAACAGGAGATCTCACCTTGCACACCTCTCTGCCGCAATTCCTGCACTTCTGAACTCCCGGGTCAGACTCCACAACTTCCACAGAAAGTCATGAATAAACACATATCCTAATAATGTCTAATTTTAGGGGTCAATTATATGGAACTTAGTGACTGGGCCTGAAAGTAGCTCATGGTCGCAAGAGCATTCCAGATGCCTTTAGAAGGCCTTGAACAGAATAAACAAGAAGACAGAAAAAGAAAGATCCCAATTAGAAAAACACAGGTGCACATTCCACGATAAAGGGAACTTGGCACAAACAACCTGAATTTGGCAGTTTATCTTGACCAATTAGACTGAGACAAGTTTCGCATGCTCTAGTTATTATAGCCAATTATGTCCTATGTTTATGCGCGTGTACAGTGTCGATATAACCAATCACATTTTATGCTTGTGCGCGTCGACACCAAATGCTTGCATGCAGCAGCCAATCAAAGCTTCTTAGGAACTTAGAGAATTGTATAAAAATGATCAGCTAGGCTCAATAAACTGGTGACTTTGATCATCATATTGGTGTCCTGTCGTCCACATGGAATTTCTCTACAGTCTAATATTTAATCAGAGACATGGGATTCTTCACCTCATTTGGCTCTACTTAAGAATACATTACACAATCCAATACCATAATTATTTTCCCTGAAATCGTCTTTCCGCTGCCATTTTATATTGTCTGCATAGCAGATATCACTTAAAGCTTAGGTCTGATTGTAACAAGGAAGCAATCTGTAAGTATAAATTACTGACCAACCAATAAAATTGATAGCTCATAAAGACGGAACACACTTGTGCCACAAGATGGGTGCCTGAAGGGGGCCCTCAGTACTAAAAGATTTTCTTTGACCCACTAAGGTCAGGAAGGGTAAAAAAAATTAAACTTGACAACTATCCCTACCTACACCATTTTCAAACCTGATACAGTAAATTACTACTTGTTTCTTTGATGAAGGTTTGTATTGGCTTTGTGTGGCAAGGTTTTGGTAGCAGGGGGGTTTACAGGCGTGGCTTCTGTAAGAAGCTGCTGGAAGCTTCCCCTGTATCCGACAGAGCCAATGCCAGCTGGCTCTAAGACAAACCCGCCGCTGGCCAAGGCCAAGGCCAAGCCAATCAGCAATAGTGGTAATGCCTCTGTGATAACATTTTTAAGAAGGAAAAAAAGTTGCAGGACAGACAGAAACGGCAGCCAGAGAGAGGAGTGAGAAAATGTAAGAGAAACAACCCTGCAGACACTAAGGTCAGTGAAGAAGGAGGAGGAGGAGGTGCTCCAGGCACCAGAGCAGAGATTCCCCTGCAGCCTGTGGTGAAGACCATGGTGAAGCAGGTTTTCCCCTGCAGCCCATGGAGGTCCACGGTGGAGCAGATATCCACCTGCAGCCCGTGGAGGACCCCACGCCGGGTGCCCAAAGGAGGCTGTAACCCTGTGGGAAGTCCACACTGGAGCAGGTTCCTGGCAGGACCTGCAGATCTCTGGAGAGAGGAGCCCATGGAGCAGGTTTTCTGGCAGGACTTGTGACCCTGTGGGTGACCCACGCTGGAGCAGTGTGCTCCTGAAGGACTGCACCCCGTGGAAGGGACCCATGCTGGAGCAGTTCGTGAAGAACTGCAGCCCATGGGAAGGACCCACGTTGGAGAAGTTCGTGCAGGACTGTCTCCCGTGGGAGGGACCCCACACTGGAGCAGGGGAAGAGTGTGATGAGTCCTGCCCCTGAGGAGGATGAAGCGGCAGAAATAACATGTGATGAACTGACTGTAAACCCCATTCCCCATCCCCCTGTGCCGCTGGCGGGGGGGTAGGTAGAGAATCCGGGAGTGAAGTTGTGCCCGTGAAGAAGGGAGGGGTGGAAGGAAGGTGTTTTGAGATTTGGGTTTATTTCTCATTACCCTACTCTGGTTGATTGGTAATAAATTGAGTTAATTTTCCCCAAGCTGAGTCTGTTTTGCCCGTGACAGTAATTGGTGAGTGATCTCTTCTGTCCTTATCTCGACCCACAAGCCCTTTGTTATATTTTCTTTCCCCTGTCCAGCTGAGGAGGGGGGAGTGATAGAATGGCTTTGGTGGGTGCCTGGCATTCAGCCAGGGTCAACCCGCAACAAGGTTTTTAAAAATAATTAAAAATTAGTTGTTTACTGGATTACATTGCTACTTTCATTAAATTCTTTTAAAACTTTTGAAACTTTTTTACTGGAGACAGAACAAGCAGGCATGAACTAATGAAAAGTGCAACACCCAATGAGGGCACTCTCCTTAAAGATCACTGCTTTCATGAACAGGAGTTTGCTGGTTTTACAACACAAAGCCTAGAATTACTACAAGAACAGAAGCAGGGAGAGAATTTTTCCACTGAACAGCAAACAGTTTCTCTTGTGTAGGTGATATTCATATAGCAACAGGTGAAAGAAAAACTTGCCATCATTACAAAAAACTACCTAGGTGACTCATGGAGGGAAATGGTACCTAAAGTCATTGAAGTTTATTCTTTTCAACTTACCATATCTAAAAATCTGATAATCCTTTAGGAGTGGTGAGCACCGATTTCATATCTAGGCTATTTCCATTGACTGTGAAGAGATTGATACCACATGCAGAACTGCATTTGACTCCTTAGATTTTTATTACAATTATAATTGCATTTCAAAAATACATACAGGCCCAAACCCATTTGATATAATATTGTACTGACTACCATGAAAACATATAGTGAGAAAAATTCGCTGCCTTAGATTGTTTTCCTAACAGATCAGGCAGTAAAAATCTGAAGATATAAATGATGACCAAAAAACGATCACTGACAAAGTCAAGGTCACAGCAGGTCTTTTTAAAATTTGTCCCACAGGACACCAGTATAAATATTTTTATCTTAGCACTTTTTATATTAAAAAAAAGTAATTGGGAAACAATGCTTCTAATTCTGTACTTCCCTCAGATGAACCACAATATTCTTTGATAATAAAGATATTAACTATTTGAAGGGTGGAAAAAAATGGCATCCAGTCTGGGGGGCCCTTTTTTCTTTCCCTGTGTAAGTTTCAATCAGCAGGTGCTGCCTGATTCTTTTTAATGGCATCTTTAATGTTCTTAAGTATTATTGCTTTGTGCTGTAATATTATTTCTGCTGAAGATTCTACTGTGAGTGGGAATAAGTTTCTTCATCTACACTT